>NW_003852398.1:2803968-2853783 GCF_000181295.1 Otolemur garnettii
ACCACCATCACCACCATCATCACTACCATCACCACCATCATCACCAACATCACCACCATCATCACTACCATCACCACTCCCCCACCATCATCACTGCCATGACCATAATCACCACCACCATCATCACTACCATCACCACCATCATCACTGTCAGCACCACCACCATAATTAGCACCAGAATAATCACCACCATTGCCACCATTATCATCACTACCACCATCATCACCAACATCCCCACCACCGTCTGATACAGAATTTATGAAAGGATACATTTTGTGGAGATTAGATGATGGAATCACAGCAGAAGCAGGGATTCTAGTCAGGATTATTCCAGCTTTCCAGGAGAGTAATGCCAGTGGCTTTGTCTAGGAAAGCAGCAGTGGAGACAGAGAAAACACACTCAGGATATGTTTTGGAGTATAGCCAACCGGACTTGCTGAGGTGTTGGTGGATGCAGATGAGGGGAATCAAAGCATTAAGGATGACTCCTTCATACCCAGAAATGTGGCAGGCTCCTGGGGTAAATTCTAAAGCCCTAACAATAATGTAGTCAGGTGAGGCTTCAAACACCACCCTCCTCCATTCATTTTCTCCTCTCCCTATAGTCTATCCACTTCTCCTCCTACCCCATTTCTTTTAATAATTGTTCACACCCAAGAAAAACCCACCCAGAGCTGCTGGGGATGAGGAAGACCTGGCTCAATGCCTCACTTTCTCAAACCTACCCTAACTCTCCCTGGGGCCACACACCCTGTCAAAGGCATGCTCATAAATGCCTATGCTTGTTCATCTCTTGGCACAGGCAACACAGAAGTTGGCTGAGCAATTGGGGCTTAAGGAGGAAGCTGGTTTCCTAGACCCACAAGCAGGTTCCCTAGGTCATCCTACAAAGAATGATGGGTGCCTATCCTTGTATAGAGCCCCTTACAGCTTATTTTAGCAACAGAGAGGCAGTTGGGCAGTTCTGTTTGCTGCAAGGATGCTGCAAGGAGTATTTTTTTTTTCCCTCAAAATGCAAGTTTATTGAATAAAGCTGAGAAGAGCAGTAAACAGACAAAAAATGCATCCACCTAAATAAAAAATTCACGTATTTACAAAGTTCAGTAACTGTTAAGTTTTCACATGCAGAGGTTAATGCACAGGAAAATGTTGGTAGTAGCATCTGGATGTCTTGAAATGCTGAAAGCAATGAACAGACAGACAAACACATTAAGTAAGGTTTAGCTATAGGTCAATTAACAAACCTATGCAGTCCCCACATAGTCACACATTCTAGTTCCGACTTCGTTAATGGTCACTGTGAACCATTACAAAGAACGTGGCAACTTGCTTGTGCCTGAAAGGAGTATTTTTAATACCTGTTTTTTTGAGCATGTGGGCCAGTAGTTTCTCCAGAAGTGACATTGCCAAGCTGCAGTGTGTGCCCATTTTTAAATTTTCTTCCTCTGAATGTTTTCCTATAATTCCTGGCAATTCCTATTTTAACAACACCCTGAACTCCCTGAACTCAGTGCAAAGAGAATTATGGAAGTCAGCAATCCTGATGACCTTTCTAGTGGAAAGGATGGAAAGTCTCCTTTCAAAGCTGCTGTTGATGGAATGATAGGTGTAACCTGGGCTCCTAACAATACCAGGTAGGCATATCAAGCAAAATAGGCTCACTCCTGGCTCCTCTTGTATGTGGCAACATGTTCCTGGGCTGATCTTTAATCCTTAAGAGCTTGGTTCTCTCACTTGATCCCCTGATGATATTTTCATGAGCCTGTGACTTTAACTGAACTCTGAAGAAACACAGAAGTCTGTCATTACAGAATAAAATTAGATGTCTGTATCTGCTATTTTCTACTTTATGCATTTTATTTATTCTCATAAGGACATTTTCTCCTAAAAAATTAGTATTTTTTCTGCTATGTCTTTTCTTTCTCTGCAATCCATCTGGACCTGTTAGGGTCATCACCCTTCTGGTTGGTTAACTGGCCATGATAGTAATAGCTCACATTGACTGAACATAAGCTCAAGACCCGGCATGGTATTCAGCACTTTTTAGGCATCTCTCATCAGCCTCTGTTTTACATAGGAGGAAACTGAAACCTTCAGGAGTTAAGTGGCTCATCCTGGATCTCAGAAATTCAAACCCCAGCATGCTGCTATTCAACCATCAATCTCTACAATCTTCTGTATATAACACAAATTACAGAAGTTATCATTCTACATAGTTTTATTTTGTTTTTAACTGTGTTATTGCTCATTTGTATTTATTTTTAAATTAATTTTTATTTGAATGTGTGGTATGGGATATAATTCATCCATTCAAAGAGCAGGATACAATTCAATGACTTTTTATATTTTCACAGCGTTGTGGACCCATCACCACAATCAACTTAAAAACATTTTTATTACCTTATAAAAGAAAATCTGCATATTTTGGCTGTCATGCACACCCCTAGTTTTCTCATTATCCCCTGCTCCTGGCAAATACTTAACTACTGTCGGTCTCTACAGATCTGCCTGTTCTGGAAATTTCATATAAATAGAATCAAATGCTCTGTGGTCATTTTTGTCTAGCTTAGCAAGTTTCTAAGGTTCATCTATGATACATTACGTCTATCAGAACTTTAATTTTTATGGTCAATTAGTATCCCATTGTATGGATACACCACATTCTGTTTATCCATTTGTCTGTTGGTGAATATTTGAGTTGTTTCCATATGCTGGCTCTTATGAATAATGCTGTAAAAGTTTTGTAGGGACATATGTTTTCTCTTGGCTATAAAACTAAGAATGAAAATGCTGGATTACGTGATAACTCTATGTTTAACTCTTTGAAGAACTAGAAGATTGTTTGCCAAAGTGGCTGTGTCATTTTACATTCCTACCAATAGCACAGTACTATTTTAATTTCTCCACATCATTGCGACACTTCTCATTATCTGCCATTAGAGTATAACTGTACAAGTGGGTACAATAGGGATATTTTGTTGTGGCTCTTATTTGTATTTCCCTGATGGCTGATGATATTGAGCATTTTTTCATGTGCATAAAGCCATTTGCATCTCTTCTTTTCAGAAATGCCTCGTCATGTCCTTTGACCATTTTTTGGTTGCTTGTCTTTCTCACTATTAAATTATAATAATTCTTTATATGCTAGATTAAAATCAGATACGTGATTTGCAAGGTCTTTCTCCCATTCTGTGGGATGTCATTTCACTTTTTTGATGGTGTCCTCTGAAGAACAGAAGTTTTTAATTACAATCATGTCAGTTTATTTATTTATTCTTTTGTCGTTTGTGCGTTTGGTGTCATCTCTGTCTTTTCTCCCCCCCCCCACTTTTGATGTACATTTTTCTCTTCTGCTTTTATCTCCTACCCATGTTTAAGAGCTCAGTTCAAAATCCCCTCCTCCAGGAAACCTTCTGTAGGTTCTGAGATTTCATGGACCCTAGTTCTTCCTGCTCACCCATGTTGGACCTGTCTTCTTACCTGTCTCTCCTGGCAGACTGTGAGCTTCTCCTGAGAGGGACTGTGGTTTCTTTTCTCCTGAGTTAGGTCCCCAGGCTTGGGACAGAGTAGCTCTCAATAATGTTGAAAGAAAGAAAGAAGAAAAGATGGTACAGAAAGAGTGTGGGAGAGGACAGGACAGCACGTGCCTGGGACCAGAAAGTGGCTCTGGCGACCAGATGGCAGGTTTCACGTAGCAGGAAAGGTGGGCAGTTTGTATGTGGGAGATGAAGATAGAGGCATGGGTCATTAATGTATTGTGGGGGACTTGAATGCCAGGTTTTCCATCTGCAGATTTCAGGTCCAAAAGAAAGCCACTCATGTTCTGAGCTAGAACTTCATTTGCTTCTGTGTAACGGATGGGAAACCAAAGAGGATGAGAAAGGGGTGGACATTGCAGTTTTCTCTCCCTTATTCCTCCTGTTTGTTTTTTGTAGTGCTGAAACCTTGTTTTATTTGTCAGATCTCTTGGTGCCGTGTAGATGAAAGAGCTCTGGATTTGGAGTTAAGTGACTCTGCACCCAGATCTGACACACTTTCTATGTGACCTCGTACAGGTCACTTAGTTTGGTTTCACTTTCTTCAGTGCTGTGTCAATTAGTGTGCTTTGGCTCTAAGCTAGCAATTAAAATGGGGTTATTTAGGAAAGCTTTCAGGGACTCACAGGGTAGCTGGAGGGATCAGAGCTCCTGGATCGGGGGCTGGAGAGCAGATACTCAAGAGGGGGTGCTGATAACAGGATGACCTGTCCAGGTGGCCACTGCTGGCACAGAGCAGAGCCCCATCCTGTATCTGTGCTTTCCTTTTTCTGTTTAAGATTCCCCTTTCTGGGAGGAGGGGCTTACTTCCCTAGTTTGGGACTTGTCCTACCCTTGGCCAGGATGAGGACCTCAAGTCACCCTATCAGACTGCATCTAATGGGGAAGCTATAATCCCTTAGAAGGAGACCAAGGTGAAGGACAAATACACATCAACACTACAGAAAACAATCAGCGCCCACTACAGCTGTAAAAACAGGCAGAGAGTAGGCATTACCGCCTTCAAAATCGCTTCCATATCAAACAATTTTGTGATTCTATAATTCCCAGGGGGAATGAAAACATCTTTCTTACTCAGGAAAAGCCTAGTTTAGAATGAACAGTCTCAAGCTTTGTGGGTGTTGCCAAACTCAGTATCCTCACTCTCAGAAAAGCAAGCTGGATAGTCAAGTCCACTCCCATTTTTGGAGATTAGAGCTACCATCCATTATTCTTTATCTTAGTCCAATAGCTTTTGAGCATCTGTGATGTATCAGACACTGCATTAAGTATTGAAATACATATTTTCTCACTGTCTGTCCTCCAAATGACCTTGCATAGTAAGAGTTATTCTTATTTTACAGAAGAGGAACCTGAGGCTCCAACCATGAAGAAACTTGCTTAGGGTCATAAGTAGGTGCTGGGACCAGATTTTGCCCTGAGATCTGTTGTCTCCCAGCTGGGACTTGTGTAGAAGTTATGAACTTCAGGCAGTGGCTTTCCGGGGAGGAGAAATCTAACTGATTCACATGCCTGATCTTGTATTATAAGACCCTTCCCTCTCTGCCCTCAAACCACACTGGCCTTGTGTGAGTTCATTGGATATGTCCTCCGGGCTCCCACAACAGAGCTTCAGCCTATCCTGTTCTCTCTACTGAGATACTATTCTCAAGTCCTGGCCTGGTCTACTTCTAGCTTCCTGTGTATTGTAGCACGGTGCCTTCCCTTTCCTGACTTGCTGATAGTTCAAGAAAGGTTTTATCCTCCTTGCTGTATGCATGTGGTTATTTTATTAATATGTTTCTTCACTAACCTCCAGGAGGAAAGCTTCCAGGTGGCATTTGCTCTCAAGAATATCTCTAGTGCCTACCAAGTGCCCAGAGCAGAGCAGGCCCTCGGGCAGAGTGAGTGTATGCACCCGGCTACTGCAGACAGCCTACATTGCAGAGGTGGCTGGGCTGTCCAGACAAGGGAAGGGTGACCAGGAGACAGTTGCCTACCATACCTGTCTCAGTGTGTAGCCCCAACACATGCCGAGATGGTGCCTAGTGATTGAGTAGGCTGAAAGGCCAGCCCATGGCTCTAGGAAAGTAAGGATGTTTGTCATATTGGCCCAAATTCTTGACTGAGTTTATTAAAAATCAGGCACAAGATGATTATTAATTCCCTTTGTTCTGCTTGCTCTTCATCTCCCCATTTCCATAAACATCTTTAAAATCTCTAACCCACTAATGAAGAACCAATAAAGTGAGTAACTGCGTAATCCCAGCGCTAAGGTCCTGTTAATCACTTGCAGGCGGTCAGAAACTGGAGCCCCAGGAGAAGTTATCAGATCAGATGCAACATTTGATCAAGGACAGTCTTGGCCACCATTGTTTGTGACACTATTTCATGAAAGCTCTGGCCTCCTCTGATGTCTATATGTCTTTACATTTTTTGCCTCCAAGATCTGATTAAACAAAGTGAGCTGAAAACAAACCAGCTACTGCTTGCTTACCCAGTGCCCATGATTTGAGAAAACTGCCTCTTTTAATCACATTGTGTTTAATAACCTTACAAAAGAGTGAATAATTGAATCAAAGTGTTCTTTAAACAAGTTCAACTTTCATGACACCAAGTGCACACACAGCTCAGACCAATGGACTAGAGTGTTGGACTTCTTGAGACAAACTACTTCAAAGACAACCATCTATGTCCTTGTAAAACTGAAACCCCATTTAATTTGTCCCATAGCCTGTATTTCTTTCATGTATCTTGGCCGTTTCACTCAACAATTAAAGCTGTTTGGGTCCATTAACTAAATGTCAGCTATTTCTTAAACTCAAGTACTGATAGTTTTTTTTAAAATAAATGTTTTGGTGGGAAACACTAAACAAAATCTATTTGTTCTGGTCAAATTTGCACAGTGTTAAGCCTGGACAAAGTCACCAACGCCAGTGTAGAAACCAGCGTGACTTTTTTCTATAGAGGTGGGGTTGTTGCAATCATGTGTAAAGCCTGCTTATTTCCCCCCCACCAATTGTAATGTAATCACTATCAATCCCTTCTCTGTGTAAAGATCTTCCATTGTCGAAAGTCGTTTCCCTTTACATGAACTTATTTCACACCACTTAAAACTAGAAAAAGGGTCTGAAGTCATCCTTTCTGAAACATGCCTTCTCCACCCAAATGTTTTGATGCTGTGAAACTAGGATCCAGAGCAATTGGGACGGATGACTGAGGGCACCCAGCTGCACAGCTGGTCACCAGGATGATGTCTAATTCATGCTCTTTTGTAACCTTGCTGTGTGACCTTGGCCTAACACTCTCCATTCTTTAGGAGGTTGTTTCCTCATTTGTGACATGAGCACAAAGCTGTTTTCCCAGTGGGGATGAAAGAAGGTAGCTCTGCCGCAGTCCTTCCAAAACACAGACTCAAGACTATGTCAGTTTTAGAGCCAATGTCTTGGGGAAGACTCCTTCCTCATGGGCCACCGAAAAAATATCTTCATTATTCATCAAGAATCATGGCAGATACATTTATTGAAAGTTTACAGTGTGCCAGTTGGCATTTCAAGTACAGAATCCCCATGCCCAGCAGTGTCCTTGCTGTCATTGACATTGGTGTCTTTCCTCAGGATCCTTGCTCTCTTTTCCCATCTACCAGTTCAAGGGAGAGAAATCTCAGGGCCTAGAAGAAGGTGAGACCCAAAGTGGAAGAAGCCTGGATCCCCGAAGGACTCTGTGGAGGAGATGCAATGAAACGTGGCCATCAGCTGCCGAGACTGGGATTAGCCTTGTTGTAATAGCTAATGTTCCTCACTCTGTCTAAGTCACCTTGTGTTTGTGTGTGACTGCGATATATTGACTCATTCATCCTCACAAATATTTTCATCCTCACTTTGCAGATGAAGAAGTTGAAGTACAGAGAGTTTACAGAACTTGTCCAGGTTCTTACAGCTAGTGGCAGAGCAAGGTATCAATCCTAGTCTAGTCCCAGAGTGTATGTTCTTCACAGCACTCTGAAGATTTGGCAATAAAGAGCTGCAGACACTTTTTCCATTGATTTCATAGAATTTACCCTTCCTGCCTCCTCACTCACTCTCTCACTCCCTTTTTCCCTTACTGATTTCTTTCACATTTATTATAATATCTACTATGTGCAAGGAACTGAGACGTGCAGTAGCCCGAGGCTGTTCTGATGAATCAAACATGGTCTCTGTCTTCATGATATTCACTACCAGGTGAGGAAATATGAGATGAGGTAATTACCATTTAGTGTGACAAGTTATCTGATGGGATAAGTAAGGAGTGCTATGAAGCCATAGATAAGGGACCTAGTAACTTCATCTGGTTGGGGCCAGGCAGAGGTTGTAGGCCAGAGACGGGGGGGGGATGCTTAAACTTGTTCTTGAGGGCAAAGAGAAATTTGTAAGGCCAAGGTCCTTCCAGGCAGATGGTACAGCTTGAGAAGGGCATGAAGGCACCAAATGCTATATCGTGCTTGTAGACTTGACACTCTGGAAGGGAAGAAGAGGAGGGTGAGGCAAAGACAATGGAGAGGTTGGAAGGAGCTGATCATGAAGGGCTTGGATGGGTAGGTTAAGGAGTTCTTAAACTTCTTCATCTGCTCCTGGGAGCATGGGGTGTTGGGGTCAGATTAACATTACAGAGAGATTGCTCCTGGGGTGGCCCATGAAGTTCATGGTTTGCCTGTCCTGGTGCTGGAGCTGAGGAGACTGGTGTTGATGCAAAGTCAGGAATGTCTCCAAGATCCTAGCTTCCCCTGCCATGCAGCCTTAGCAGCCAGACTCCCTCCCACCCCCCTGTCATGAATGGGGATGCCACACAGTTTATTTTCTATCTTCAAGAGCCTTCTAAAAACAGACTGAGGAATTTTAACAACTTCAGAAGCAGCCTCCCACCAAGCCACAGATGGCTTTTCCATGGCAATCCATTTCTCTCATCAGAATGGGGTCAGAAAGTTGGCAGTGCTCAAGTAACTGCTATCAGAAAACATTTAAAAATAAAAAAGCCTTCTCAAAAACAGGGAGATGTCTTCCAAGAGCCTAGTCATTAAGATTCAAGCCACCTCAAGTAGCTCCTACTTCAGTTTAGAAGGGGATGGCCAAGGTCAAGTGTTTGGGGATTGACTTCTAGGTCCACAGAATAAGTAGTGGTTATGTGTCATTACAAGGGATTCCAGCCAAGGTCAGGACTTGGGGAGGCTGGTTGCTTCATGGGAACATCATTCTCCAATCAGCTCAGAAATGATTCACTTCGATAATCCTTAGAATTCATGAATATCAGATCTGGAAAGGAGGTGAGAAAACAACTGGATTCTACAGGAGATGAAGCCATGATGACCAAGGCCTGCCTTTCCTGGAGCCTTCTGAGGAGAGCCCCTGGGATTTCTGCCCTGTGCAATGGGGTCCGCCTTGGGTGTCCCTGACTAGTTTTGGGTTCATGGATACCCATGAAGTGGGAAGCAAAGGCCCTTGAACCAGCAACCCAAGTTCACCTCCTAGTTTATCATCTTACTGTGCTATAAAATTGGGCGGTTTGCCTAAGTTCTCTGTGCATCTCTTTCTTTCTCTGTGTCATGGAAAATATAACATTGTCCAGCATACTGTCATTCATTATGAGGATGAAGTGAGATTTTGTTTATGGAATGACCCAGCTGACTGCCTAATGAAATTAGTTCCCTTATTTCATTTGTGGAATGCAAGCATATCTTATGGGCTTTATGTTTCATTATGACTAAAATTCTTTTGAATATCATAAGCTTTACATTTGCATGGCACTGAGCAGTAGTCAGCATGCATCCTCATTCCACATGGATCTCATGTGCCTCCTACCTACCTGCAGCCCTGCAAAGATGTTAGGACAGGGTATGGTCTTTATTTTATAGACCAAGGAATTGAGGTTCTCAGAGGCCTCTTGACTTGCCTAAGACAACGGCTTGAGCAGGGTCTGCTATTGCCATTGTTGTTTGCTTTCTTCTCCTTTTTATTTGTGATGGATATCTCACAGGACTGCGCAGCAGAAAATGTTCTCTCCTGAGCCAATGTTGGGCACTAGCTGCTGAGCTCACACATATCGTTGTGCAGCCCTCACATCTGGCATCTGTGCAACAGATGGTTGATCTTAGGTTGCATCTAAGCCAACAACCCCTTGATGCCACACGTTTGTTGTTGCTTCCTCTGCCACCTTAAGACAAATCTCAGTTCTTAGCAAGGCTTTCTTACTTCCTCCATGTGTCTGGAACAGAGGAATCATCCCATCTGTTCCCATAGATAGGAACCAAGGCCAAAGATTACGCTGACCAGAATATAGTCAAGTTCTTCCCTGAGTGTCCAGGTCATATCAACTTTAGCATACAAGAGAAGTCTTTAAGAGGCTATAAAACAAGCTCTTTTCCTTCTCCTGGCAGACACAGTGGGGTGTAGTTCGAAAGTAGGCTTAGGATAAATGCATGAAGAAAAGTAATTAAACGCTATTCAAAGTAAGAACATAGAGTATTAACTCCATCAAAGAAGAGGCAGTGTACAAATTATTTGTTATTTAAAAAAGACTTTTTCTTCCTCCTTATGACTTGAGATTCCATTTTCCCTGAATATTTATGCTTATTCACAGGTCGTGTGTGTGTTTGTGTATGTGTACCCATGCAAGTATATTGTGTGCAAGGCGATGGTTATTCTCTGAACAACTGGGCAAGTGAGAAGGCAGGCTTGCAGTCCATGCAAGAGCTCTGAATGGTGACTTTATGCCCAACTGTGTTTGGGGGACTAGAGGACCAGAGCACTGCTCTCCCACCCAACCCCATTCTCACTTCGGCATGGGTAGCTGTGAAGAGGGAAGACTTTCCTGAAGAGAAGACCGTGTCCAGGTGTGCCAACCGGTCACCAGAACTAACAGGAAACGTGTCCCATGGCTGATTTAGAAAAATATAAACTGGAATGCTGAAAAGGAGACACATTCCTTCCCAAGAAAAACCAGGGCAGTGTTTTTTCAAACAGGAAAACAAAACTGATAGAAGTGGGGAAATCGATTCAGTTATTCATAGAGAGCTTTAATTTTTTTTAATAATGAAAGAAAAAATAACCTGAATAGACTAAAATGCATTGTATAAAGCTGTTCTTGAAACTTTTGTTTAATATGAACTATAATTTGAATGCCCATAACTAAAAGCAGATAAACTTTGAAAGGGGATAAAATAGACAAGTAATATACGAACAACAAATCCGGTCCCCTTTTTATTATGGAAAGGTATTGATCATTTAGGCATTTACGTATTTTTTTTCCTTTAAAAGTCTTTGACTCAACAATTGAGAGTCTATGTGTTCTGGACCCTGTAGTAGGCTCTGGGGCCACCAAGCTAAATAAACTATAACCTATGGCCTGGAAGAGTGCACTGTACTGAGAAAGATTGACTTGAACACAGATGTTACTGGGACAATAAGTGATTCACTAGGAATCACAATCTTTCACCTTTTCCCTAGGCTGCTGGAAGAATTTTCCTTGCTTGCTGAGGCAGTATCCCAAGATGGGCTAAGGGAGAGTGCAGAGAAAATAGAAAAAGCCAGAGACAATAAGTTGCTCAATACCGAACAGAGCTGAGAGAGGGATGGGGAGCACATCTATCATATTGCAGAACTCCGGAGCGCACCATTCATGTAATATTCTATGGAAGTAGCATCCTTGGGAGTCCCACTGCAACTGCTGTAGTGGGGATGATGCCCTAGTTCCCTTGATGGAATGCAGAAATAAACAAACATGCCAGTTAGATCTCAGAGGTAGTTTGGAGGAGCTATTAATAGCATTTAAGAGAAAGAGAATGAATGAGTTAGTTTGGGGAATAGCTGTCAACTAAGAGGGATATTGAGAGAGCCAATCACTGGGAGATGTTTTGTAAGATGTACACTTACAAAAAAAAGGAAGAATTCATTCACCTCTTTGCCATTTTCCATGTCGGACCCCAGCACAGATTTTAAATACTCTATTTTTCATTACTTGTGGATTGCATAGTTGTGCTTTTTGGGCCTTGAGCCTATGCTGAGGGTGGACCGCTGTGTCCCCTGGAATTTACTTGAGTTACACAAGTCATCATAAAATCACGATGTAGTGTATTGAAAAGACAACAATGGTGTTTGATAACACAGATGAAGAATGAATTATTTAATTCTGTCTGAATGGGAGGAACGGCTTGGACTAGAGAAAGCAGAGCTTTAAAGAAAAAATGAGAAGGAATTAGCTTGGTGGTGTGGGTGAACAAAAATTCAAGGCAGAAACAACAGGACGGGGCAGGGATTCTCATTCTCTTCTCATGAGAATGTGAAAGCTAGGATGTGTCTAGAAATGGGACGGATTGTTACGACTGGATCATTAGGTCAGAGAAGAAGAGTAGAGCTGATTCCAGAAAGTTTATTTATTAATGGAGTTCCAAAAAGATTTTTTGTGTGTGTGAGGTAAAGCATTTAAATTTACTCTTACTTATTTTGAACGATATCTTTGAGGTGAGATCCCACTAAATGTCCTCCCTCCTCCCACCAATCGCCCTCCAAAAAGATTTGTAAAATTTTTTATCCTGAGGAAAAATGGGAACAAGTGACTGACAAGTGGCAGGGGAAATTTCCATCCGGGATAGTTACTCTAACTACAGTGTGGGGGATGGACCAGAAGAAGCAGACAGTCATCAAAGATGGCTTGAAACAAGGGATTAAGGGAGAAGGGAGAGTGAGGGTGACCAAATTTCCTCACTTGGGCAGTGGGGAGGGTACTAGGATTATCAGGATACTGCAAGGGGCACAGGCTTTGGAGAGAAGATGGGAAATCAGAATTCTGACATACTTTTTAAATCTGGTTCGGAGACTAGAAAGGATTTAGTAGGGCTGCTGCTTTTGAATATCCAGCAAGTGTTCCTCCACTTCACCCCACACTATCATGCCTTTTGTGGCCCCATAAATTCACCATTTTACTTGCCACCCCATCCCCTTGAACCCACTGCTACCTCTGCTTAGAGGGCTCTTCTCTCCTCTCCTGCCTGGCCACCTCCTCCTAATCTGACGGTCCACATGGTCACTGCCTGCCCTGACTCACCACTGCCCCTCCAGTCGAACTTCTCCCAGCCCCCAAGAAGATCCTGGCTGGGCTCCCTTTAGTGTGGCGTGTCAGGCCCACACACAGGTGCTGGGCTACCTGAAAGGCTCACCTGTCTCGTCCATAAGATCGCAAACTCTTTGAAAGCAAGAATCAGGGATTCCCTTTCAGAATAAATGAGTGACTGAATTATAACACTTTTAATAGTCATAGCTGGATCCAGACTAATTATTTTCTCTTTGCGCAGTTACTCTGCCTCTGACCCTTTTTCAAATAATTATTTACACCTATTCATATATGTGGAAGCTTTGGGGACACTGAGAAATGGACATTTTTGTTAAGGGATGAAAATAAAACAGTGTCTGCCTTACCTGAGGTTCTTTGACTGGCTTGGAATCCCTTGGGAGGAAGGGTATAAAAGGACTAAATTGACAGAACTTTTCCAGAAAAATCTGTGCAACTCTGGGCTCCATCCTTACTCCTTTGGACTTCATCTGATAAAGCATGTGAGGGTGTTGGGGGGTATCCCACACCTCTGTGTAGAAACCACCAGCATTCCAGTGCCCCCAGGACTGTGACCTCTGGGAGCTTCCAGAAACATCCTCCTCAGCAGAGAACATTCATGTTGTCCTAAAACACAAGAGCTGTGTGGAAACTCCATCAGGCCGTTTAGAGGTGGCGGATAGGGACTGGTAGGGACATAGAAAAGAGAAGAAGAAAGGGGTGAATACTACTTGGTGATGGCAGTTGACACAGAAGCCCCTTCTAGGGGGTACTCCCAGAAATAACAATAAGGTGCTTTGAGGGCTATGAATTCCCATGATACCATAACGTCATTAGAGTAGATATGACCTGTGTTTGTAGACACAGGTTGGTAAGGTGTGGGTCATTAAAATTAATTCTACTTGTTTCTTTTTACTTTTTTCTAATGTAGCTACTAAAAAATTTAAAATCACATATGTGACTGGGATTATATTTCCACTGGACTGCACCATCCATCTATAAATACCACCAAGGATGAGCTCTAATATAAACGAACCATTAAGGCAGTGGTTCTCAACCTTCCTAATGCCTCAAGCCTTTAATACAGTTTCTCATGTTGTGGTGAGGAACATAAAATTATTTTCGTTGCTAGTAAAGGGTCACAGCATTAGGAAGGCTGAGAACCACTGCATTCAGGGAAGAAAGTTGTGTAAATGCGTCACCCAATTTAAAAAACAAACCATATGCATTGCAAAGAAAAAGATGAAAGATTAGGAGGGCATCTGAAAGGGTCCCAGGAAAGAGTCAATGTGTACCCAGAGGGTCAACTGAGAAGTACTTACTAAGAGGAACTTTAAAAAGTTTGAGCAGGGTTCGAAAAAGCCAGTAGAATGGTGAACCACCCTGGGAAGGGTGTGGGTTTGGGGAAGGGAGAAATTTGGGCATATGATATTTTGCTATATATATTTCTGTGGAGTTCATGATAATAAATGTGTATGCGTTCTGTAACTTCTTAAATAAAAATTGATTGTGGGGGCAGACAAATCATTATTTCTGACAGCTGGCCGGTTCTGGAAATTGTACCAGAACTCTTCAGAGGTTGGCCCATTTCACCTGGCTCCCAGGCACTGCCTTTTCTAGAACATAATTCCATGGAGGCAGCTTCGTGCCCCATCTGATAAATGTCTTGTCAATAGCTCAAGCCAACTGAAATAATAATGGAAGAAACTTCTGCTCATGCCAAGAACTGAGAACTGGAATGACGCTGGTGAGTGTTTCCTGAAGCCAAAGGCAGGTTTCCTATAATTAGAAGCAATTTGCTAGCAAGTTTACCAGGCTCTTCCAAGGCATACAATATGGCAAATTGTTAAAGGTTTCTTTATTTTTCCTTTCCCCTGCGTGACACATTGCAGACGGAGAGTGTGAAATATTCCCTTTTCCTGGGCTGGGGCTGTTATTTTAGAGGATCACATCTTTGCCGAGTCAGTGGAGATGGAAGAAGAAAACCGACTTTTTGTATCATTGTGGGAAATGGGAGCAAATTCAGAATTATATTCTAAATATTTTGAAGCTCAAGATCTTTCCAACTGACTCCGCTGAGAGACCTCAGCTTTAGCCAAAGCAGGATCTAGAAAGTGAAATATAAACCAAGACCAAACCCACCAAGCTTCCATTGCAGTGTGTAAGGAAATAGGAAACTCAGATTGTATTTACACAGAGAGATATTCCCAGTTTTATATTCATGAAGTCAGCCTGGAAAGCCAGAGATACACAGGACAGGAGACTACCATCTAGTGAGCACCCAGAGTGTTCCCAGCCATGTAGTATAGTGACCTTGCCCATTGCTATGTGGCCCCTATAGCCCCACAGCCTTGTTCTATCACTGTTCTTAACTTATAGACTAAGAAACTGAGACCCAGCAAGACTAAACAGCCCTTAGTCAGAAGCAAAGCTAAGACTCAAGCCCAAGTCTGCCTGACTCCTACACCAGTGCTCTTCCCACTGCCCCATCTGCCCTGCTGTTTGGGGCCACTGCAGACTATAGGATTCCAGATCCTTCCAAAGTGTGGCCTCTGAAAGAGGGAGTCAGAGCCAGAGTCTTAAGACTTAAGGCACCTGTCCCTGGTCCAGGATCTGCAGCTTTATAGGATTTGTGGTAGCCCAAGTCCTGGGGCTTCTGATCCAGTGTAGCTGCCCCCTCTACCACAGAACCAGCTGTTTTGCTAGGCAGTACTGGAAGGGGTATGGCTCCGGACACCACTGTTCTCGGCCCTGCTTTCTAACCCGGGGCGTGCTGATGCTCTTAAATGCTACAAGGTGGTCTCCTCAACCCTGCTTGCCCATCTCTCTGGTGGAGGGAGAAAGGCACTGGGCGCTGAGGGCCATGCAGTATATATGTATCAGTGTGACTCAGAAAGAGAAGTAAGTTAGATCAAAAGTCCTAGATACAAAGAAAAGGAAATTAGTTAATTAATTAGCCCATCCTCCCATCCATCCATCTACACACCTGTCCATCCACTCATCCTCCCACCTGTCCATCCGTCCACCCAACCATTCATTCATCTATTCAACCAGTGTTGTATCAGAGACAGATCAGGCAGAGATGAAGGGGAGAGCCCACAATGACAAGGGATTGTATTATTATGTTATCACTGTTATCCCTCAATGATGCAAGAGTCGGTTTCCTTCTTCCATCTCCACTGACTCGGCAAAAAATGTGATCCTCTGATAATAATAGGATCTTGCTTTTTGTATTTTCAATTAAAAATATTTTTGATGATTTAAAAAAAATCAGACTGGAGCCTTAAAGAAACTGGGGAAGATTGGTAGAAAAAAAGGCGTTCTTTGTTCTGCACCCAAAAGGTGTGCCATATACCCCTACATTGTGTCCATCCAGTGGGAACACCCCAAACCCCAATCCTCCCTCCCGCCTCCCTCATTCTCCATCCTCCAGCTTAAATTGAAATGAGTTTTTCTCCTGTGTGGGCATGAATTATATCGTCTACTAGTTTCGTATTAGTATTAAGAGGGACTCTACCTAACAAATTCAAATACTATGACTTGGTCATTTGTACCCTCACATTAACCTGAAATAAAAAAAAAAATTCTGGGAATCTAACATAGAGGAAGGGTACTATGATTAGCAATACTATTGAAAACAAAGTACACTTTGGTCTTGGAGGGACACAGCTCTGCCTTTTACTAGCTGGGCAAGTCCTGACCACCTTTCTCAGCTTCCTTTTCTTATCTGCCCTATGGGGCAGAAGCATCCACTTCCCCGGTAGTGCTGAGGAATGGATGAGAGGGCCAGACCAGAAAGCCCTTTGCCACGACTGCCATAGAGGAGAACATTAGGGTTTATCTGTTGACTAGACGGAGAAGGAGGCATCTGCAGATGGTTTAAGGAGCCTCTGTTATCCCAAATGATGAATTCCCAGTGATTTTGTAACCAGATGCTGTCTTTTCATTTTTGTGATTAGATAGCAAGTGGATTACCCACAGGATGGAAGTTGTTAGAAGTTGGCCCTTTGGTGGGGGAGGGGGACTGGTAATGGGGTCTCAATGCTTCACTCACTCTAAGCCTCTTTATCAAAGTGGGTACATTTTCAGCCTGAATTGCCTTTGAAACTCTGCAAGTTCACTTGACCCAAAAGGTTAAGTGCTGCTCCGGCGCTGGCTGAACACATTGTCCTGGGAATGGAAACATTTTTTGAGCTGTGCCTTTCTGCCAGGGGTTTAATCAGCTTACAAGCTCTCCTGCCTTTAAGCCAGCTGGAGAGTGGCTTCTTTGAGTGCCCAGACAAGAAATCCTCTCCAGGAATTTTCTCTGCCTTTTCACCAGGTAGTGTGTGTCTTCTATCTTGGAAAGGTCATGACAGAGCCAATTCTGCAGGTGAGAAATCAAACGAAAGATGAGAAAGTGTGGTGGCCTGATGGTGGCAGTGATCAGGGTGTCATACTTGCATCCAAGTTGTGACACTGACAATATCACTTTTGCATCTGCCAAACCGTGTAGCACAGGCCTATAGAGATTATCAGCTGATGGGAGTCGAAGGTCACCTCTGAGAGTGGCCTCTAGGGGGCCAAGATGAATCTCATTAATAGAGATTCTGATTATTCAGATTTTTTTTTCTTTGAGACAGAGTCTCACTTTGTTGCCGTCAGTAGAATGTCATGGCATCGCAGCTCACAGCAACCTCTAACTCTTGGCCTAAGCGATTCTATTGCCTCAGCCTCCCAAGTAGCTGGGACTACAGGCGCCCTCCACAACACCTGGCTATTTTTTTTTGGTTGCAATTGTTATTGTTATTTAGCTGGCCTGGGCTGAGTTCGAACCTGCCAGCCTTAGTGTATGTGGCTGGCACCGTAACCACTATGCTACGGGCACCGAGTCTGATTATTCAGATTTTCCAAGTATCTTTTTTCATAGCATGGGAATCTTGAAGCTTCTGTGGGCTCTGTGTGTGTGTGTGTGTGTGTGTGTGTGTGTGTGTAGTGGGTGTCAAGCAAGAAGGAAGCTGCTGTTGAAGCACAGGTGAACAGGTGAGTCACACCTGCATTAGGAGATTCCTACAGGTGTTCCTGGAACGGTGAGAAGCTGGAGCCAATCAACATGTCCCAGACAGGGAAATGGTGAATTTTTCAAATTCCAGCCATCTTATGAAAAGCCATACTGCTGCTAAAATGAGTGAGGGTTACTCACATGTTTATAGATTTTCCTTTTCTAGACAGTTTGTATAAATAATTTTTTATACCAGGTGGTGCCTGTGGCTCAGAGGAGTAGGGTGCTGGCCCCATATGCCGGAGGTGGTGGGTTCAAACCCAGCCCCAGCCAAAAACTGCAAAAGAATAATAATAATTTTTTATACTGTTTTATTTCCTTTCACAATTATATATTCCTGTAAAATGTAATAAATAAATCAATGCATTTTGTTAAAAAAAAAAGACAAGAACAAAGTGGGACTTGGGTGTTGCTGGGGACACCAGGATGAAGCATAGTCAAAATGCACCCATCCAACTTGCCAAATAAATCTGCAGGGACCAAGGATAGGGATGGCCTATAGGTATCCTTTTAGACCTCCATAAAAAGGTATTAAAGTGACCCTCTTTCCAAATAGGACAGATGTAATATTGGGGTAGGGTCCAACTTGATATGACTGGTGTCCGTATAATAAGAGGTACAGAGACACATAGGAGATCACCATGTGGCCACAGGGTGGAGACTAGACTGATGCATCTACAAGCCAAGGAACACTAGGAATTTCCAGCAACAGCAGGGTCTGGGACAGAAGCACATAACAAATTCTCCCCTAGAATCTTCTAAGGGAGCACAGCCTGCTGACACCTTGATTTGAACTTTCAGCTTTCAAGAATGTGAGAGGAAAAATATCCGGGCATTGTGGCAGGCGCCTGTAATCCCAGCTACTTTGGAGGCTAAGGTAAGAGTATTGCCTAAGCCCAAGAGCTGGAGGTTGCTGTGAGCTAGGACATAACCGCACTCTACCAAGGACAACAAAAAGACCCTGTCTCAGGAAAAAGAAAAAGAATGTGAGAGAATAAATTTCTGTTGTTGTGAGCCACCCTGTTGGTACTTTATTAAGGTAGCCCAGGGAACTAAAACAGTGAGTGTCCCCACATCAGAGAAAAAGAAAAAGGGCAGTCCAAGGTGGCAGGGTGGCAGGTGGCCAAGCTAGGATTCTAACCCAGCCAGGTAGTCAGCAGGTGTGGCTATCTGGCTCCACTGGGCTCAGTCCTGCTTTCCACACAGGTGTTATGGACAGTATTATTCCTGCTTCACTCTGTCAGTGCTATGAACATACTTTGCTCTCCTTAAATATATGAGGAGGCTATATCCCCCGATCAGGTAGCTAAGCCACAGAGAAATAAGCCAGGGCAAGAGCTTGCCTCCCAAATCAAGTGGCTTTGTAGGAAAAACTTCCTTCCTTTTGGCTCTTAGGAACATTTAATTGAGACGCACTTTTTACTTCCCAGCCAACTTTTCCTGACGGTCAGGCTTACTTTGGTCAGGAGAGAAAGACAAATTCTTTTCCTTTGGTCACCTTTGCAGAAGTTAATTGTGTCTGGGGTGATAATCATAAGAGACAATGTTTCACCAAGCTCTGCCCTCCTCCAGTGGAATCGGTACTCTGCAATTAATGGGTGCATTCAGAATCCTGACAACACTCCTTCAAGTTAATTACTAGCATCACTTTCATTTTATGGCCCTGGAAATGGAGGCCCAGAGAGGGAAGGTAGCTTTCCCAAGCGCACACAGCTCGTAAGTACCAGGAGTCCGCCTGGAGGTAGGCAGGGGGACTCCCAGGTGAAGCTACATGACCACGCTTGTGCTGTGTGGAATCGGGCACCTTTTGTCCAAATCCTCTGCCAGTAAGGAGCCTTGGGCTTGGTGCTATGAAACGGAGGTGATATTTCCATTTATCTGCAGATTGTCAGGAAGATGATTGAATGCTTCCACCAGTGGGAACTTTGCAGGGCGGCATTTTACAAAGGTGGTGGTCATCACTCCATCCCCGACTTTGTTCTTTCTCCTCACCAAGGTCGGGGGTCCTGGAAGGTAGGGTCCATATCTCACTTTTCTTCGTACCGCTTGTCTGATAGGCAAGGGCCCTGGCCTCATGGAGGCAGCGGGATGGTGTCTAAAAGCCTTGGGGTTTGATTCCAGGTAAGAGGTGTTTGGTGGGGGACCTCAGGAGCCTTGAAGATTTTCAAAAGGGTTATTTCAGCTCTCTGAGCCTCAGTTTCCTCAACTGTAATTGGGCCTATAGTGCTCCCTTTTTGGAATTGTTTAGAGGACATAATTAGAGCTCCTACGTGAAAAAGCCCAGTGGAAGCCAGTGCCCATTAACTTTTCTCTTACCCTCCCCTTCCCCCATCCGCCCTCCTTCTTCCCTTTCTGAGCTTCTGTTTCCTCACCTGTAAAAGAGTATGAATCATAAAGTCCATCTCCCCAGGCCATTGTAAAGGATGGATGAAAACCTTACATAAACTCTGAGGCCTGGACACATCAATCAGAACTCACACTGAAAAGAAACATCTAGAAGAACACAAGTCATTTGATTTTCCTGACAGGGGAATGAGGGTCCATCCCCCACCTACCCCAGCACACCGAAGGCAGAGGCCAAGGGATATAATGGTTTCTTGGCAAGAAAAGAACAGAGCCTTGTGGAATGTAGAAAATTCTAACACACCTTTCCAGAATATTATATCAAGTGCGAAATGGTCCCAGCTGAAACTGTCTGAGTAAATTACTGGCGGTCAGAGGCTTAGGAAATGGGGCTGTGAATGCATTTATATAATGTATTTATACATCAAACTTCACTCCTGCTCTGCATATTTTTTGTGGCTTTCAGACACTGGATATTTTACCAGCTTCTCTTTACCTCAGGAGGCAATCGCACAGGTTAGAAGGTCTCAGACAAATCTCCAAGAGGAATATAAATTTTTTCCTCCTCCAAATATCTTTTTTAGAAACACGTCTGTTTACTCTGATGTGCACATTCAAAGACATAATTCCTGATGTCGAATTGGGAAATATTTGGATGTAGCCTCAGCAGTTTTTCTCTTGCTGTCTCTACTTGGTAAACTCCTACACATACATCAAAGCCTGGATCAAAGTTGCCCTTCTCTGTCAACCCTTC
Organism: Otolemur garnettii; assembly: GCF_000181295.1. Classification (NCBI taxonomy): domain Eukaryota; kingdom Metazoa; phylum Chordata; class Mammalia; order Primates; family Galagidae; genus Otolemur; species Otolemur garnettii. Next base: position 2,824,703 of record NW_003852398.1, read on the forward strand.
CTGACATGCTGCTAGAGCCAGTGGGCCCCTCCTCTGTGCTTTGCCTACCCACTGTAGACCCTGTGTCACAGTACATGACACCCTGTCTATTTCCTTTTCTGTCTCTCACCAGAGGCTGTGACCTCCCCAAGGGCAGGAACCAATGACTTCTGACCCATGCTGGCACCATGAAAACCCACACGGGGCCTACCATGGAGCAGGTGCTACCCATTAATCTTGATGGATTAATAATTGAAGTGTGTGCGTTTATCGTAATAGATAAATGAGGAATGCAAGGTTATGGTGCGATACGGTACAGGGGATTATTCTAAAGGAGGGTAGGTGGAGGGAGGAGCGGCTTATAACATTTCCAGGAAAGCCACCAGCAACTCATTTTACTAAACAAATGATAGTAAAAAAAACCTATTATGTACTATTGGGTCACTCTTATTGGATGTGAAGTCAGTAAGAAAGGTAAGAGTGGGAGCAGTCCAGACTCATCTCCCCCCCTTAAATCACTCATTGATAATAAAAATGGGGTAAACCTCCCGAGGGTTTTCTCAATTCATCTGGTGTTTATTGGTGGTTCTCAATTATTTTTCTTTCAGTCTTCCCTTTAAAGAAGTGGGACTCCATCACTCCTCAAGAGCCCTGTCTTCAGAAAGGCAGACTCCACTTCTCTTTGGCAGCTGAGAACACCTTGAACTCATTCCCACTCTCTCCCCGCCCGTTTGGGGCACACACATTGTGACAGGCTAGGGGGCCTCCTGCCCTAGGACCACACCTCACATGCTCACAGAAGGGGGGCAGGCAGAGTCCTAGGCATGAGCTAGACTGTATCATATTACGCCCGTGGGTCAAGGTAGGAGCAGTTTTTCCATATTTATTAATCTATTTATGTAAAAATTAGTTTGATGCAACAGTTTATTCTTCATTAAAGTATGTACATACAACCAAAGGTACAGTACATGACCCTCCACCTACCTCCGTCCACCTACCCTCCTTTAGAATATTCCCCTGTACCGTATCTCACCATAAACCTTGCATTTAATGTTGTGGATTTCTCCTATGGAAGACAAGCTTCCTCATGTGTTAGGAAACAAGGCTGCTGCTAGGCACAGATTCACAGATTCTTTTCCAGCTCCGTGACTGGAAACACACAGGAAACTCTTCCCTATGGTTCCAACAAAAAAAATTTCATGGAAGGATTCTGATTGGTTCAGCTTCATGACCTCCCTCCCCCCCCCCCCGATGGTGGAGATGGTGGAGGATGCTATCTGTCAAAGAAGATGAGTGATTGGGTCTTAGAGACATGTGGTACTAGCCAGGACAGTTTAAGATTTAGCAGGCTTCAGGTAGGACCCTGGAATCTATGTATTTTTTAATTTTGTGGAGGATTCTGATGTGCACTCCCAGTTGAAAAAACACTGATCTATGTACACATTAAATATGTTAAATGGATATAATAATGTATTAGGAAACGCATTCTAAGACCCCAAGGAAGTGAAAGTAATGAGCTAATCTCTACCTTCTGTAACTATTTAGGTGTCCACTCCGTATAAGGATATGCAGACAAATACAATTTGCATCCCATCATTAAGGACCTACTATTTAGTGAGAGAGACATATACAAATAAAAAGTGACACTGGAAGACACGGTGTTGGTTATTGAGGTGAGCAGAGGAGGAAACCCTAACATGCTTGGAATAACTAGGGGGGGACATTTGAACTGGGCCTTGAGCCGTAAATAGAAGCTTCAGACAAAGGAAGTCTATTGAGCTTCAAGGGAACAGGATGCGGGAGGATCTGGTTGGGCTTTAGAGCCTCGTCCTGAGTGTGTGCCTTTTAAGGCTTCAAGAGTTCCGATCCCACCCTCACCACTTAGCAGCCGCGTGATCTCAGGCGAGGTACCCAAGTTAAATACCTTTTCTAGCACCTGAATCTTCTCATTTATAGAATGGAATTAGCAATCTCATCCTCATGAGGTATTGCGAAGATCACATCAGATGATATTATCAAGTAAGTTTGCACTCAAAGCTTCTGAGTCTCAGAGACCTGGGTTTCCTGGAGCTGGAATAATGTACCTGCAGTATTGCTTGTTCAGCGGGATCCTGGGCAAGTTATTCCACTCTCTACTCCCTTGGCTAACAGTGATAGTACATATCTCAGGGGTCCAGTGAGGCTTAAATGAGAAATAATACTTGTAAAGTATTTGGCTCAAGGTCTAACATAGAGTAAGCACTAAATAGGCCTTGTATATCATTATGTATTATTAATAATTATGACTTTGCCAAGCTCTCAGACAGTAGGTGTTCAGTTTCTTCCTCTCATTACCATGAAGACAGACCTATGGCTGGGAATTGTCCTTGAAAACCTAAATGACCCTTTAGTCTTCACCAAGATACTGAGAGGAGACATGAACGGCAGCCCCTGAAAGCCCCCCAGTCAAGGTTGTGTGTCAGGTGGGGAGCTGGTCTCTGCTCCGTGCAGCTCAGTTTTCTTAGACAGAGGCCCAGAGTCTGACGACTGCAAAGCGGGCGTGCCAGGGAGCTGGCTCTGGAAGAGAACCAGGCCCCGTCAATCGGCTTCTCATTCTGCGCGGAGGGCAGCCCGGTTACAGAACTGAAGCACTAAACAATGGGGAAGATAGTCTCTCTTTCCTCGGGTGTTTGAGAAGCAGAAAGAATGTTCGGGTGGCTCATACAAATGCCGGATGGTGCCGATGAACAGCTGAACCTGCTGAGAGTGGGCTGGGCTGAAGTCAGGAAGGGACAGAGCTCGGGCATCTGCACGGCCACAGGCCTGAGTGAAGTGCTCTACACCCATGTGGCCTCAGCAGGGTCTGGAGCACCCACGACCAGGCAATCCTCACCCTGCTAGCCAACTGCCATCCAGGGGAGGGTGGGAATGTTTACTGGGTGTCTCCAGTTGGCTGGGCTCTGGGCTATTCCTCCAAACCCGGAGACACTGAGTGGGCAGGGAAGTGACCTGCCCAACCTCAAAGTCAGTTTCCAACTAGCGTCTGCTCGGTGCCAAAGCCTCGGCTGTTTCACTGGCAAAACCCCATGAATGTCACTGTGGTGGGGAGACCTGTTTTGGAGTCATTCAGCTGTGTACCTGCCGTATGTGTGATCTCAGAGGCACCTTCCTCCCTCAGATCCTTGGTCATCCCTATCTGTGGAATGGGAACCTGGGGAACTCTTTTGCAATGAGGGCTGTGCAAATACTCTGAAAATGATAAAATTCCCTGTACACATTTGAGGAATGTACATTTTATTTTGAGTTCCCAGAGGGGCTTAGAAACCAAGAATAAGGAGAAGGGGTGGCAGGCAGGGTAGAATTAACCCTTACTTAGAAGTGGCCAGGCTGGAAATCCTCCAGGGAGCAGCCAGTCCCCATTCGGCATCTTCCCATGGAAAGCTGAGCAAAATCTCGGCACCTGGGGACATGAAAGGAATATAAACAGGCAACTTCGAAACCAGCATTTGGAGCTCTTCAAACATGGTGCCAGGACAGGTCCTCTTTGTATTTGCAGCTCCTGGAACGGAACAGCAACACTTTACTGTACAACTGACTGTGAATGAAAACTGACCTCACGCTTCAAACCGAGGCCACAGACCTGCAGTGTGGATGGAGCAGGGGTGACAGGCCTCTCCCATCTCAACAGGGCTTAGAGATGGCACATGGGTTTCCTTTTTGTATTTGTTGGGTTTGTTTTAAACCAACGTGTTCTCTTGAAGTTTTCCTTAAATGCGACACATTTCCAGAGAGTCCTAAGCAGTTCTCCTTTTGCTTGAGACAGTCCACTTTCATGTCTAAGTGTCTGTGCTCTCTTTGGTTTTCCAAGCCCACTGAGAAGGGCACACATTTTACAATTGAAAACCTGTTCTTGTGCAGTGAGTAGAAGAGAACGTTCCAAAGCGTGAGGGTCCTGAGAGCAGGGAGAGACTGGAGCCCTGGACAGCCCCTCAGCGGGCAGCCCCTGCCCTGGGTTCGGGAGGAGCAAGGAGAGGCCTGTGGGCATGTCCAGGACACAATCGCCAATCCCCAGCCGGAGGTGGGAGAGTTTAATCTTCTTCAGGAAATCCTCAGGGTGTGACAAGTCAGACTCGATATTATAAAAACCCTGCTGAGAGGTTTTAATGGAAGCAGACACATCAGGCACATTCTCCAGCTCCAATTTTCTCATTCTGAAACCGACCGAAGTGTAAAAAACACCCAATGCACATTTAATATCTCTAATATGCGCCCGCCTTTTAGCCTCCGGAGAAGGACAGGTATTCATTTTCATAAATTACTTTTTAACCATTTTTTTTCAAAGTTGGGGGGGGTGGTGAAAGAAAACAGAGACAAAACAGATGCCTCAGCCCTTTGATCAGCCTCCCTGCAGACAACCCGGCTGCCCGATAGCACCTCTTAAGTACAGCTTGCCAGGAAGAAAATGAGTGGTTTTAACTCTGCAATTACAGTGCCTGCTGAAGGCCTGTCATCGCAGCCAGAGGGACCTGATCCCAACTGGCTCGGTTGCCCCCAGAATTACAACCATGGGGCAGAAAGTTAAATACCCCCTGTGGCCGGGCAGCTTCTACAGGCCCAGGAGCTCCAGACCAGCCATCCCCCAACCTCAGCCCCCTGCCTGTGTCCCCACCCCCCACCCTTGTCTCTATAAATATAGAAAACTAAGACCATACCCGCAGCTCAGCCAGGCCAGACACGAGAAGGGAACAGGAGACAGCAGCCTTATCTCACACCCAGGAGTCGGGGAATGTGGCTGGGCAGAGGTCAGGTTTCTGGAGGCAGAAGGGGGCCCCTCGCCAAATCATCCCAGAATGGTCAGGCCGGCCTTTGGAATATTGAACATCAAATACCCATTGACTTGTCTCAAAAGGAAAGGGGGGAGATGGCAATACTGGCTCAGGCCCCTCTGCGTAGGCCCCGCCCTGGGCTGTTTCTGTGGGTCCTCTGACCACATTCCGCTGCATCTAGCCAAACTCCCCATCACGGCCTGGGGCTATGCAGTGGAGCCTGAGTGTCATCTTCTTTTTTGCTTGGTGCAGATCTACTTGGAATGTCTACAAACAAGCCTGGTCTTCTTGCCTTTGGGCCTTTGCAAATGCTGCTCCTTCTGCCTGGAGCCCCCTCCTATACCACTTTCCCAGATGACTCCTACTCCAGCGCTCACCCCTTTCAGGGACCACCCTGGGAGGCCTCAGTGAGACTTTGTTTTTGTCCCCCACTGGGCCCTTCCACACCAGGCTACAGTGGTCTGTCACCAGTGGGTTGCCCCCATCGACTGACTGTGGGCTCCTAGGGTCTGGTGGGTCATGGTTATGCCACTCGCAGGGTGCCACAGCACCGCCCTGAAAGAACAGGTTAGATAAGTGAGAGACTGCTAAGTTTTCAGAAGAGGAAATCAAAACTCACAGAAGTTCAGTGAGTACCCAAGGTCAGCTCTATGGGATGCTCAGGGTGGGAGTGGGACCCAGGTCAGCCTGGTCACAGAGCTTGTTCTCCGCCCATGCGTGCACAGCCCTCTGAGAGGACAGTGCATTTTCCCATAGCGAGCACTGGGCCCAGCCTGACTCTCAGGGCTGGGACCAGGCGAGGAATCTGAAATGGCATCCAGAAGAAGGCAGTTGTCAAGATAAATATTTTCACTTGATATTTTCCAACATTGAAGTGAATGGATAACTCTACCAAGAACAAAATATGACATTTAAAAATAAACACAGGGTTGGTTTTACTGGTGTCTCTTTGCCTCAGGTTCAAATAAGACAGTGTGACACTATTGATTCTAAATTGTTGTGTGACCTTAGGCATCCATTTTCCCTCTCTGGGCCTCAGTTTCCCCATCTTCAAAAGAAAAGTCTGAAAGCTCCTGGGGGCTCTTCCAACACTGCATGCAGGAGCTGGGGTTCACATCCTGGTCCAGCCTGTCGGCGACTTCTGGTGTGTGGTGTGGGCACTGCAGAGACACCTGCCCCTCTCTGGTTATGCAGGTGGGGAAGGTGGGTGGATGGGCTGTCACTCCCAGACCGCAGCTCGGCCTGCTTTGGCAGTGGCTGGGTTGAGTTTCATAAAGACAGCAGGGGAAGGTGCTGGGAACCAGGGTCAATTCAGACACGATGTGGGTACATTTTTGGCTCCACGGAGCTGAGATGGCTTAAGGGGAGTGCTTTCAGCCTTTCATGGCATTGGTGGTGACAGCCAGTGATGGCTCCAGCCTGTCCCCTGGGATGCCCACTCTTGGGGTAGCTGTTCTTCCTTTATGTGGCTTTTAAAATTATTTCCCTGACTCATTAGCAAAAGTTCTTTTATTTTCAGAACAATGAGAGGATTGATTTGGGAGCTATTGCAGTTATTTGCTTAAATTCTTTTGGCATTGGCTCATAGCTTTGTAATTACATTCTGATTCTGTCTTCTTTCAGGAATTAGTGCTATAGATCAGTTCCAGCCATTCCCTAGTTCATTTATTTGTTGATTGACTTAAATAAACAGTCCTGATAACTGCTGAGGGGACTGTCATTAGTTGAGTGCCATCCAACACTGATTGATTCATGAAGTTCCAATATGCATCACACACCTACTCTGTGCCAGGTACTGGCCTAAGTTCTGGATTTACACCATGGAGCAAATTAGCCAACTTATCTTACAGAGCTGAGCATAAGTTGGGGTACACTGGCATTAAAGGAAAAGCAATCAGTAAATCAGAAAGCAAAAGCACACTGTACTCAGAAAGCTTGGGACAGGATGACTAGCCTAGTCCAAGCATCAGAGGGGGCATCTCCCAAGAAGTGCTAATGGAGCTAGGATAGTAACCAGGTGAAGTGGGGGAGGAAAGCGCATCAAGTACTGACAATAGCATGTGCAAAGGCCCTGGGGTGGGAGCATGATGAGTTTAAGGAATTGGAACAAGGCTCAGGGGGCTAGACCAAAGACAGCCACGCAACTTGGCATGTGAGGAAGCTGTAGAGTTATGCTGAGGCCAGATCACACAGGGTCCTTTAGGCCATATCCAAGAGTTGGGTCTTGATATTTATCACCCTCACTGCAGAAGTTGCTAGTCTTACAACTGTTAGTTATCACTATTTTTCCAGAAAAGAAAATAAGGCATAGAGAGATGTATTCATTTATCCAGCAAATGTTTGTTGAGCAACTACTACATGCCAGACACTGTGCTAGGCCCTGGGGATATAGCTCTGAATGGAATAGTGCCTTGTTGCTGTTGGGCTTCTATCCATACAAATGACAGAGGCAGGATGAGGACTTAGGTCTGCTTGTTCCAAAACTTTGCTATTTCCAACAGAGAGTTCCCCCAGCCCAGCAAGCACTGGGATGAAAGATGCCCAGGGCCTTCCTCCTTGAGTGCTGAGAGTCTGATGTGAACTATAGAGGATTAAACATCATACTTACTACAACAGCCACCAATATTATAACTCATCTGAGGAATTACTGAGATCAAGACATTCTCCTGGCAAGTATGGAAATCTCTTGTGACTTGGAAGGCAAGAAGCCACCAAGTAACTCAGTAATCTCAGAGGAGCAAAGTTAAGGCCTGTACTAGTAAGGCTGATGTTAAACATTGAGCATTTTATGGCAGTTCCTTGAACGATTAGTGGAGAAAAATTGCATGTAGTATTTTGGAGATCATTTCCTTACCACCCTTGAAGATCATTTCCTTGAGTACATACTCTGTTGGCACCTTAGAGATCATTTCCCTGAGCACCCAGCCCCTGCATGTCTTTGCTTAGTAATCTTTCTGCCCATTATGTATCTTCTCAATAAAAGGACTCTGTGAGAAGTGCTCAGTGCTATTCTATGGTTAGCCTCATCTCTTGTGGCGTGTACTGTCAATCCGCGTCTTGCGTGATCATTTATGCAGTCGTGATATCTGGCATAGTCATATGGTTTGCTCACCGGACCCAGACCCAGTGCTCTGCTTCCCCCCATACACCCCAGGTGTCAGAGCTGTCCCCCGAAACTCCAAAAAGGAGGTTGAAACTGAGGAGCAATCTATGGCCCCAGAGTGGCACAGGAAAGCTCTATAGCCCTGTGACAGCTGGGTCATATTCAGACCTCCTCTTAGTCTCATTTCCATATTTGTGGATCAAAAAATGGTAACAAGCTCTTTGCTGTTCCGTTCTTCAAGAGATGAAGACTACATCCTTTCTCCCTTGAGTCTGGGCTGTCATGGTGACATATTTGACTAATGCAATGTGGCAGAAGGGACAGGGTGCCCACCTTCTTCTCTGCCCTCTGGGGAACAGTACTGGGAAGTGAAGAAGCTCAGGCTAACTGCAGCAAGCTGGTGTAGAGAGGCCCTGCTGGGAGTGAGCCCTGGGAGTGGAGCCTTCTTAGACCTTCCATCTGAGCTCAAGAGCCTACTTGAATAGTCATCCCCAGGCCAGATGAGCAGAGGCACTGCCCTGTGAATCCAAAGACTCATGAGAAATAAGGTACCATTTTGTTTTAAGCCACTGAGTTTTGGGGCAGTTTGCTGTTTGTTGAAAGATAACTGAAACACCACTCAACATACCTCAGGAGAAAGCTCAAAGAATAATATGACCTGAACAAGCATTTCTCCCCAAACGGCCAACAGTTATATAAAAAAGTGCTCAACATCACCAGTCATCAGGAAAATGCAGATTGAAACCATAGTAAGATATCTGGGCACAGTGGCTCAGGCTTGTAGTCCTAGCACTCTGGGAGGCCTTGAGGGAGGATCACCTGAGTGCAGGAGTTCAAGATCAACCTGACCAAGACTGAGACCCATGTCTCTACTAAATAAAAAAAAATAGCTGGGTGTGGTGGTGGACACTGTAGTCCCAGCTACTCAAGAGACTGAGGAAGGAGGATCACTTAAGCCCCGGAATTTGAGGTTGCTGTGAACTAGGCTGATGCCACAGAACTCTAGCCTGGGTGACAGACAGAGACTCTCATAAACAAACAAACAAACAAACAAACTATCCCTTCCCACTTGGTACAATGAATATTGTCAGAGAAATAAAAGTGTTGATAAGGAGGTAGAGAAATTGGTACAGTGTTTGTGGGAGTGTAAAATAGTGCAGCCACTATGAAAAACAGTATGGGGTCTCCTCAAAGGTAGAACTACCAATGGGTGTATATCCCAGGGAAATGAAATCAGGATCTTGAAACTATGTCTGCACTGTTCACAATAGCCAAGATGTGGGAACACTGTAAACATCCATTGTCAGATGACTGAGTGAAGATGAGCTATATACATACAAGGGAATATTATTCAGCCTTTAAAAAGGAGATTCTGCAATAGCCACAACACAGATGGACTTAGAAGACATTGTGCAGAGTGAACTAAGCCTCTCACAGGACCCGTGCTGCAGAATTCCGCTCACATGAAAAATCTAGTATAATCAAGCTCATGGAAGCAGAGACTAGAATGGTGGTTGCCAACAGCTGGGCAGGGGGCGGGGTAATGGGGATTTGCTGTTCTCAGGCATAACATGTGAGACGAATGAGGAGTCCTGCACAACATGGTGCCTGCGGTTAACAATACTGCATTCTGCACTTAAAAATCTGTGAAGAGGGTGGATTTCATGAAGTGTTTCAACCACAATTTAAAAAATAAGAGAGTTATTTATGGAGAGGAGACATCTGTGGTCTTCACTCGCATCCACTTCCCTTTCCCCTGCTAACAGCACTCGGTTTCTTCCCAGGAGTGATGGGTCAAGGGCAGGTGGTGGCAGAAGGTGGTCCTCCCCCTGTTCTGGGAGGGGGCAGTTAACCCCAGACTGGCCAATCAGAGCAGAGCTTCACCCTCCCCACACACAGTGATTGATTCAGAGATGGGCATATGACCCAATCTGAGTGAATTTAAGCTATTCTTGGGACATTTAAAATAATCAGGACAGAAAGAGGCAGGCTCTTTCTTTGGTTGATTTCGAATGAAAGATGAGGTGAGTCTTAAGCTACTGATAGCCATCTTAGCACCACGTGGAGAGAGCCTGTCAAAAAATGGGGCCCATACCAAGGAAAGCAGAGCCGTGAGAGAGAGAGAAATACGATGGAGAAGTCATCTGAAAACGCGTACACACCACCCCTGGAGCAACTTCTGGACTTTTCAGTTGTGCAAGCCTACAAATCTTTCTCTGTGGTGGCTATAAAAATATGGCACTCTAGTGAGCTGCTGGGGAGCACAGGTGACTGACAGCCCCTCAGCAGCCGCCCTGCACTTGCTCCCAGGTGGTACTTACCCCAACAACCCTGGCTTCTAGTCAGTGACCAAGCATCTAGGGGTACTCTGCTGTGGGACCTTGTCTCTGGTGACCCAAGCTCTAGGAAACCCCTGTGGCCCAGACAAAATATTTTTGGAAATTGCATTTTAGCCTGCGATGTTAGCCTTCCCACCTTCCTTCCTTCCCTCCCCTCGACCCCCAGGGTCTCCCCTGAACCACCTGCCTCCCTGACTCCCCCGGTCCGTCACCTGCATCCTTCACAGGTGGATCCCTCAGTAAATCTCTGTGTAACAGATTTCATCTTGGCATCTGCCTATTAGGGGTCCTCACTCTGAAACCCCTTTTATTACTTTCTCAAGCCAGTTTGACTTGGGTTTCTGTCACTTACAATCAAACTATTTCTGACGAACACAATTCTCCCCCTGAGGCACTTTGGTCTCGTCCGCAAGATGACAGAGGCCACTGGAGGGGCCTAAACGGAGGGCGTGGTCAAGTGTCTATGGCAGGCCCTTCAGTTGCACTGTGTGGGGTGGCCTGAGGAAAGAAGCCAATCAGGCGCCACTGGACGCTCCAGGTGGCCTGAAGTGTGAGTGAATCTGAGCAGTGGGAGGGCAGATGCAAAGGAGGTAACAGACCGCGAAGATATTTTCAAGATTGTCTGGGATTTGATGACTAGTTGGAAAAAAGTGTGGGTGGAGTGGACAGGGAGGAGCAGAATTTCCTCTTCAACTCTGAATCCCTCCATGGTAAATAGCCATGAAGACAACTCCCCCTGGCGGGATGCTCCCTGCGTGCTCTTACCACATATAAAATCACAGCTGACCTAGGAGAGGAGGTTAACATTATTATTCCATTTTGCAGGTGGGAAAACTGAGGCTTGGAGAAGTTTAAAAAGCTTACCCAATGTCTGACAGCTACTAAATGGTAGTGCTGGGACAAAAGCCCAGGTCCCACTGATTCTAAAAGTCAGCTTAGCTGCCAACCTCTGCTGCTCTGGCCCTCCCAGGGCTATGCTGAGGATGGAGTGGGGGGAGGAGGGTTGCAGCCCTAGCTTACTGCCCAGTTCAGGGCTGGCCGCTATCAGTGAGGCCCCTTCCCCTGCTTCTTCCTGAAATGCCACTTCCCAACACCTCTCAGAGTCCCTCTCTCTGAGGAACTGCCCAGAGTTCTTCACCATTTCATCCTCTTTCCTGTTTCCATAGCATCAACTGGACTTTTTAAATAGCTTGTTCATTGGCTGGAGAGAAAAGAGGAATTAAAAAAAAAGACCTTGATGAAATGCTACTTCCTTCACTACACTATCATGTTTTTCTGTCTTCCACACACTGTAACTAGAGTAAGTGACATTTTAAATTGAACACCAGTCCCGGGTCACAGGGCCCATCGGATCTTTGTCTTACACAGTCAGGGATAGTATTATGTGACAGAGGCTCCACTTCTTTAAATGAACCACTATGCAATTTTACTGCATTCATTGAAAGAAAAAAGAATTTTCAGAAAACCCTACATTTCCCCTGTCTTACAAAAGGCAGATGTAGGCTTTCTGGCAAACACGGAAGCCCAATGCTTCCTACCTGGCGGCGTTTCCCTGGTAGATTCCTTGTTGATCATATTCTGCTCCTTCCTCCCACCTCCCACCTCCCACCAGCAAACACACAGCACTTGCTGTCCTTTCCCAGCCAGAGACTCTGACTGCTCTTCCATTAGGACCTTTAATGGCCTCTGGAAGAAATAGGGATGGTTGCAAAAGCTCTAGTCTTAAAAGGACAAATTGCCATGGTCAGCAGTGGTAGCACAGTAGAGGAGAACTCTGGTTGGATGGAGAACTGATGGAAGGGAGATTCCAGGCTGCACCGAAACTCTGTCTACCAGATGCACGAGGATGATTATTTCTCAAATGGACATTTGATTCTAATCATCACAATGGCTGTGAATTGACCTAACAAAGAGCAAGCGCACTTGGGCCAATTGCATAGTCAAAATGACCACATTGGACCTTATAGGTTATTTTGAATGAGAGGGAAGGAAAAAGAAGGGAAGGGAAGGAGATAAGAAGAGAGGGAGGGAACAGGACAGGAGGAGCAGGGGAGAAAGGAAGAATGAGAGAGTAAAAGACAGAAAAGGTAAGCAGGTGCCTCCTGCTGGGTGGGGCACGCTGACAGTCTCACTGAAGGGCACCAACGGCCTGGGCAGGGCTGTTCTTCCCTCTACCTGGCAGGTGGGAGAAGCAGCAGCTGGGGGAGCTGAGACCACCTGTGTGCAAAGCTTTGCATTCAGAACTGTTGGACTCCCCGTCTAGCACTGTGTGCTCTGCCACCACCACAGCCGTTCACCTAGTTAATGACATGCTTCAGTTTCTGCATTTACTTCTGGGAATGAAAGATAAGCTGAGCCCTTGCTGCTGCTGCCCTTTGAAGTTGACACTCAGGCCCCCCAGGCCTGATCTATGCTCCTGGCCTTGCCTTGACGTATGTTGAGGGACATAAGTTGGATGCCATGCTTCCACCCACAGTGGCCTGGCATCGCTCCCTCCAGGTCCTCACACTTTGGAGGAGCCCTGGAGGGGTCTCCTGCAGGAGCTCTCACAACAGTCCTCTTGCCTGCTCCCACCACCCCCTGAGGCCCACATTCACAGGTTGCTTTGCACCCTGGTCACATGTGACTGTACGGGTGCTGTCCAGCTGAGCCAGGTCTTGCCAGCCTGTGCGTCTGCAGTGTTGAGGGGGAGCCTCAGCTGGGCCAGCAGCACCATATTCAAGACAGACTCCAGGGGTCCTGGGCCCCTCTTTGCCAGACTCAGTGTGCAAAACCACTCCCTCATTCTTCGGCAGTCAAAGACAAACAACCAAAAATCTCACTAAAGCAACTCTCAGGGGGGCTTGTCCAGGCGGCTCCCAAACAGGCCCAGGCTTGTCTGAATTCCAGAGTGGGCTCCAGCTAGGATCCTTGCCTTCCAATTCGGTTTAGTCAACAATTTCCTACCTCCTCTCTCAAGCTTCAGAATAATCTTATGACGTTGGCAGGAAAAGAAAAACATTTCTTCTTCCTTTGCAAATGGGGAAGCCAACGCTCAGAGAGTCCCACTGAGGATCTGGGTGGGCCCTGCCTTGCTGTCTGGCCCACTGTTATCCCTTTCTCCTGGCCGATGCCTGGTGTCCAGGAACCTGCATTCCCACCTGGCTTCTTAGCAAGTTTTTTAGTATCCCTTAGCTCAGTTTCTTTATCTGTAAACTAGAAATAGAAATTGTCCCTACCACATAAGCTTGCTAGGAGGATTGAATGGGATGATGTCTTGCAAAGCTCCTGCCCTTGAGAAACTGCTTATGTCAGGGGCAAGGACAAGCCCGTAAACATGAGCTTGGAGGGGCCCCTCACCCTTCCTTTGAGGAAGTGCTTCTATCCCCAACATGACACTTACTGTAAAATGGGTATAAAGATCCAGCTCTTCACACTGAGTTCTTGCAAGAAACAACAATAAATATGACACCTTCTCTGGAAACTGGAACAGGTTAATCCATTAATATTGTCATCACTAGACTCTCTAGAACCTTCCTCACACGGGCTCTAATGGAAGATTCTCCCAAGCACAGGGAAGAAACTAGACACCCTGCACTCACTGAGCCCTCGGCAAGTGACAAACACAAACACAGGGACAAACACAGTCCCCATTGGGCATCACACAGAGCTTTCCCCTTATGACAGATGAGGAGAGTGAGGCTCACAGGGTGGCCAAGCCTGCCCAGGGTCACAAGACATGTGAGTGGGGAACAAGGAATGCAAACCCAGCACCCCAAAAGAGCCCGGAGAAAGGAATCCACATGCTCTTTGACAGCAGATAAGCAGAGCCTCTTCCGATTAATCTCCATGGACATGTCTATAAAAAATGGGGGCATGGGTTGATAAGAGATGAAAGAAAACTGATCCAGAGGTGGTTGTCTTATTGGAATCTATAAAGCCAGGCATAGGCCACTCAGATGGTAGGAGGGCCGCCACAGGTCTGAGGCAATACAGAATGAGTTATGACCTGGGATCTAGAGGTCCGCAGCCTCTCTCCTCCCCAGTGCCCTCAGGCCGAGCTAAAATACCTGATCCCAGAGATATTGTAATAATATTAATGTGGCCGCAAGGGGCTGGAAGTGGCTGAAGGCCTGTGAGCCTCTTTGTCAGGCAATGGCGCCCTCTTCTGGCAACATAGAGAGAGGCAGCTTCAAGAGTGATGCTGCAGTGCAGGCTCTTAATAAAAACAGTAACGGTAATGACAATACCAGTACCAATACCAATGGCCAATGACATTTTGAAGACAACGAAGAGGAGAAAGAGAGGCTTTTATGGAGCACTTAACTGCCAGCCACTGTGAAAAGCATGCTATGGATGTGATCTCTGTTTCAAAATTACTATACAGTAGTACCTCTGTAAGTTGACCACTCAAGGGACTCTAACAAACTGGTCAACATAAGGAGGTGGTCAGCATAAGGAACTAGGCCTGCTGTACTGATATGTACACGTGGTTCATGTCCAGGCTGTGAAAATTAGGTCAACTTAAGGAGGTGGTCAGTGTAGGCAGATGGTCAAATATTAGGTCCTATTATATTTTTGTCAGCTTGCAGTTCAGAGAGGGTAGTAAACTTACCCCAGGTGAAGCTAGGGCATGAACTCATATGCCTACACCACCTTATACCCTCTAGCTTAGGGCAAGGCACTTTTGGCTTACCCAAATTATCTTCTGGTTAGAGCCCTGCTCATAGAGTACATTTGTGTGCTGGTAATGGGGGTGGCTGGCATGCTCAGGGAATCTAGTGCAGCTTTGCAGGGTGAAATAAAAGCAGAGTCTCCACTGTATAGGCTGCCAAAATTAGCAAATAAAAAATTCAGGTTTAAGTGTGCAATCTGTGCTATCTCCATCAAATTACCAAAGTCATATTTCACAGATTTAGGGAAAATAATCCTATGCTTCATTTGGAACCAGAAAAGTGCCTGGATAGCTAAAGCAATCTTAAACAAAAAGAATAAATCTGGAGGCATCACATTACCAGATTTCAAACTATACTACAAGCCTACAGTAACCAAAACAGCATGGTATTGGTATAAAAATAGAGACATAAACCAATGGAACAGAGCAGAGAACTCAGATATGACACTGTGTACTTACAAACAACTGACCTTTGATAAAGCAGACACAACTCACACTGGGGAGAAGACGGCCTAGTCAATAAATGGTGCTGGGAGAACTGAATAGTCACATTCAGTAGAATGAAACAGTACCCCTACCTCTTACCACGCATATTCATTCAAGATGGATAAAAGACTTAGATTTGGGGCAAGAAACCTAGAGGAAAATGTAGGAAAAACTCTTCTAAGTATCAGCCTAGGCAAAATCATTATGAATAAGATCCCAATGGCAATCATGGCAACAACAAAAAACATGGGACTGGATTAAACTAAAAAGCCTCTGCACAGCTAAGGAAACAATCAACAGAGCACATAGACAAAATATAGAATGGGAGAAAATATTCACAAGCTACACATCCAATAAAGGGCGAATAATCAGAATATACAAAGAACTCAAGCACATCCACACACACAAAAAACCCTATTAAAAAGTGGGCAAATGACATGAAGAGAAGCTTCTCAAAAGAAGAAACACAAATGACCAAGAAATATATGAAAAAATGCTCAGCATCACTAGTCATCAGGGGAATGCAAATTAAAGCCACAATGAGATACCACTTTAGGCCTGTAGGCATGGGCGGAGAGAAAGGGACTCTTACATGCTGTTAGTGGGACTGCAGGCTCTATGGAAAGCAGCATGGTGATTCCTCAAAGGATTAAAGCTAGACCTACCATTTGATCCAGCAATCCCACTATTGGGTACTTATTCAATGGAAAGGGAGACATATCATCAAAAAGAAGCATGCTCTTGAATATATTGTGCAGCGCAATTCACAAAGATTTAGAATCAACCTAAGTGCCCAGTGATTCATGAGTGGATTAACAAAATGTGGTCTATGTATACCATGGAGCACTACTCAGCCATAAAAAGATGAATGGATTCCATTTGCAACAATCTACTTTTTTCTTTCTTTCTTTCTTTTATTTTTTAAGACAGTCTCACTATGTCACCCTTGGTAGAGTGCTATGGCATCACAGCTCACAGCAACCTCAAACTCTTGGGCTTAAGCAATTCTCTTGCCTCAGCCTCACAAGTAGTTGGGACTACAGGTGCCCTCCACAACTCCTAGCTATTTTTTTTGTTGCAGTTATCATTGTTGTTTTAACTGGCCCAGGCAGGTTCAAACCTGCCAACTTCGGTGTATATAGCCAGCACCCTACCCATGGAGCTACAGACACCGCCCTATCTTTTTTATTTCAAATTAATATAAGTGAAAAAATTTTAGGTTACATTGTTCTCACTTCCAAGGTAAAATTCAACTTGTAGGAGGGCCCTACCCCCAGGGGGATGTGCTGAATACCCTCGCATTGCCTTTTGCAACAATCTAGATGGAACTGGAGACCATTCTCCTAAATGAAGTATTTCAAGAATAGAAAAACAAACATCACGTGTTAACAACCATCACCGTTAAACTGGAACACACCGATACGCACACAGTGCACAAAGGGAGTAAAACTCAGTGGGAGTCAACCAGTGGGAGAACGGGAGAGGAAACCCCTACAAAATAGGTACTATGTCCTATCTGGGTGACAGGCACACCTGTAGCTGGGACTCAAGCATTAGCAAAGCAATCCATGTAACCTAAAACCAAATATTTGTACCCCCTTAATATTTTGAAATAAAAATAAGAAAAAGCAATATAAAGGACCATTCTGTATTTGCCTGGTCCATCACTACGGATTTGGAGACCTGAATTGGAATCTCACCCACCACTTTGCCACACTGATCTTGGGCAAATTATATACTCTCTGAGTTTTAGCGACTGTGTAATAGCCAAGAGCCAGGTGGACACAGCCTTGGTTCATTCATTAGACTGACAATGTAAGGCCTGGGTCGGCTTCTCTGAGACTCTCTTGGCCTCCTGGCTTGGCCTCTATGTCACAGGATATTTGGCCCTGCTCCCAATACCAAGTCCTCACAAAACGGTGTCCAAAGGCAAGCAAGAAAGGGGAGTTCTGTCCCAGCAGACCTTTCAGGTCTCATTTTCCATACTTTGGGTGAAGGGAGGCTGGGAAAATCATTTTCAGCCTCAGTGGTGCTGGATGGTCCCTGCCACAGAAAATAAAAAAGGCAAGAGAAAGAGTTTTGGTGAGGAACAGTACGTCACACCCATTATGTGCCAGGCATTGTTCTGAGGGCAATTTACTATTGTGGTCATTATGAAAGTTTTGAGACAGTGTTATGATCCATTATTTCACTTCCAAGAAACACAGTTGACAGTGTCTTTTCTGATTGAGTTGAGCAAGTCTCAGCTTATCGGTGCTGCTGGGAGAGCTTGATTTGTTTCTATCTTGGTGGAGTTTTTGTTTCTTGATTTTTGTGTACCTCAAAACCCTCATAATAACCCACAGACATGCCAATTCATTTATCCCTCTAATCACTCACAGGGAAGCACCATTATCCCCTCTTACAGATGAGGAACGTAAAGCCCAGAGAAGTTAAGCAATTTGTTCAGGCTCATAAAATAGCCAGTGGCAGAACAGCGATGTGAACCCGGGCAGCCAGCACCAACATCTACATACCCCACCTCTAAGCCCTTCTGCCTCTCTGGAGACTGCCAGCAGGGGGCCCACCCCCCTTAGTCACCCCTGCCTTCTCCCTGTAAGAAGGAGGCCTGGCACTAAGTCCTTAACTAAGTAGCAGGAAAACACCTTATGAGGACAAATGGCCCGCTTTGCAGCAGGCATCTGAGAAGTGTTAGTGATTATTACGACTTGAATTTCCTTTCTCCCCCACTTCCACTCTGTGTACATGGCGACTCCCTATTTACCTGACCCCATGGGTGCAGGAGGGGGCACTGGCTGTGCCTGTGGAATGAGGGCTTGTCTTGGGACCTGGACCTAGTCTCTGCATGATTAGTCCCATCGGTTTCCGCTGAGGCAGTGCAAGGACCATCCTGATAGAAAGCAAGCAAGAGAACTTGAAAATGCCAAATGCAATTCTATTAATAGTTTTTAAACCTTTTGATCTCATTTCTAAAAGTTATTGTTCTTAAGGGACTTGAAGAGAAACTTCTCTGAAGAAGACAGGCACACGGCCTACAGACATATGAAAAAATGCTCACCATCCTTAATCATCAGAGAAATGCAAATCAAAACTACTTTGAGATATCACCTAACTCCAGTCAGATTAGCCCACATCACAAAATCCCAAAACCAGAGATGTTGGCGTGAATGAGGAGAAAAGTGAACACTTCTACGCTGCTGGTGGGAATGCAAACTAATATGTTCCTTTTGGAAAGATGTTTGGAGAACACTTAGGGATCTAAAAATAGACCTGCCATTCAATCCTACAATTCCTCTACTAAGTATATGTCCAGAAGACAAAAAATCACATTTTAACAAAGATATTTGTATCAAAATGTTTACTGCAGCCCAATTCATAATTGCTAAGTCATGGAAGAAGCCCAAGTGTCCATCGACCCATGAATGGGTTAATAAATTGTGGTACATGTACACCATGGAATATTATGCAGCCTTAAAGAAAGATGGACACTTTACTTCTTTCATGTTTACATGGATGGAGCTGGAAAATATTCTTCTTAGAAAAGTATCTCAAAAATGGAAGAAAAAGTATCCAATGTAGTCAGCCCTACTTTGAAACCAATTTATAGCTTTCATATGAAAGCTATAACCCAATTATAGCTCAAGAAGAAGGGGAAAGGGGAGAGGGAGGGGAGGGGAGGGTAATTGGTGTACATGTGAAATTTACTAAGTGTAGAATATAAATGTCTTAACACAATAACAAGAAAATATGGTGAAGGCTATGTTAACCAGTTTGATGAAAATATTTCAAATTGTATATAAAACCAGCACACTGTACCCCATGATTGCATTAATGTACACAGCTAGGATTTAATAAAAATTATTGTTCTTATTATCTTATTTCTTATGTATTATATTTATTAATTTAATTGCTATTATTTATGTGGATTAAATTTATCCATGTTTATGGGGTGAGAACTAAAATTAGTAAATTTACAAAATACCTTTTTTAGCTCATTTTAAACCCATTACATATGTTTATTAAAAATAACTTTACTTTTGAAAATGAAAAAACATTAGTGAAAAACGAACATGTTTTTCCTTCTTTATGCAAATCTCCCTAGTGTCCTGTTGACGAGAACACAGCTAGATTATCATATCTGATCTTCCTTAAGTCTGGGGAGATATATTGATTGAAGTATATGAAGAAAATCTGGTTTTACGTAAGTATGTAGTTGGAAAAGGTGGAAGTATTTTTGTAGCATTTTCCAGGTAATTCTGTGTATTCTTTTTTGACATTAGACTCAAAATTGGCAAACGGTCAATCTGAGTGTCAGATTCCAGGAATCTGAAACCACATCATTGAATTGTTTTCTACTCTGTTGCATACAATCCATTATTCTCGCTTAAATAGATCTTTCCCCATGCATGGTTCTGTAACACCATGCACTGGTCAGTCGGAAAACATTGGTTCACAGCGTCATGTGGAGCTTCCAACTGTTAGCACGTTTCTCTGAAAATACCAAAAGATCCCATCACTCACATTAGCACACATCCTATCAAAGGAGCTTTTAGTTATTAGGAAGCCGCCGAGCTCATGGTGGTTGATACAGATTTTCCCAAATTCTAACTTTTACTGGAAAGATCAAATTTTTATCATTGGAAACAAATGCTGTTGTTTTCCTCCCTTGAAGTGACAAGCTCACTTCATCTACATTCCAGAAAATGTCTACCAAATAGTCAGATCTCAATAGCTTGTCAGTGGTGCTTTCAGGGGAAATAGTTGTGCATTATAAAGTGGCTGGGTCAGCTTAAAATGTGGCAGAAGTGCTTCTCTTCAAGCAAACAAACCCACCTGAGCAACAAAAGGGCTCCATGCACACGTCCCACCTGTCCCAGGTGGACACTAAAAAGTTGTGTATACAAGATCTGAGGTCGGATAAAATGAATTTATACAACTTCATCGAACACATTCTTTTTTTTTGCATATAATATTCTTTTTCCTTTTTTTAAGTTAAATGATAGCTGTGTACACTGATGCAATCATGGGGTACAGTGTGGTGTTTTCATATACAATTTGAAATAATTTCATCAAACTGGTTAACATAGCCTTCATGTCATTTTCTTAGTTACTGTGTTAAGACATTTATATTCTACTTTTAGAAAGATTCACTTGTACCCTTGTAAGATAAACCATAGAGGTGATCCCTCCAATCACCCTCCCTCCGCCCATCCACCCCCCTCCCCTCCCCATCGAGCACATTCTTAGTGAAACTGGCGTACCTATTTTTTTAAACACAAAATAGTAAGTAACAGTGTGGAGAATCCAGTGATGACCAACAGTTCGTTGCCACCAAGCCCCTCTGCTGCTTTTGAATCTGCAGTATACACATCACTTAGGTGCCAGGCACGGTCTCAGCTCTCTGCATGCATTACCGTCTGCAGCTAGTCTCCACGGATGGAGTTGCTGTGTGACACTGCAGAACTTTCCTGCTCTGGAAAGACAGCTGCCCAGACAGGAACTACATTTCCCAACCTGCTTTGCTTCCTGTGTCAGTCACCTGACCAGTCTTCAGCCGAGAAGTATAGGCGAAAGGAATGGGTGAGTTCCTCTCAATCCGATGTGCCTGTGAGCGCTCTCTTCCTCTTCCACTATAGAACGGGGAAGATTTTTTTATTTTTATTATTATTTTTTTTATTTTTGGCTGGGGTAGGATTTTTTTTTTTTTTTTTTGCAGTTTTTGGCCAGGGCCAGGTTTGAACCCACCGCCTCCGGTACATATAGGGCTGGCGCCCTACTCCTTGAGTCACAGGTGCCACCCAGAATGGGGAGGATTTTAAGATCCTAAGAGAAGGTGGAGCCACAAGATGAAAAGCATCCAGTCTCCTGAATTATCTCATGGAAGGAAATCTCCTGCCAACCTCAGCCACCCACACTGGACAGTGACAGAAGACAGCAAGAGAGATCTACGGGGTCAGCCATGGAATTTTAGAGTTTATTTGTTACAGCTACAACTTTTATTCTAACTCACACAGCCAAAGTTTAAAGGATCAGATTAGCTCCTATGTGCAGAATGAATTACCTGGCTCACCATAAAAGGTTTGAGACAGACGATGTTATGGTCCCTTTTTTCACTGCCAAGAAACACACTGTGTCCTTTTTGATCCACCTGTGAAAGTTTCAACATGCTCATGTGATTGGTGTTACTGGGAGGGGTTCGCTTGTTTCCATTCACACAGATTTTATGTTTCTTGATTTTTTGTGTATCTCCAAACCTTCTTAATGACCCACGTAAAAGTGGAGCGACTGTGAGTGTACATAGCCAACTGAGGGGTTCCTTGAAGGTGAACAAAGGTTTAGAGACCCAAACAAGTGGATGGAGTCTAGACATCAACAAGCAGTGGGGAGTGTTTAATGTCCACTCAGATAGCCTGGACTTTTCTTTCTTCTGTATGAATTTCTGTCACGTAAGGACTTAAAAAAATAAAAGCTACAGTCACATTCAACAAAATAAACTACATTTGTTTAATAGCATCTAATATGTAGTCTATATTTATTTTTCCCCAATTATCTTCAAAATGTTATTCAAAAATTGGTTTGTTGTGATCGGAGTCCAAATAAAGAACTCTTTCACCTTCTCTAATGCTTCTCTTCACCTGACACCTGCCTGCCATTTATTCCTTGAAACTGAGTCATTTTTCTTATAGAATTTCTCGCATTATGGTTCTGGCAGATTGACTGATGTTGCTAACAAATTCCTCTCTCCCATGTGTACTATATTCTGGAAACTTGGTTCTAGAAGCTTGATTAAATTCTAGTTATTTCTGGCAAGAATACCTGCCTGGTGATGTTCTATATATACCTCCTACTGTGTTGGGGATACATCATATCTGGGGTCTCCTTTGGTAATGTTAAAATACTTAAAGTACTGAATGCAAAGTATTTCTCATCCCTACTATGAAACCAATTTATAGCTTTCATATGTTAACCAGTTTGATGAAAATATTTCAAGTTGTATATAAAACCAGCACATTGTACCCCATAATTGCATTAATGTACACGGCTATGATTTAATAAAAAAAATTGTTTGATGGATTAAAGGATTATTGTTCTGATCTATGGAGTGTTAAGTTACCACATCAATCTATCCCTTGATAGTCTTAGCAGACAGTAGCAATAGTTGCTGAGATAGTTTATTGGGTATTACTGAAAGTGTTTTTTTTTTTTTTCAATGTAACCATGTCTCCAGCACTTGGATTCTTTTTTTTTTTTTTGAGACAGAGCCTCAAGCTGTCCCCCTGGGTAGAGTCCCGTGGCATCACAGCTCACAGCAACCTCCAACTCCTGGGCTCAAGAGAATCTCCTGCCTCAGCCTTCCAAGTAGCTGGGACCAAAGGCGCCCTCCACAACACCCGGCTATTTTTTGGTTGCAGCTGTCATTGTTGTTTGGCGGGCCTGGGCTGGATTCGACCCCGCCACCTTAGGTGTATGTGGCTGGTGCCTTAGCCACTTGAGCCACAGGCACTGAACCAGTTAACTTGGATTCTTCTATTCTTCTAAAAACAACTTTCCCTCAACAACTATTTGCTTCTCCTGATATATAGTCTTTACAGAGAAGGTAAAATAAAGATTGTATTCTTTTTCTTTCTTTATCAGTTTTCAGTATCATGAACTGGTACCCCAGTAAACTCCAAAAGGACCTGGTAGTATCACTGTACACTCACAGCTTTTATGTAGTCACTAGATTTTAATCCATTGCAGCCATTTTTCTAAAATTATGCTAAAATTAAATTTCTAAATGCTAAAATTATCTCATCATTGGACAGTGGAAAGACCTTACAAATTGTCACCTCTCTCCTCCTAGAACTCTTTGATTATTTCTTACTGTCAGATGCTACAAGACATCCCAGACTCATCTTGTCCATTTCCTGCTCAGACCTGGAATCAGACGATGAGACATTGCTCTAAGAGCTCTGGGGCCTCTCAGTGGGGAATGGCGTGACCCTTAGACTTCCCACACCCCTTCCCAAATCTAAGCACAATGATGATGGATATAAAAATAAAGACTAATCCGTATCAGCAGGAGGAAGCCTGAAAGATTTTGGAAACAAGAGGATTCTCTGCACCTAAACGTATGGAGAGGGTCCCACCAGCCCTGAGTCATCACAGGAGAAGAAAACATGTCTCCCTGGGGAGGACGTCAAAGGGATCCCAGCGGACCCCCTCCACAGAGAAGAGTGAGAGGAAACCACCCCCACTCACATATTCATGACCACAACCCACCCTGGACACATTCCCGAGCCAGGCCCTGTTTGCACAGCCTCAAGAGGCTATAGGACTGTGTTAACCTCACTGTGCAGATAGTGAAACAGAGGCTTAGGAAATAAAAGGACTTGACTAAGGTCACACAACCAGTGACTCAGACTGAAGGCTGAGTTCTAACTCCTGTGCCGTTCTGCCTCCGTCAACACCCAGCTCTCATCTCCCCTTCCATGGGTTCAGCTAATTCTCAGCTTCTCCTCCATCTGTGACGTGAGAGGGTGGATCCTGCCCCGCCAGCTGCCAGCTCTGGAACATCACTGTCTCAGTGATACTGGACTCCTGGAGGATAGTGACAGCCACTTGGCTGGTTGACAAACATGTATTTGATGAACCATTTAAGGTTCTGTCCCTGTGATGATTAATTTTATCCATCAACTTGACTGAGCTAAGGGATGACTGGGAAGACATTACTTCTGAAAGAGATTAGCATTTGAAACAAAAGCCTAAGCAATGTGGTGGTGGTGGGGGGGGGCACTGCCCAGTCCATTGAGTGCCCAAATAGAGTAAAAGGTGGAGGAATGGTACACCTACTCTCTCTGTTTGAACTGGGACGTCCATCTTCTTCTGACCTGGGACATTGGTGCTTCTGGTTCTCAAGCCTTCAGATTCAGACTGAATTACACCATCCACTTGGTTGGAGCTCCGGTCCAACCGGAGTGGTTCTCTGGTCTATCTATCTATTTATCTATCCATCCATCTACCTATGTATATATTCTATCTATCTATCTATCTATCTATCTATCTATCTATCTATCTATCTATCTATCGACCTATTTTTCCATCTCTCCTGTTGGTTCTGTTTCTCTGGAGGACTCTAACTGATACAATCCCTCTGTGTCCCTTCCAGGATTGAGTACTTGAGAGTGTTCCCTAAATGATGAGCAAATGAAAGACAGAATCAGAGAGCTCATGAGTGAGTGAATGAAGGAAAGAAGGAAGAAATGCAGAAAAAATTGCAGGAGTTGCCCAAATGGTTGAGACTCTAAAGTTCTTCGAGCCTCTTCCAGTAGCAGGGAGACAACCCCTTCCCCCGAGGGCACGGGAGACTTTCTCTGAGTCCAACAGTGGCAGTACACGACGTCATGTCAGAGAGCGTGGGTTGACAAGGACAGCTGTGTGATGCAGCAGCAATGTCACCTTCCGTTTACCTATCAGGGGCCTGCAAAAAAGACTGATCAGGAGACACTGCCATTGCTAGGCAGTCCCTTGTAGCCCGTTGTGGGCACTGATTGTCCTCAGACCCAGCTCTGGTTGCTTGGTTTCTGAGAGCAGACCTGTGGCTGGTGAGGAGGAGACAGAGCAATGTGCGTGGTTCCAGTTCCACACTGATGTCATCAGAGGACGCAGAGGGCAGGCAGCTAACACAGGGGCTCTGAATGTGGCCCCAGGACTCTGTGATTTACAGGGATGACAAACTGCAGAATGGAGGCTATGGGTGTCAGTGACTTACCAAATGTAGTCTGATTAAAGGACCTGAAAAAGAAAGGGAGCTTTATTGGGCTCTTACAATATGTGAAGCTCTGTGAGTCAAGGTTCTGTGATCCTGGTTTAAGGATGAGAAAACAGAGGCTTAGCGAGGTGAGGAACTTGGCCAGAGGCACCTGGCACGTAGGGACTTGACTGAGACTCAGTCTGATGTTTCCTTAATCTTTCCAGCTGTCCCCTTGATGACACCACTTCCTGAGTGGGCCTGTAGGGAGTAGGCTGCCCACTGCCTGAGGGGTGCAGGAGCCAGTCTGGTCTCTACTCTCCTCGCCACCTGGGCCCACTTAAAGCCCAGCAGTCCTCATAGTGACTGGAGCTAAGATTTGGGAACCAAATGTCTCCAGTTATGCTGACAAAATCAGTGGCTTTTCTCTGCATTAGCACTAACCACTTAGAAGTAAAATGAAAAAGAAAACAGTGAGGATCAAATTCTTTACTTCAAAAACAAGTTATAAAATACCTCTCCAGAGTTAACACAACAGATACAGCACCTATCTGAATAAAGCTAAACCATCCAATTGATGATAAGCCAAAAATAATTTTTGATTCCAGAATAGGAAGATGAACAACCACAAAAGTGTTAACTATTTCCAAATAAACATATACATTAAATTCAATGCCAATTAGGACCTTAGTATTTTTGGAAAAGAAAAAAAAATGTATTAAATTTCTTAAGGAAGAACAAATGTCAAAAAATGCAATGTATTCTTTTTTTTTTTTTTTTTTTACAGTTTTTGGCCGGGGCTGGGTTTGAACCTACCACCTCCGGTATATGGGGCTGGCACCCCACTCCTTTGAGCCACAGGAGCCACCCAAAATGCAATGTATTCTTAAAGAGGGAAAATAAATAAACTTACTATGAAGCTACCATCATCAAAACCGTGTCGCATGACCATAGAAACAAAAACCAGCACAACAGATCAATGCAAGCAGAGGATTTAGACACATACCCAGGTTTTCATGGAAATTTCACATTTCAAATAGTGGCATTTTATTTCAGTAGGAATAATGGTATTGTATATCTGGATGAAAAGAAAACCTGGGCCGTATAAATCACACCAATTATTTTTAAAGATTCGATGTGAATTAAGAATCAAGGCCAGGCATCGTGGAGTACACCAGTAATCTCAGAATTTGAGAGACTGAGGCAGGAGGATCACTTGAGGCCAGGAGTTTGAGACCAGCCTGGGCTATGTAGTGAGATCTCTGTCCTACAAAAGTAAAAATAAAAATAAAGAAGAGAAAAAGAGAGAAATGAGCCAGGCCTAGTGGCACATACCTGTGGAAGTCTTATATACTAGGGAGGCTGAAAAGCAAGGATTCCTTGAGCCCAGGAGTTAGAGGCTGCAGTGAACTACGATAAAGCCTAGACGTCTTAAGAAGTAGGAGAAACAAAGATGACTTTGCAATATTCTTAAATTTTTGTATAGGAAGAAATACCACAAACAAAGTCCAAAGGTTGGAGGACAACATTTCATCTAAGATGAACAAAGAGTCAGTATTTCCTCTATATGAAGAACTCTTACAAATGGATAAATAAAAGGCAGACGATGCAATCTAAAAATATTCAAAGACAAATTACCTCACTTGTCATTAGGGAAAGGCAAACTTAGATTTGCCATGTTCATGGCAGAGCATGGTGGCCCATGCCTGTAATTCCAGTGCTTTGGGAGGCTGAGGCAGGATTATGGCTTGAGGCCAAGGGTTAAGGACCAGCCTGGGCAAAATAGCAAGATCCCTATTTCTACAGAAAAATAAAAAAAATAAAAATAGATTTACCGTGCTCCAGAGGGGTTGTCAGTCCATTTCAGATGCGAAGCAGTATAATCATCCTCATACATTACTGTGGGGGGTGTTAATGGCTATCGCCATTTTGCAAGGAATTCTGGAAATATTTATAATAGGTTCACAAACATTTACCTTTTAGTCCAGGGGTCTGCCTCTCTCTCTCTTGAAAATCTATCCCTTAGATTTAAAAATGTGAATATGAAGATGCATATTTTATCCGTGAATATGTAGACAAAAAAGGAGGAAGACTCCTGCGTGTTCCTGGGCAGGATTCGGCTGAACAAATCAAGGTTCTGGTACTCCCCACACAGGGTGGTCATGCCCGTGTCACAGAGCATGTGACTCTCCCTGCGCTGACCTAGAGAGATGGTCAAGAACCTCAAGTAAAAGCAACAAGTTGCAGAGAAATGTATGACGCACCCTCTCACGTTTTGTCAAATAAAACCCCCCAGTAGATTTGAATGTGAGCACAAAGAAACATTCAGGAAGCAAAGCTCCAAGCCTGTTCGGCTGTGAGGACTCCACAGGCCCAAGGGCAGTGGCCTCCGTGATCGGCTTCCCACTCTGGGGGATGCTGAGGCAAGTGGCCC
Organism: Otolemur garnettii; assembly: GCF_000181295.1. Lineage (NCBI taxonomy): Eukaryota > Metazoa > Chordata > Mammalia > Primates > Galagidae > Otolemur > Otolemur garnettii. The sequence continues at coordinate 2,852,233 of NW_003852398.1, forward strand.
TGAGCTAACTGTGGGTGTCTCTTCCCAACTTTGTGCTCAGTGACCTCACACTGAATCTTTGAAACTGGCCACCATGGGAGCATTTACACTGTGGAAATGGGCAAATGCCACAAAGCAGGGCTCCCTGCTCTGGAAAGCCAGGCCTTAATCCTTTGCCAGCATGTCACTGCCACAAGTGCTGACTGTGCTGCTCCCACAGAGTAGGCTCTGTCCCTAGAAACCCACACTCAAATGTCTGCTTACTCATCACACTGGGAAATGCAGGGACATGGATTCATTTTAGAACCCATAGGACACCTCTCAGCTCTAACTGTCCAGGGGTCTCTGGCTCCTCTCAGGGACACCAACTTTTGCCTGTGGTCTGTGCAGCCCCAGACTGTGCACATGAGGGTCTATGCTGCATCCTCACCACTGGATGGCAGTGTTGTCACAGTCATGGCATTGACACAGCTAGACGCGGCATTGGCAGTGACCAGCAGCACCTCACCCCTCAGGCCCTAGGAGCCCTCCCCTACAGATGGAGATGGAGGAGAGGAAATAAGCAAATCTTAGTATCCTTAAACTCAGAAAGTGTTGATTTCGAGAGCAGGAATGACAATAATAGACATTCAGCACAGTACCACTCAAGCCAAGTGGCTCTCATATTTACAGACAGAGTGACAAGTTAATAGACTACTGTGAGCCTCAGTTTTCTCATCTGCAAAATGGGGGATAACAGTATTGACTTCAAGGGGATTTGTGATGATTGATGTGATAAATGACATGTTGTGTACAGATAGCTTAGGAAGATGTCTAGCACCTGGTGAGTCTCAGGAAGGTCAGTGAATTTAGAGTTTCATTCCACTTTTGTGCTCTTCCGCTGACATTCTTATTTCCCACCCTACAGAGTTAACACTGAAGGACAGACAAAAGTGACAGTCCCAAGGCTACACAGTGAGAGGGGACAAAGGGGGACTTGAATTCTGGCCTAAATGGTGCCACAAGGTGCTCCTCCCTCATCCAGCACAGCCACAGCAATGGAGAGGGAAGGGGTGTGGGCCATGTGCCCACTGCAGCCGCACTCCCGCCTCTACCTGGGAGGGCTGCCTCCAGCTCAGACTGTCCTTCTCTGAGCCTCTGTAAATTGAGCCCGCCGATCACTACCTCATGGAGTTATTGTGAGATTCAGGAACACAGTGAACGCAGAGTACTTCAAAACAAAGAACCAATCCACCAATCTCTTTGTTCAGCTCATATTTACTGTGCCCCAAACATACACGAGGTGCTGGGTAACAGTGCTGAATCACTTGGCCACATAAGCTCACAGTCTATGGGGGAAGGCTTGATGGAGCCTCAGTTTCTCACTCTGTCCGAGAGCATTACTACCTGGCAGATGGTGGCCTTTGGGAGCTGGCACGTCACCTATCCAGTGTTCCTGCCTAACCATACAAGCGCACACATGCTCATGAAGGGGTGCTGACGCTTCACTGGCAGGGCAGCATCCTTCCCCGCTAGTAAGCAACATAGCTGGAGATCTAAACTCCTCCAAGAGAGTAAGCAACAGTGAGGGCT
>NW_003852398.1:2854032-2860496 GCF_000181295.1 Otolemur garnettii
AGGGCTGCTGCGGGTCTTCAAGGCTCAGCTCCCTGCTATCCCTGAAGCTAAGTGTCCTTCTCCTTTGCAGTGTCTTATGAAGTAGGCAGGGGCTGGTCAACCTGTCGGCAGGGGTTCTGAATCAGACAGCCGTGAGTACAGGGCACATGGCTGGCAGTGCCCAGGCCAGACCCAGCCTGCAGCCTCAGGCCCAAACCCTGCCTCATCTTGGACAGTCTCTCCTGTCCCACTGCCAGTAGGGCAGCAAGGGCAGCCACTCCATCTCCGGCCTGAGCACTAAAGCCCCTGAATTCCCTTCCTACACAAGCCACATTATCACCACACCTGGGACCTCCTGGCTACACCCTCTGCACAGGTGCCAGCACAATCCTTTCAAAATTCAAGTTGGATCCCGTCTGTCCCCTGCCCAGAGTTCTCCAGTGGCTTCCAGCTCAAGTGGAATAGCATCCAAAGTCCTCCCCTGGCCTAGGAAGGGCTTAGCATCTGCTTCTTGTCTGCTCTTCAAAGACTTTACGCCTTCTATTCCTTCTTCCCCACAGAGCCACAGGCTGGCTCCTTCACTCGGCCCTGTGTCTGCTAAGGCCACCAGGACAGAGCTGCCCTTTCCTTCCCTGTTCCATAAAGGATGCTACCCCGAGGCCCCTTCCTTGAGTCTCTCCATCACTCCCGCCAGCTCTCTGGCTCCTTTGGTACTCACAGCCACATGGCAGGCTTAACTGTTCACTGTGTGCCTCACATGTGTCAGCTCCATGGAGCCAGGGACTTGGTTTTGTTCTCAGTAAGCCTCAGTCATGGGCCCTCTGTCTGGCATGACTGGAAGGCACTCAATAAACACATGGGGAACAAATGACTGAATAGATGGAGGACTGAATGAGCGAGGGCATGACAAGTTTCCCATTCCCTTGTGTGTGTGCCCTAAAGAGCTAATGCAGAATCAGAACCAACACCCAAATTGGTTTCCTCTCCAGACCTAAATTCCCCCCAAACAGACCTGCCTCTCCTCAGGAGCACACATAGAAAGCCTACTTCTGAACTGATTCCAAAAATCTGGCAGTTAGAGTTGGGTCAAAAAACTCAAACTGCCCAACTGACTGCCCATAAATGGCCTTCTGGGGCTTTGTCCTCCTCTGTCCTCCCTCCCAGACGGCAGCTTTGTTGAAAGAAAATAAGACTTCGCAGAGATAGTCCAGGGTTCAAACTCCAGATGTGTGACGCAGTCTGCCTGCACCTCAGCTCCTCCCCGTGCCTCAGGGGCATAATCCCACCTTGCAGGCATGGACTACTGTGATATTTAAGCAGGGCCAGAGCCATTTGGGGTGTCATATGCTGGGAGTACACAGAGCCCTTATCACTGGGAGGACACTGGGCAAACCTCCTTTCTCCTCCCCACTGTGGCTCCAGCTCACTCACGTTGTGGGAGCAAAGAGGGCAGGAGAACAGAGATGGGTGTGCAAAGCTGGGGCTGGATTTCAAATCTCAAATTCCTGACTCTGGGCCCAGAACTCACCCACCGCCACCCATTGAGCGTGTTGACTTTTAAAGGCTGTCTGAGGCAGTGGGCCCCTCAATTAGCACAGGGGTGGTGGTGAATAGAGGAGCCAGTGCCTGGGAGAATAAGTCTACTGAGGCTGGGATGAGACAGGCACTCTGCATGCCAGGCTCTTAGGCATAAATAAACTTCAGTTGATTTAGTCCTAACACAACGGTGGGTACCAGGCATTACTATCCCCATTTCACAGAGAGAGGAAACTGAGGCTCCGAGAAGGGCAACCACTTGCTCAATGGCACACACAGTTCATAGATCACAGAGATTGGAATCAACCCAGGTCCATTTAAATCTCAGCTTTCCCCACTGGGATGAGGCACATTCCCTAGTCACCTGGAAGGCTGTCCTGCCCAGTCAAGCATACTGGGGCTATGAAGCTTCTCTCCCACAGCAGGAATCTCAACCTTAGTTCCTCTTAGAAAGGAGCGAAGTAGGTCAGGGGTCAGTGGAGGGGGGGGAGGGCTGAGAAGCTAACACCCTGTCGGAATAGGCTCCACACAGGCAGAATGGGCATCCAGGGTCCCACTGTCAGGAGGAAAGGGAAATTCAGATTTTCACCAGAAATGTGACTTTTAAATGTTGTTGGTTACCCTTGTGGACAATATATGATCCTTGAACCACAGTCTACTGTCTAGTCACTCTATCCTATACAGGCATCCTCAAACTATGGCCCACGGGCCACTTGCAGCCTGCCTAGGACATTTATCTGGCTTGCCAGGTGTTTTTGCCACCTCTGCCTGTTCTGCTTAGCAGCCAACTCATCCTGGGGCCCACAGTCCGGGCCTCCAACGGTCTGAGGGACAGTGAACTGGCCCCTGTTTAAAAAGTTTGAGGACCCCTGTTTCCTATAAGTACAGGGATGGGCTGATACTAGACAGCGCTGATCATCGGCTTCCTGCTTTCTTTTCTGTGTTTTTTCTTTCTGTTATGGGCTGAGTTGTGTCTCTCCAGAATTCATGTTAAAGTGACTTCAGAATGTGACTATATTTGGCAACAGGATCTTTACAGAGGTGATTAAGTTGAAACGAGGCTATCAGGGCCTTAGTCCAACATGAGTAGAGTCCTTTATAGGAAGAGGTGATGGGAGCACACACAGGGACTGAGGAGGGACCACGTGAGAACACAGGGAGAAAGTTGCCCTTTACTAAAAGGAAGGTGGTCTCAGCAGAAACCAACCCAGGCCCCACCTTAATGCCAGACTTTAGCCTCCAGAGCTACGAGAATGCAAATGTCTATTATTCAACAGCCCCAGCAAACTTCTTTGATCATTTCCTCCCTTCTTTCTGCCCTCCTTCCTTCCATCCCTCCCTTCTCTCTTCCTCCTGTGGGGGGACATAAAATGATCAAATTAAAGAAGGGGGCAATGGCTACAGGGTCAATCTGAGGCAGATCTGTCCCAAGAAGGCAGATAATGAACATGGACACCCTTGCCCAAGAGGGGGGACATTCCATTCTTCAGGCCTCCCTGTGGGGGGTCAGTATGGAATTCTCTTGGGAACCACATCTGGGAGTGCAGGATGACAGGATGAGGCCCCAGGGCAGCCCAAGCACCCAAGTACAGCACAACACAACACACAACCCATTCTCTAAACCAATCGTGGTGAGACGGGGGGAGGTGTGGCAGGGCTGGTGTGTCCAGGCTGAGGAGCCTGCGGAGAGAGAAAGATGGCAGAAAGAGAGAAAGGGGCAGGGGGTGCCTGCCTCCCACTCCCCACACCCCCTCTAACATTCTCCTGAAGCTCACAAAGGGTGCATGTAAGTGGATTTCTCAGTAGTGCTTACCAAGGGGCTGTAACCGGGGCAAGATGAGACCGGGACCCCATCAGCTGAGTGCGAGAGGGAACTCGGAGGGGCAAGTGGCAAGTAGGCCTCACCAGCATCAGAGCTACTTGTGTTAATCTCTGGAAACACTTCCCCCTCTCCACATACACACAGTCCCATGAGTCAGAGGCGCTCCTCGTCCCATTTTACAGAAGGGAAACCGAGGCCGTAAGGAGGTTGGTGAACACAGATCCCCAGTTGGTGAGCTGGGCCTCACAGTCAGGGAGCAGCAGTGCTGGGATTCGAACCTCCCTCCATAGCCTGGTGCGGGCACCGCGGCCACCCCGGTTCTGGAAGCCCGGGGTTCGGCTTCCAGCACGCCCTGCCAGCCTGGCTGGGACTAGAGAGTCAGCACAAAGAAACTGCTTGCGCGAGTGCGTACGGCAAGACCGGCATCGCCACCAGGGGGCAGCGTGCGCCCACGGACGCGCCCGGGGACGCCTTTGTCGCGGCGCAACCCCCTCGCGTGCACCCCGCGACCGCTACATCGCCCTCGCCAGCCCGAGAGGCCCCTGCAAACGCTCACGCCCTAGGAGCCAGACTGCGACCTGGTCCCCTTTCCTCTCTCCTGTCCTTCCCTACCCTGTCACTGAGCCTGGCCCAAAGACCTTTCCGCTGAATCTTCCTTCATCCCCTGCACAAACAGACGGAGGCATCTTCCTCCGCCGCCGCCAGGGGTCCCTAGCCACAGCCCACCGACCGCCCATCCGTCCCCACCCTCACCCACTCTGCGGTGAAAGTCTTCCCAACGTCATGAGTGGCGCAAGTGTAGATGCACCTGTCCCAGTGCCACGCAGATGGAGCCCAGAAGCTGGTACAAATCTGGGGTTGCCAGGCCTCCAGGCTGGGACAACAGCCGGAACCTGTGTCTGTCCCCATGCTGTCCACAGGGGGCTTGCAAAGGTCTGTTGATGGATCTTTCTTCACCAGCCCAAGGTCTAGTTCCTGGGGCCAGAACCACACCTGAGTCCCACCTCTGACCCCAGGCCCAGCTTGGTACCTGCCAGGCACGCCCTGTGTGGGCTCCCAGGGTGCCCCGACTGCCACGCTGGCCCTCCTGCATTTCCCTTTGTAAGAGGTGCCTGTGCGGGGGTTCTTTATCCACCTGAGGTGAGCCTCGGCTGAGATAACTTGGCAAGCAACACAGCTGGGATCTCAGGCAGGCTGGCTGTCCCCCATGGCTGCGGCAAACCCAGCCTACCGCCACCCACCACCCTGCTCACACACAGACAGGCCAAGGGTGGTGCTGGCTCTCCCCTGCACAGGTCCTCCCTGCTAGAAATTTGTGTGCATTTCCTCATCTCACCCTCCGAAGGCCCCGCAAAGTAGAAACACTGTCACGCCCATTCCACAGATGAGGAAACTGAGCGCCAAAGCTGGGGCGGGACCTGCACAAACCCGGCATCTGGGAGGCCTCACCGAGCCCTCTTCCGGGAGCCTGCCTATCCTGACCCCCGCTCTCTGCCCCCCCCCCGCCCCCATTCTGAAGCATTCTCCCACTCTCTCACAGCTCCCGGCACAATATGCTGTCGTATACTTTCTCACGACTATCACCGCATGCCTCCCTTCTCAGCTCCCAGCTCCATCCCAGCAGGAGCCATGCTAATTTTGTTCACCATCCTTTGCCACTCCTAGCACTTTGCCTGACACATTCCAGATATTCAATGAAATGTGTTGAATGAATGGCTGAAAATTCAAAACACCCTTTAGGGAGTATGTAATATCGTCTCCATCACCATCCTATGCTATGGAGGAGGAATCTGAGACTCTGAGCTGTTTCTAAAAAGAAAGCAAGTTTTTCATACAAGTTAATCAAGAAGTCTGATTAAAGAGTTTATGAACATGAAATTACATGTATGTACATTGTAAATACTTGGCGTGTGTTGACAGCAGAAATGGAATGGACAAAAATAGCTAAAACTTGTCTCTGTGAGTCAAATGAATGAAGACAAAGACCGTGGAAGAAGGAGCCTTTGGAGTATTTGCGCCCTGGTTACCAGAGGGGCTCCATGAGCTAAGAACGCAGTTGGAACTTGACCAAGTGGAGCAGAGAGAGCTGAACTGAGGCTGAAATGTCTAGGCACTGTTCAGATGGCTGTCTGCTCCCTCCTTCTGTTAACAGGTTTATAAAAACCTGTAATCTATAGGCAAATAAAGCAATGGGGGGGGCATGCTAACCACAGCCTTGTTAGCTGTTAGGAGGGTTTGTGGTGAAGTTGGATTGCTCATGAATTGACTGCTCTGACCAGTGGGTCCAGAGCCCGTAGGGGTCCCAGGCCTTCTGTGGCACACAGTTGCACACTGATCTGTTGGCGTGAGTTCAGGTTGCCTTTCCAGATTGTCCCCATTTATGAGTGAGGGAAAGCTGTGGAGGGAGAGACAAGGGTCAATGAGGGGATACTCACCTTGGCCTCAAAGCAGGTACTAGGGAGAGGGTCTCCCTCCGCCCCTATTCTCCACAGCCACCAGGGCTGCAGACTGTGTCCAGGGGCTGGGCCAGAGCTGAATCCTAGTAGGCCTTTCCATCTACGGCAGTGTTTTTCAGTTATTTTTATCTCATGGCACACTTGAACTTTACAGTTAAACTTCTGTGGCACACTTAAATTATGTCGATCAATAAAGAAAAAAGAATATACTTACTGTGCTTTGAACGTCTTTCAAAGATAATTTAATTAATGATCTTTAAAATTTTTCCTGACACATGGGTGGTGCCTTTGGCTCAAAGGACAAGGGCACCGGCCCCATATACCAGAGGTGGAGGGTTCAAACCCAGCCCCGGCCAAAAAAACTAAAACTGCAAAAAAAAAAACCCACCCCAAATCCTCTCACGACACACCTAGTTGAAAATCACTGATCTATAGTGTCAGAGAAACCATCTGAGCCTGGCGACATCACTGGCTTTTAATTTATGCTGCTTCCCGATGGAAGGCTGCTGAAGCAGAGCTCACGGTCCTCACTCCCTCTGCACATTTGTCAAGCCCACAGCCTGGGCCAGGCCCTGGCCTTAGAGGAGGCAAAAGAGCAGAGTTCAGACCTATGATCTGCCTCTTACTAGCTGTGTGATGTTGGGAAAATTACTCAACCTTTCTGGGCTCTT
>NW_003852398.1:2860922-2864735 GCF_000181295.1 Otolemur garnettii
CTTAAGGGCCTCGTTTATGCTCCACCACTGCAGACCCACATGCCTGGCTCCCTGTAATCTGGGGGCTTCCTCACATGGCTTTCCCCCACATCTTTGCTCTTTCAAAGGAAGCTCTGTGGTATAGGGAAGGGAAACGGAGACAAACGCAGCCCTGAGTTTTCCTCCCTGCTCTCCCTCCCTACTACTCACATGGTACTTGGGCAAGTTCCATCGGAAAGGCCGCACAGGTACCACATCCCAGTCCACAGACTTTACGTCACTTTATGTGCTTAAGAGGGCTCTGCAGATGTGCCTAAGTGAGGAATCTCATGCTGGGGAGAGTTTCCTGGCTTGTCCAGGTGGGCACAGTGTAATCATCAGGGCTCTTACCAAAGGGAGCAAGCAAGAGATCTGCAGACACCGAGCTGCTGGCCTTGGGGTAGAGGGAGAAACCGCAGAGAAGGAACGTAGGCAGGAGAAAGATGTGCAGAGAGGGCGAGGGGTCGTGTGCCCTGCTAGAGCCTCCAGAAGGAGGGCAACATTCTCATGCCTTCATTTTAGTCAGTGAGACTCAAATTAATACTTATCATCTCCAGAACTATAAAAACAAATGTGTGTCACTTTATGGTAGTATATTCACGGCACATCACAGCAGCAGTAGGACAATGGTGCATCCCCGCCTCTGTCTGGGCCTCTGTTTCCCCACTGAGGATGCAAATTCAGGGCTTTGGTGAGCAGGGCCCAAGGTTGAGTGGACATGAACCAGACCTTTGTTGCTCAGGAGGTCTAGACTGTCCTAGTATCCATCAAAGACAAGGCAGACTGGACAACCCCACCTCAGGTGCTGCCCCATGAATGCTGGATGAGGTGGTGAGTGAGAGGGGTGACAGTGGCTGGTGGGGCCTGTGGAAAAGTACAGAGGAATGGCCTTTGCTACAGGGGCAGCCCCACCATGAGGCCAGGGGAGAAAGCAGGCCCAGAGTGAGCCAGGGTGATCATCCAGCTCTGCTTAGAGAAGTCAGGACAGTTGGTTTTCACGTGGAATCTTCAATCCTTGGATGTTCCCAACAAATTAGAAAAGAGTTAAATACTGATGGAGCAAAACCAAACACATCTGAGCCCAGCCTGACCTCCAGGCTCCAGCGTGGCTGCCTCAAGCTTGTTCATCCCAACTCCAGGCCTTGAAAATGGCCAGATGTGGGCTGAAATCCCATCTCTGCCATAGCCATGTGACCTTGGGCAATTTATTGCATGTCTCTGAGCCTCAGTTTCCTCGTCTGAAAAAAAAAACAGTACAAGTGCCCACCCATCCAGTAAGAAGGGCCTTAGCCCCTTATAAGAACTTAGAGACTGAGCTTGGAGAAAAGAGCCAGCAGCCTGCTGTCTCTGAGGTCACACCTTGGGGAATGCATGATGTGCTCTGGGCACACGGCACACATAGCCTGGAGCAGGAGTGTCATGGGGGAATGTGCTGCCCTGAATCCCAGTGTCCTCTGTCACCATCTCACTCTGTACCTTTATAAGATACTATTTGCCAACCTCCTCTGATCACCTGTGCCCCACCAGGCACAGACGGGTGTGCAGCTTTGGAGGTGCCATGTCCCCTTCACCCCAAAGACATTAGTGTTCCCCGTGCTTCCCAAACCTTAGTCCTTATGCTACAGCCAACATCTTCTAGAGTCATTTGCTTACTGTTTTAAGTTGACTCATTTCCTATCCTTATTTAAATTTTGCTCCTAGCAACATGTAAAACAATAAGTTTGATGAGCTAATTATGTTTTTCTTATACATATTAAGAAAAACACGTCTGTTAAAATTTAAAAATGTATCAGTGTTGGGATGGATGATCAGCGTGCCAGTTCTTGCGATGGGCAGGACTGGGCGCAGTGAAGGGCAGTCAGCATTAGCTCTCGTCTACCCTGCGCCTCCTCCAGAAGCTTTCTCCCTGCCGGGTGCCTGCTGTGTCCTCTGCCCTGGGGACTCAGACATCAGAGGGAACAAGTAGAATGAGTAGGCAGGTGACACTAGAAATGCTCCTTCTGGTATCATTATCAGCCCCTGATTTTTTAAAAGTGGATCTTACAGTGCGTTTGAGTCATTCATTCACGCCTTCTGCCTACAAAATGGGTCCCAGTCCTTTCATTGGGATCCAGTGTGTGAGCTAAGTATATGGTTCCCGAAGCTCCTGCTGCCTGTGAGATGCAGTCCCAGCTATGGACGTGGTTTTGGAGGCCCTCCCTGGCCCCCTGCCCACACCCCACCTCCTGATACTCCCCTTTTACTTTCTGTGTTCCAGCACTATCTAGCCCCTCAGCACCACCCTGCTTACCTCTTACCACTGGGGGGAACCCCTTAGCCTTCACTTGCTGAGCAAACTCCTGTTCAATTTTCAAAACCCTACTCAGCACCTCCTCCCTTGTGGAGCTTCCTTGATTCACCCTCTGAGCTTAGTCTCTTCAGAAGAGTTGATCATTCTTTTTCCAAAAATCCTTCAATTTTTAGAATCTGCTTTGCCATTACCAACAGCTGAGCCTGCAGCACTTGTTACCCATGACAACCAGCTCCCTCCTACCTCCCTCCAATCTGATTTTCAATGCCAAAGAAACAACAGAAAAACTTAGGTTGGATCATATCACTCACCTGTTCAAAATCTTCCTGCAGCTTCCATTATACATGGAATAAAATCCAGGCTCCTGATCAAGGCCCCCAAACCCGTATCATCTGGCTCCTGCCTCCTCTTTACACCAGATCCCTGGCCCAGCCTTCCTAGCCCCAAGCCGTGGCTGCTGGTTCCTAGTCTGCTCTGTTCCCTGCCTCCTCTGAACTTCCCCCATTCATGCACTCCCCACACATATACACACCCTCTTCCCTCCAGACTCCTGGTTATCACTCAGGTCCTACCTGGTTGATCATTCCCTTGGGAAAGCCCTCAGTGACTTTCCCAGTCTGCTTCCAACCAGGTGACTGGGCAGGGACTACACTGCATTCTTTTCTGTCCCCAGGCTGAGGACAAGGTAAGGCTCAGTGTTCATATGGAGACTAATTCTGACCTGCAGATCCCAGAGCCAGGCCACATCCTAGAGCAGGGATTTTCAACTAGTGTGCTGTGAGAGGATATTAGGTGTGCCAGGAAAAATTTTAAAGATGTTTAATTAAATTATTTTTGAAAGACATTCAAGGCCAGGCACAGTGGCTCACACCTGTAATCCTAGCATTTGGGGAGGCTGAGGCAGGTGGATTGCCTGGGCTCACTAGTTCAAGACCAGCCTAAGCAAGAGCTAGACTCCATCTCTAAAAATAACCAGGCATTGTGGGGCACCTGTAGTCCCAGCTACTTGGGAGGCTGAGGCAAGAGAATCACTTGAGCCCATGAGTTTGAGGTCATTGTGAGCTATAACGCCATGGCACTCTATCTGAGGCAACAAAGTGAGACTCTGTCTCCAAAAAAAGAAAAGAAATAAAGAAAACAAAAAGAAACAAGTTCAAAGCACACAGCAGTAAGTATATTTGTGTTGAGCAACATAATTTTGGCAGAAGTTTAACCATAGGTTCAAGTTTGGCATGAGATTTAAAAAAGGTTGAAAACACTGTCCCAGAGTGACAGGAGCCCTCAGCCAGCCTTCAGCAGGGCTGCCTCAGAGCAAGTGTGAGCACTCTGGACCTCGTGGGCTGCCCTTTTTGCACAGGGAGAGGACACAGCCTGCCTGTAGACCAGGTAGTGTCTTTGGAAGAGTGTAGCCAGTGTGTCTCTTCTAGATGAGACAGGTGTGAGCCAGGGAGCCAGGAAACCCAGGCGGGAGACCCAGCTCAGCTCCGAATTCAGTGCAGGCCAGC
>NW_003852398.1:2864977-2868274 GCF_000181295.1 Otolemur garnettii
AGTATATTTTATGACTGCACTGGTAGGGAAACAAATAATTCAGTCTAGATGAGATTCACTTTTCTTCTTTTAAAATAAATAGAAACATTTCTGTGGGGCCCTTGGAGTATCTGCTCTTCCTCCCTGGCCCCCAGCATGTCGGCTCCGACCCAGGGCCTCCTGCACAGGGTTCTGGGCCCTGCCAGGGCCTTTGACCTCACTATGGGGGACACGCCTAGTGATGGGCAGTCTCCTCAGTGTTTGTAACTGATACTGGTAGTAGTCAGCATTTACTGGTACTGATAAGTCCCCTTGCATTGTTTTAAAACGGTGGGTTCAACAGTATCCAAAACTTCAAGTCTAACCAGAACCTCAGAAGTGTCCTTATTTGGAAATACGGACTTTGCAGATGTCAAGGACTTCAGAATGAAATCATCCTGGCCTTAGGGTGGGCCTTGAAGCCAATGATCGGTGCCTTCATAAAAGGGTAGAGGAAGACAGCATAGACCCAGAGAGGAAGAGGAATGAAGCCGGGGTGGCGGGGGGAGTGACCCTCCACCAGGCGGGGATCGCAGAGGGCAGCCCACAGAAGGGGAGAGAGGCCGGCCGGGCTCTTCCTGGGACCTCCAGCCGGAAGCAGTGCTGCTGACGCTGACGTCTGGGTTTCCAGCTCCTGCCCTCCCGGTCCCTGTGAGAATACATTTCTGTTGTTTTTAGCCACCTGATTTGTGGTTGTTTGCTATGGCGGTCACCAGAAACACACACACTCTACTCCTCCCTGCAGCTACCCTGTCCCCAAGGGAGACATTCTTAGTGTCCTCCCGTGTAGAGATGAGGGCAGCGAGGCTCGGGAACGTTTGGAAGTTTGCCCACAACTAGCTGGTGCAGTGGAGCTGGCCGTGACAGACGGGATCAGCGTGTGGGGACTTGGGGTGTGGGGTCAGGACAGGGAGGAGAGCTGAGGGGGAGAGATGAGGCTGGGAGGTAAGACAGGGAGGCCATGTACTGCAGCCACTGACTCTGGTGATTGGAAGCAGCATAGAGTCAGTCACCTGGGAAATGCTCACACACACACACACACACACCCCAAAGGAGGAAAACAATGTGAAGCAAAAGGATTCTGTGCGGAGATCTCAGCTCTGCAAAACCAGAGCTCCCTGGATACAACAACGGCAAAATCTGCAGCCTTGCCCCCGAAGGGCAATAGATTTTTGTGAGAGATTTTCCTCCTTCTATTTTCCAAAAGTTCCCCAATGTGATGTCATGTTTTGTTTTGTTCTTTATAGAGAGAAGGCACAGAGGCATCCTCTCCCTGGCTCCTAAAAGTGACAAAAATCTGAAACACACCCCCCCTCCCAGCCCCCTCACTCAGCTTTCTCCACTGGCTCTGTCCATCCTGCTGCCCCAAGTCCCATAATCCCATTTCCCTCCTGGGCATCTGCACTGCTGGAGCTACAGCCCTGCTGGGAACTCATCCCTGGGCAAGCAGAACCCTCTTGCTAGGGTTGGCTTATCAGGGACATGACAAAAAGAAGACGCTTCATCTGACATCAGAGTTCCCTGCCAGAGCCCAGGACACTTGGGTGGAGGACTGGCAGGGTGGGGGTGCGGGAGCCCAAATGGCCTTTGGTCTCTGCTGTTGAGGTGCTGCCCTTGGATGATGAGCTGCGTTTTTCTGGAGTGCCTGCTGCTTATTAATCAACTATGCCTCAACTTGCCTGGTTAGCCCATCTGCAGGGTGGGGGAGCATGTGGCAGAGGCTCAGGCCATCTCAGAGAGTGGTGAGAGGTCTGGGCCTTTTGGTATTGGAGGCTCAGCTGGAGATGGGGTGTCTTCAAGACCATCCTAATTCCTTTCAAAGGGCAAGAGGATATGTTTATTTCTCCAGTCATTTATTCCTGTCCATCAACAGCTGCATATGGAGCCCCTGCTGTGATCCAGACATAGTTCTACACATAGGTCTGGAGATCAAATGGGATTAAATAGTGAACAAGAGATATGAAGTCTCTGCTCCTTGAGGGGCTCAAAGGCAAATGGGGGTGACAGCTACATCATCAACCTATACACATTTTATTAGTGGCAAAACTGAGAAATAAAAGGAAACAGGAAATATCCCCTCTGGGGCCCCATGAGGCAGCTTCTCTGTGGAAGGGAAGTTTGAGCAGACTGAGGGAGGAGGTGGCGTCAGGCACAGAGTGAGAGAAGGAAAGTGGCGTTGCAGGGAGAGCATCCAGGTGGAGGGAACAACAGTATGTGCAAAGGCCCTGAGGCAGAAGGGAGCACAACACATCAAGGCATTGAAAAAAAGCAGTGTAGCAGGGGCAGAGAAAGTGACAGAAGAAGGAAGGGGGTGAAAGGGTTCCTGAAGGGAGGAATCCAGCTGGAGGGGGGCCTGTGGGATCAGCAGTCGTTTGGGACTCCAGCCTGAAACAACTGGAAACACTGAACAAGTGTAAACAGCCTAGTGACAAGTCAGATTTCAACAAGACTGGGGGGACCTGTGAGCCGGGCTGGAAGCCCTAACACCCCAGGTGGCTGGGCAAGTCACTGCCTTGCTCACTGTCATTTCCCCCTTTGTGAAGGGAGAGTCAACAGCCGTGTAATTGGGTGTCTACGAGGGACATCACTTACGGATGAGAAACTGAGACTCAGAGAGGTGAAGTGACGTCTCCAGGGACACACAGCAAGCAGGAAAGAGACCGAGATCAGTTTGAACCTGAGTCTTACAATCCAGAACTCTGTCACTCGGTCATTACACAATCATTGGTTCCATCAAAATAAAGGACCAAAAACAGACATGGAAGTGACATCTCTGCGTGTCTTCCTTCTCCTTCCACATCCAGAGAAGACAGAGCAGGGGCGCACAGGCATGGGTGTGCGTGCGTGTGTGTGTGTGTGTGTGTGTGTTTGTGTGTGTAGCCCTAGTTATTTTTGGCAGCAAGGGAACTTAATTAAGAATTGAGTTCACAGCTTTTCTGCTGAGAGTTATCGGGGGTGCAGGATGAAGGAAGGAGTCAAAGTCGGAGCATACTGCAGACACCGACACCGACATAAAGAAGCTCTCCGGGAGCCTTCCAGTGCCGCGAGGGAGGCGGTGTGGATGCTATTTTGGGCTCTGGTCATGCATCGGCAATCCAATCTGATAATGTTCTGTTTTCACAGGCAGGATTGTTTCCGGGCCTGAGTTGGAACAGAGCCTGAGAGGGTGTCGTCCTTGGTGGCGGCAAAGGCTGAGACGGAGGTTGTTTAGGTCGGGGCCATGGCCAGAAGAGCCCGCCCGTGGGGCTAGTTTCCCTGGAGCCCTCTCTTCTCCAGTAA
>NW_003852398.1:2868518-2869179 GCF_000181295.1 Otolemur garnettii
TGAAGTAGTATTCTGAGAACATCAGATTGTGTGCAGAGAGCACAGCTGTGTGCAGGGCCTCAAGCTAAGTGCTGGGAAGAGAGTGACACAGCCCAACAGCAGCCCAGGGAGACGGACGCAGGCAGGGTGATGCACACCAGTGGCCTTGTCTGGATGGCTGTAGGGCCATGCAGGTGACAAGTGAAGCAGGAGGAGGTGGCTATGAGAGTTGAGTGGTCAGGGAGTCTTCAGACTGAGTAGTCAGACAGATAAAGGAGCGAGACAAAGGGAAGATGTGAGCTTTGGGTGAGGCATGTGCTCACTGTGCCTGGAGCTTAGCCGAAGTGGGGCCAGCAAGAGAGAAGGATTGAAAGATGGGCAGGCTCAGGGGACCAGTCTCAAAGGTGTTAGACTTTATGGTAAGGGCTAAGGGTGGGGAAGGTGGGGGGGTTACTCTGGTGCCCCAGAGGTTATTGTTATTAATTTGTTGTTGTCAGAACTGTTAGATTCAACAAGAATGACTTGTAAAGTGGTCCCAAAAAGTGTCCCTGTGTCTCCTCATTTTGACAGGAGGTCCCCATGCCTCTTTCCGCCTTCTCTCCTGGGTGACAGAGGCAGACCTAAGCCACATAAGTCCCCAGCCCACAGTCTCAATTCAGGAACGAAGAGTGCCTAGCCGTGA
>NW_003852398.1:2870354-2870630 GCF_000181295.1 Otolemur garnettii
CCTTTCTGTCATTCCTAAGACCATCTTAAAAGAAAACAAAAAGGCTGGCAGTGGTGGCTGCTAGGATGTAAGATTCAAAAGGAAAAAGAGCATCCTGGAAACATCTCTGTGCTGGAGAAGCTTGTAGCTGTCTCTTTAAGTCATTGTCAGAGGCTCTGATGGTTTGAGGTCAGGGAACTCCTAGAGCTTCAAACCTCGAGGCAGAGATATTTTCTGACACAGCTGCCCTGGCCTTGTCTGACTTCCTAGAATAGCTGAAAAGAGCTGCCAGGATGC
>NW_003852398.1:2870763-2872415 GCF_000181295.1 Otolemur garnettii
TACCTACCACCTGCATGACCTGGGCAGGGCACTTTGCCTCTGGAGCCTCCCTTTGCACATCAGCACAATGGGCTAACAATAACTGCCCCCAGAGGGTGTTGGCAGGGATCAAATGGAATAAAAGCAGCATCAATGTTATTTTGAGTATTTGTAGCCACTGAAGATGGAAATGTGAAGTCATTATTTTCCTCCCACCCCTGCTCTGGCTGTGTGGAGTTTTGACTTGTTTTTCCATCCTTTGCTGACATCTCTGGCAGGTGACGGTTACTTCTGAGTTCCCATTCTCCTGTTTGTTTTTTGATTTCTCTGTCTTGTAAACCCCTGAGTGCCCTCATCTATTCACAGTACAGAGACACATGGCATCTGTTTCATGCCATGGGGCACAGTGATGAATGGGCAGGATCCACGGCAGCCAGAGCTTGAGGTCTAGGAGGTGGTTACATAAGACCAACTGACCAGGTCCTTGGATGGACAATGTTTGATCACCCTTTAGGGTTTGGTAAGAAGGGCAGAATAGGCACCACAAAACCACTCCAAGCCCATTCCATGCCTGCTGTGCTACCTAAGCAGGAGATAGGAAGGCCAGAAAGGAAAGGAAACCATCGGCATTTTGAGTCACCTGCTGAGTGCAGTGTGCAGGGCCCTGTCCCTCCCCTCCTCCAGGCCCCACACATGTGCCCAAGTAAGAACCATGCAAGCACCAGCACCTTCCACCCCGAGGCCATGAGAGCCCTATCAAGAGTTGGCTAGAGATTTGACAAGTGGCAGGCAGGGGCAGGGAGGGTGAGAGCAGCCAGGAAGCAGACACATTTGCCTTCATCACTCTTCCTCCTCTTTCTTGACCCTAGAAGAGAGGAAAGGCAAGAAATGCCTCAGATACAGCTGGCAGCAGCTCCCTACAGTCCCAGGTCAGGGAGCACAAGAAGGAACCAGAGAGCATCCTGCTCCCTCTTGTCCTCCAAGCCTCCTGAGCCACAGCCCAGCTGGTGGTAAAGAAAGTAGAGGTGCGAGGGGATGTGGACCTTAAATCAAAGGTGAGGTTGTAATCTCACGTGGTGAGATTGGAGTTTTAGCCACCTATAGTGTTAGCAACTCCGGCTATTTGCCAAGCACTTTACAGAGGTATCCCGTTTAGATTTTGCCACAAACCCACATAGGGGTTGAGACTCATCTGGGGGTTAATTGAGAAATCTGCTTCCTACTAGATTAAGCAGAAAAAAAATTGATTCCTCTCACAATTGAGGAAGAATAATTGGTCAGGTCTGGAAGGAGGAGCAACAGGAACCATTGGCCCAGGAATCGGTCTCTCTCTCTCTCTTTCCCCCTCCCCATCTCATCTCTCCTTCTGTTTCATTTTGCGTGATCATTTTGTTATGTATTTGGTTATCCAATAGCACTGGGAAGTCACTTGGATGTCTATGTTTGTTTCCAGTTACTGTCATAACAAATTACCACAAATTTGGTGGCTTAAACCAGTACACATTTCTTCCCTTACAGTTCTGGAGGTCAGAAGTTCAAAATGGGTCTTACTGGGCTAATGTCAAGGTGTGAACAGGGCTGTTTCCCTTGGAGGCTCTATGGAGATTCCATTTTCTTGGCTTTTCCATCTTCTAAGAGCTGCCTTCATCCCTTAGCCCCTGTCTCCTTCCTCC
>NW_003852398.1:2872721-2877407 GCF_000181295.1 Otolemur garnettii
GTCCCTCCAACTTGTCAAGTCTGTACCTGAACTCCTGCTCTTTCCCCTATAACCTGCTCCACCTGCAACCTCCTCAGTCTGAGCTGATGGGAGGTTCGGCCTTCCAACTGTGCCAGTCACAGACCTAGATCCCCCTTCTCACATCCTGCCTCCAATCGGTCAGCCAATCCTGCTGGCTCTGCCCTCAGCAACCACCCAGAATCTTCTCACTTCTCACCAGTCTGGACTAGCCACTATCTTCTTGCCTGAATGACCACAGAGCCTCTCCTCCGGTCTCCTTGACTCTACCCTTGCCGCCTACAGCCCATTCCCAACAAAGCAGGTAAAGGAGCCCTTCTAAAACCTAAGTCAAGTCCGGTCCATCTTGATAGGAAGCCCTGTCTGATCCTTGCCCTCACTGAGAGGGAAACTGTATTAACCACACTTCTGGAAACTTGATGCTTTAACATTTGCCAGACATGCTGATGACAGGCACACCTTGTTCTGGGTAACCCAGTAAAATGCCTGGGTCATCTCACCACAGCCTCCTGCCATTCTTGTCCCCACTGTCATCCCTGCCCTGAGGAAGAGTCCTCCTATGAGAACCAGTTTTCAAATCCAAACCAACCAATTTAGAGCTCACACGCTCAGCCACCTTCTCCATCAGGCACTTCCATTCTGGGCTATTATGCATCTTCCCTTATTATCCAGGCTGTTGGGATGGCTCCACTGCCACCAGGGCCTGCTGAAATTATTCAGATTGGCCAATCCTACACCTGTCTTCCCTGCCTCCCCAATAGGACCCCACAAGAAAGGCTCCTGCCCAAGTTCCCCTCCCCTTGCCTACAGACCAGGGGATGCTGATGCCTCCCCAAGTGATCCCTTATGACATCACGTGCCCTCTCCTTTTGGGAACTGTGAATAATAAAATATTCTTTCAATAGTATTCATTTCCTGATCTTCTGAATTTCCATACCTTAAATATTTTGCTAATATACCATACTTCAGAACAGAAAAAGGAATCAGAGAGAGAGGGATTGAAATGCCACTTTATTACTGATAAAAGCTGTGCTTAGAGGACTTGGCTTTGGTGTGACAAAGGAGGTGTAAAAACTCCCCTGACCTGAATTTACCATCCCAAGCTAAGGTGGCCCCTCTTAAGAGCTCTGCTACTATGGCAAGCAAGCAGACCAAAATACTCTCTGCCTATAGTCAGGCAGAAGTGAAGAGGAGAAAGGGAATTGGCTTGATCCAGTTTCATCTCCCCAACTTCCAACCTGGAAGAGGAAGTAAAGGGTGTGGAAGGAGCTATGAGTGCTCTGGGGAAGTCCCTCCACAGGAAAACCATAGTAGTGGGGAATAAATGTTCCTTTGTCATTCTTATGGATGCTTTAGTTTAGTATGAGGCGATAGTTTTCACTGCCCAGAGGGAGGCACATTTCTGCATCTAGATTTGTCTGGAGAGGGGGCATGGACATAGTCGGTGGGGCATGAGTATTAGGGGGTGCTGTGGAGAGTAGACACTTTCTAATATACACCAAGATGTATTTTTCCAACATGGCTCCCATGATCCTCACCTCCTTGGACTTATGCCCTAATTTTCTCTCCTGGAGAGCAGGCTGGACCCAATGACTTGCTTCTAATGAATAGGACATACCAGAAGTGATGTACTATCATTTCCAAGATAAGGTTTTAGATTGACCTCTCATCTCTCTCCTCCCTCATGCTTACTCTGACGAAGCAGGTGTCATGTAGAAGGCCTACATGTCAAGAGACTGAAGGTTTCCTCCAGTTCACAGCCAGTGAGAAGCCGAGGCTCTCAGTCCAACAGAGAGGGAGTAAATCCTATCAACAATCATGTGAGTAGGCCTGGAAGCAGATCCATCTTCAGTTAATCCAGATATCTATAGCCCTATGACACTTTGGGTGCAGCCAGTGAGAGACCCTGAAACAAAGGACCAGCTAAGCCATGCCCAGATTCCTGAACCACAGAGACTAAGATGTTAATTTGTGTCATTTCAGATAGTTATGTGTTGGAGTAATTCGTTACATAGAACTGGCTAAACATAATGCCTTAGCACAGTGCTTTGGCACATCAATTCTCAAAAAGTGGATGCTATTTTTGGTTATATCTGACTTCGAGACCATTTTCTCAGCTGTCTCCCAAGGGTGGCTGCTTTACTTCTGAGGTTTGAGATGTTTTCCAAATATCTTACTTCCTGTGGTCCTCAGAAGTTGCTGAGTCTCAGAAAATTTAAAAGCAGAGGCTGGAGAAAGGCTCTTTTTCCCTTTAGTTTGAGAGGCACCAAGAGACTGGAACTGAATTGGGAATTTTTTCCCTTGCTGTGATTTTGCTGTTCCCGAATTTCCTCCTCAGCCTGAATTTAGTTGCTACCCAAATTCAGCCTGAGCTAAATGGCTGTAAAGTAGTGCCAGATAAAAACAGCACTGCCCACATAGAAACAAGCCTCCCATTCCCATAGTTGCTATAGAAATAAGAGAAAAGGTGACTAATAAAAAGCCTTGGCTGGATCCTGGTAAAATGGACCTGGTAATGATTCCTGCGATATTGCTGCATACAGTGTTCTCTGGAGCTTTATTCAGATGAATAGTTCCAAGAAAGGTGACTACACAGGAAGCTTGTGGATAAACTCATAAGAACGACCATTTTCTAAAGGTTTATAAGTTTTTTTTAATTTATTTCTAATAATAATTTTCCTTGCAGAGACATCCCATTCCACTCTAGGTTGTATCTATCAATGATTGATTCCAGATGGGCACATGTCACACACCAGACAAGGTAGCTTTGTTCTGAGATCAGAACTCCTCATTTTATTTTTTCTTTTTGTTTTTTTCTTTCTTTCCTTCTTTTCTGTTTTGGTGTAAATTTAGATTTCTTTAGACTTTTTTCCCTTGATTTTGTTCCAGTTTCATATAATCTCTTTGTTGGAATTTTGATATCGTGTCCCTGTTTTGTCTCCCAGCAAAAGTAGTTTCTTTCATTCTTCTGTCTTCTATCAGAGGGACTGATATATAACAGAAGCTGTTTGACTGAGAGGCTACCAGAAAGGGGAGTCAGTTCCCAGTTGCAATCTTTAACTTATCTGGGCATACTACTTTCAAAGGAAAGGGAAGGAAAGTGGAGACAAGACTTTTGGCATTTTCTCCATTTGGTTACCTACCTGCACATCCTCATTATTCCTAATGGAATGGGGTAAGAGCTTTCAGATTAATAATTCTCCTCTTTCTGTGTCTTACAGGGGCCTTGGAAGAGCCAGGCTTCTTTAGGAGTTTGCGAAATGGGACAGCCCAGCAGTGAGAGCTCCCTGGGAGAATCAGAGGGAAGAGGAAGCAAGGGTTCCACACAAATAAAACTGCCAGATTATGTATTAGACAAATTAATATGTTTAAACGTTTACATTGCCCAAAGCAATCTACAAATTCAATATGATTCATATCAAAATCCAATTGACATTTTTTACAGTGATAGGGGGAAAAAATCCTAAAATTTACATGGTCACAAAAGACCTTAAGTATTCAAAAGCAATCTTAAGAAAGGGGAACAAAGTTAGAAGCAAAGTATTTCCTGATTTCAAAATATATTACAAAGCTATAGAAATCATAACAATACTGGATCCCAAGACCCCAGCCCTGAGTCTCCACCACTGCTTCTGGGACAACAAAACTCTGCCTCAAGCACCTGGAGTGCTTCAACCAAACACCCGCAACTATTGCCTAGATAGTCTCACCATGTTGCCACTGTCACCTCTGTGGGGTATAAAACCATCTATCTACAACCAAATGACCCTCAACAAAGCAGACAACAATGTATGTTGGAGAAAGTGCTGGGAAAGTTGGTAGCCACATGCAGATGAATGAAACAGGACCCCTATTCTCTCACCACTTATAAAAATTAGTTCAAGATGGATAAAAAACTTAAAGGTAAATCACGAAATTATAAAAATTCTAGAAGAAAATGCAGGAAAAACTATTCCAGCTATTGGAGCTGGCAGAGGGTTTATGACTAAGACCCCAAAGGCAATCACAGCAACAACAAAAATAAACAAATGGGATAGATTAAATTAAAAAGCTTCTTCACAGAAAAGGAAATAATCAACAAAGCAAATACATGACCTACAGACTGGTAGAAAATATTCATAAAGTGTATATTTGATAAAGAGCTAATATTCAGAATCTACAACTAACTCAAACAAATCAACAAGCAAAAAACAAATAATCCGATTTAAAAATAGGCAAAAGATACAAACAGAAGCTTTTCAAAAGACAATAGACAAATGGCCAACAAACATATGAAAAAATTGCTCAGTGTCACTAATCATCAGGGAAAAGAAAATTAAAATCATGATGAAATATTTCCTTACCCCTATCAGAATGGATCTTATTAAAAAGTCCAAAAACAATAGATGCTGGCATGGATGCAGAGAGAAAGGAACACTTATACTCTGTTGGCAAGACCTCAAATTAGTACAACCTCTATGGAAGGCATAAGGAGATTTCTCAAAGAACTAGACCTACCGTTTAATCCAGCAGTCCCACTACTAAGTATATCTACTCAATGAAAATGAAGTCATGGGGTGGCGCCTGTGGCTCAGTGGGTAGGGTGCCGGCCCCATATACCAAGGGTGGTGGGTTCAAACCCGGCCCCAGCCAAACTGCAACAAAAATATAACCGGGCGTTGTGGTGGG
>NW_003852398.1:2877712-2891171 GCF_000181295.1 Otolemur garnettii
ACACATATATATATCACACACTCAGCTATAAAAAGGAATTAATATGTTTTGCAGCAATTTGAATGGAACTGGAGACCATTATCCTGAGTGAAGTATCTAAAGAATGAACACACAAACACCACATGTATTCTGTAATAATTGTAACTGACTAGTGGGCACACATTGCCACAGAAAGAAATAAAAATATTTGGATGGAGAAACAAGAGTCCTCTGTACTCAATTGAGATATGAGGACAATTAAGGTCCTAGTACACGGTAGGAGGGGGGGAAGGGGAAAACCGAAAAAAGGAAAGAAGGAGGGGGCGGGGGGACAAAGGGTGTGGTGCACTTTTGGGGGACAAGACACAATTATAAGAGGGTCCTTATCTAACAAAAGCAAGCAATGTAACCTGGTTCTGTGTACCCTCAATGAATCTCCAACAATAAGAAAAAAAAAGAAATAAAAATATTTGGAATTCAAGAAGGGGGGCAGAAGAGGAGAGGGTTAAAAACATACCTAACAAGTACAATGAACAGTATCAGGTGACGGACACACTTACAGCCCTGACTAAAGCATGATAGAGCTCTCCATGTCACAAACACATGTGTACCCCCTTAATATTTTGAAATAAAAAATAACTAAAAACACAGATCATATCAATTTGTTACTGGCATAAAAACAGACATGCAGACCAGTGGAATAGACTATAGACCTCAGCAATAAACCCAAGAAAAAAGAGCCAACTGATTTTTGAGAAAGACACCAAGAATATAATAGGGAAAGGATAGTTTTTTTTTTTTTTAACAAATAGTGTTAGAAGAACTGGATATCCACTTGTAGAAAAATTAAATTTGACCTTTATTTCACACTATATATATAAAAATAAACTCAAAATGGATTAAAGGCATAAATCTAAGACTTGAAACTGTAATACTACTAGAAGAAAATATATAGGAAAACCTTGTCATTGGTCTGGGCAATGATTTTTCAGATAAGAGCCCAAAACACAGTCTACAAAAGCAAAACTAGACAAATAGGATTTCATCAAACTAAAAAGCTTCTCCACATCAAAGGAAATGATCAACAGAGTGAAGAAATAACCTATGGAATAGGAGAAAATATTTGTAAGTAATACACCTTATAAGGGGTTAGTATCCAAAATACATAAGGAACTCAGACAACTCAATACAAGGAAATAATCTGATTAAAAAATAGGCAAAGAACCCAACGAGACATTTTTCAAAAGAAAACATACAAATGGCCAACAGACATAAGCCAAAAAACGTTCAACAGCACTAATCATCAGGGGAGTTCAAATCAGAGTTGGAATGAGATATCTCACATCTGTTAGAATGGCTATTACCAGAAAAGATAAGAAGTAAGTGTTGATGAGCATGTGAAGAAGAGGAAACCTTTGCCCACTGCTGATGGGACTGCAGATTGGAATAGCCATTATGGAGAATAGTATAGAGATTCCTCAAAATACTAAAAATAGAGGGCAGAGCCTGTGGCTCGAAGGAGTAGGGCGCTGGCCTCATATGCTGGAGATGGCGGGTTCAAACCCAGCCCCGGCTAAAAACTGCAAAAAAAAAAAAATACTAAAAATAGAATTACTGTATGACTCAGTAATCCTACTTCTGGGTCCATATCCAAAGGCAATGAAGTTAGTACGTCCAAGACATGTCCACGTTCGCATCCTCATGTTCACTGCAGCCCATTCACAGTAGCTGAGATATCAAATCAACTTAAACATCATGCAAGGATGCGTGGATAAAGGATACGAATATATATGAATGCCACTCCACATTAAAAGGAAAAAACAGGGAAATCCTACCATTCGTGACAACCTGGATGAACCTAAGGATATCATGCTAACTAAAAACAGCCAGGCACAGAAAGACAAATACACGACAGCACTTACATGTAAAATTGGAAAATACTGAACCCTGGGGAGATTAGAATGGTGGTTAGCAGGATTCAGGGTTGGAATGTGGGTGGGAAAGGGGGAGGTGGTCGGCCAAAGGGTACAAAGTTTCAGTTATGCAGGATGAGTAAGCTCTGGGAATCTACTGTACAGCCCGGTGACGACAGTTAATAATAATGTACTAGAAAATTGCTAAGAGAGCAGATCTCAGTGTTCTCATCACAAAAAAAGATAACTATGTGAGGCTGTAGATATGCTCGTTCACTTGATGGTTTCACAATGGACACGTATTTCAAAACACTGGGCTGTATGTTGTAAATGTATATAATTTTTATTAATCAATTATACTTCAAAAGAGATGGGTGAGAAAGGGAAACCCTGTTGCTAGATCATGGATTTTAAAATACAGTGGCTGTACAGTACTCTGAGGGGCAAGTCACATCCTTCCAAGAGAACCATTTGTATAAAACATTGTGTTACACCGAGTCCTATTTTTCTGCCCTTGCCATCTCTCTCCATATGCTCAATCTTTTGTTATGGGAACAACTCCATGTAAATGACATTGTTAGGCTCTAACCACAGTCATGCATCTTTTTATTTTATTTTTTTTCTTGTTAGAGAGATGGGTCTCTCTCTGTCACCCCACCCAGGTTGGAGTAAAGTGGCACAATCACAGTTCACTGCAGGCTCCAACTCCTCAGCTCAGGCTCTCCCATTTCAGGCTTCTGAGTGTCTGGGACTACAGTCATGCACCACCATACCTGGTTTTTTAATTTTTGTAGAGACCGTCTTTCTATGTTGCTCAGCTGGCTTCAAACTCCCGGACATAAGCAATGCCCCTGCCTTGGTCTCCCAGCATGCTGGGATTATAGATGTGAGCCACCATGCCTGGACTTTTTTCTATTATTGTTTCAGTGAAACTGATCCATATAGAGGCTTTCTCATTTTCCCTCCACCCCACTTCCAACCAGGCACCAAGTTCTGAGGTCAGTCTGTCTGTGCAGCATGGGACAGTGCTGCGGCCTGACTGATGGGAACACCAGTGTGTCAAACCATTTGACAGCAATTACATCTGTGTGTGTTTGATATTTCTCCTACTTTTTTTGTTGGAGATGTCGTCCCAGTTTCCAATATAATTCATGTCAACTGGGCCTCCTCCTCCCTATAAATAAGATTGTCATAAGCTAACCCCAGCAGGCTCTGAGATGACAGGACCCTTCCATGGGATTTCTGCCAACTTGGGGGGACAGGAAACTTCTGTGCCCAGGCTCTATAACAACTTAGACCTAAACACAAAACTTAGCCCCAGCACTCTTGTCCAGAGGAAACACACTTGGGCAAAGCCGGGTGAAGATCTCTCTGGTTCTCAGTGAAGAGGTGGTGGGGTCATGGAGTGTGGGAAAGAGGTGACACTTGCCCGCTGCCTCCATTTAAGATCAACACAAACTTTTCTACTTTCTTTATATAATCAGTTAAGAGAGGATCTTTTGTTGCTTAAAGATGCCCACAGGGGGCTTCACACTCATCCTATGTGGCCCAGTCTGATGCCAATTACCAGACATTTTCTTGTAAAGAAATACCAGTGAACAAAAAAGTCGCCAACTCTTTTTAAACGAGACATATGTCCCTGTATGAGTTGGCGAGGGCTACTGTAACAAAAGACCACACACTGGGTGTTTTAAACAATAGGAGTGTGTTGTCTCCCAGTTCTAGATGCTGGAAGCCAAGATCAAGGTGTCAAGAGGGTTCATTCCTTCCCAGGCCTCTCTCCTTGGCTTGTAGCCGGCTGTCTCCCTATTTAAAAAGCATTCTCCCAATAAGTGTCTCCATCTCCAAATTTCCCCTTTTGATAAGAATAGTAGTCATATTGCATCAGAGCCCACCCTGTGACCTCACTCTAACTTCATCATCTCAGTAAAGACCCTGTCTCCAAAGCAGGTTACATTTGGCGTTGGGGTTAGGATTTCCTGTATAAATTATGGGCGAGTACACAATTCAACCATAACTGTCCTATTATCCAGTTCAACAACTTCTGCATCTGAAATGACCCAAATTTCAATAAAGAAAGAAGTTGAAAACATGTGCACATGTCTCTGTGGAGGTCTTTATGCAAACGGGGGTAACCTTCTGAAGGTAAACCATAGTCTTAGACAATGATGCACAGTTGTGTATCCCAGGATTAGTGGCAGGTAGAGCTGTGGCTGGCGAAGGCCTTACTCCCACCACGAGCAGAGCTGCTTTGCCAAAGCTTATCTGAGACACCAGAATGCCAGCCTTCAGTTTTGTAGTTATTATTGTCGCACAAATGATTAAAAGCTGGCACTGGGAAGTTTTAAGTAATTAACACCTTTGGTGATTCTCTCCAAAGGGATGTCTTTGGTGATATCTCCGAAGGGATATCAGCTTGACTGAACATGATGGACTTTTAATTAGCTCTTATTGTTGGCAACACAGAATTTTCCCATAGTGTGAGCTTACAGAGAGGTGTTCCATTATGTCGCTAAATATGCTGTCACCTTGTTGAACTGTGGCAAAGCCACACTCTGGCTTTGCCATATACAGAATGAAAATAACTCCAGATGGCTCAGAGAAGTGATCCCAATGTAGGCTGAGTTGGTATCATAAAGACAATGAGGTCAGAGGACGTGCCCACTCGTTTGGCACCACCCAGCCAAGCTACTGTCATTTCTGGGGTGGAAGTTAAACTGGGACTACAGAGACACAGGCCAGTGTGGAAGGAAAGGAAGCTTTTATTTAGTGTATGGGGATAAAGAAGAAACTCAATTATAACACCAACAATATATTATTAGCTGTCTTTCAAAGAAGGAAAAACTCAGCCTAAGAGAGTTAAAAGATTTGCTGGAGGTCACATAAATGCAACTGAGCCCAAATTTAAACTTCCGTTCAATGCCCCATACAATACAGATCCAGCCACCTGTTCCATTTCCCCGGGTTTTCCCCTAGAGAATCTTCACTCTAGGGTCTTTTGGCTCAAGTGTGATTGATCTCATCTTTTCTTGTACCAGCTTGGGCACATAACCCTGCCTGCCCAATCAGAGTCATGATGTGTGGTTGGGGAGGAAAGGATACAACTCCATCCAGCCAAGGGCAACATGATAGAGGGATTCTCTTCCCAGGAGGAACTGGGAGCTCCCTGTGGCAATGGTCACTTAACCTTGGGAAGAGCCTGACTGAAAATGAAGGAATTGTGAAAATAGTCATGGCCAAAGTCAAAGTTATCCCTGGGCTTATCAGTTAAATGAGCCAGTAAGTTTTCTATCTTGCTCAAGTTTGAGTGAATTGAATTTTTGAGATCTGTGTTCAAAAGAGTAGAGTTAATTCAAGTCTTTATAAAGTGTCCAAATTACATGAGTAGATGGTACCAGAGGGACCAATCTGATGAACAGGGACTACCAAAGGTAGGCAGTGCTCAAACTGAAGTAGGCATTGAGGGTGACACAGTGTCTTGGGGCCTGTCTTGCAGTTGGAACACACTGGCAGATAAACTAGGCTTCTGATGAATGGGAGAGGTGCAAAATGAACCCCAACCTCACTTTAACTTATTTGTCTGATTTCATAAACTGGGTTAAAAACAGGGTGATGGCTCGGATGGTTAAATTTGGAAACTTCTTATCACTGCCTACCATCATAGGAATCCCTTCTCCACTGCAGAGTTTTGGCTTCCACTTGATCAATACATTTAAGAATTCCTGAGATGTCATTTAATTCAAGAGTTCATCACTATCAATAACTTCAAGAGAAAACAAAAACTGGAAAAATTTTTTTTCTGTTTTTTTATTAAATCTTGGCTGTGTACATTAATGCAATCATGGGGTACAATGAAAACTGGAAAATTTTAACATGCAAGCGAAATCCATTTATATTTATTGATCCAATTAGTATGTTTTGTCACCAGATCTAATTATTTATTTTTTTATTTATAAAGTAGATACATTGAAAATTTTTCATGTATGGTCTTTGTTCTTTTTTATTTCATTTTTGTATTTCTTTTGGTGTTTAAGAAGATTTGTATCTTTATTTTAGTGATTACCTTTGTACCATTATCTTTCTAGGGGTGTCCAACCTCTGGACCTTGGGCCACATGCTGATTTTGTGAAGACCTTTTTTTGCTTGTCTATGGTGTTGGATATCATAAACAGTATACATAAACCTTTCTCTTTTTTTTTGCTAATCAGCTTTTGTTAGTGTTTGTGTATTTAATGTGTGGCCCAAGACAGTTCTTATCTTCCAATATAAGAATATTGGAATATTGGAATAGCAGAGAAAATAAAAAGTTTGGACACGTGGAAGACTCACCTTTTTCTTTGAGGCAATTTCTATTTGCTTCCTACCTTGAGTAACCCAATATTAGAATGCAATCCCTCCTTCTTCCCTCCCCTCTCTCCTTCATCATCTACTGTCAGTCTACAGCATGAACTTGTGTGGGTCTTTTCATTCCTAAGTAGACCTAACATTTGGGTTGTCTCCTTGACGTGATATTCTTAGATTCTCACCCATTACCTTTAAGGCACATGAGGAGCTTATTCAATTTCTTTCCCTCTCATCCCCCCTTTCTCACATTTTTAAAGGTGTGTTCTTTTTCTGTTATGTCACAGGATATAACACTTATAGCTTATTCCCTTTTTCTACTCTACCATACTCTGTCTCTCTCTTTTTTTTTTTTTTTTTTTTTGCAGTTTTTGGCTGGGGCTGCATTTGAACCAGGCACCTCCAGCATATTGGGGCCAGTGACCTACTCCTTTGAGCCACAGGCACCGCCCACCATGCTCTCTTCATTTTAATCCCACAGTTAGTATGTTCAATGCTTCCGTCAGTCATTAGCCTAAGTGGATTGAAGTTTACCAGGATATGTCTTGGAGTTAGCCTCTCAGGATCAATTTTCTCCCCACGTTCATAGTGTGCCCTTTTAGTGTATACATACAGATGTATACTTGCACTACATTTTTAAATATTAGTTACATTCCAGTGTTTCACTTTTCTTCTTCTGTAATTCCAATTATTGATATGTTAAATCATCTTTGTCTTCTATATCTGTAACTTTCTCTCTAGTATTTTTACTTATGTTTCTTTTTCAGTGTCTCAGTTTTTCTCACTTCTATTCTAGGTCCCTTCACAATTTTTAGTCACAATTATTTTCCCTACTGTGTCCAGAATTTACTATTTATTTCTGAAATTATTTTGTCTTTTTCTTTCATTTGTTTTGAAATTCACATGTTTTCTTCTGACATCTTTCTGTTGACATCTGCAATATTTCTGTTTGGAGCTATCCTTTTTATGCCTACAATTGCCTATAGTTTAAAATTTATGTTAGAATATTACACTACAGTGTTCCTCTGCTTCTTCATGAGATATTCCTGGTAACTTTTTGTCTGTGAAAAAGTGTGTTTTATTTTTTCTCATTTCCTTATAAAATCTTTGAAGTTTTCTTTCTCTTTTTTTTTTTTCATATGTGTGTTGGATTTTCCTGAACTGGTTGTTAACAGTGGTTCTGATGGCAAGAGGGGTAGAGGTAGAGGCGCTTGGGTGGCTTTTCCAGTTTCTCAATTTGAAGATTCCCTCTTCTATTCCTAACAGTCAAGGACAGTTTCTTTAATACAAGGCAATTCTGTGCTGAGAACCAGTTTCTTCTGAACTTTTCATTCTCCTTTGTACAGAAGTAGAGTGACCAACCTTCCTGAGTTGTCTGGGACTGGGGAAGTTTCCAGGATGTGGAATTTTTAATATGAACCTTGAGAAAGTCCTAGGAAAATGAGATGAATCAGCCCCCATAGACCGAGAAGAGCTCTTCTTACCTGCCATTCTCCTCCCTTTATTAGGCTTCTGGTAGCAAGGCTCTCAACCACCTTCCCCAACCAATGTGTTCCTCGGGTCCTATGTACTTTCCAAGCCCCTCCCTGTCACTCACTCACCACATTTCAAACCTGTGTTTAGTTCTTTATACTCTGTTCTTCCATCCAACCCCCATGGTTGTCCCTACACTAGTCTGAGGTCAGTTTCAGCTCTTACCAACTCAAATATTTCTTGACTCTTATGTAAACTGGAGTTTATAATCTTCTCTGCCTCCTAATTAAGCTGCAGTTATAGTTGTAGACTACAGACATTTTGGTTTCTCTTCTAGTTGGTCTCTGGAATTTTAGGAGATGTAGAAAGATTAAAATGTAGAGAACTCAGCATTATCCCTTAGGAACTCACGTACAGAAAAAGCTGGGAAACAGTGTCAGTCTATTGATAGATCTCACACTCTGCTGTCTTCGTGGCCATTTCTGCCATGCCACTTCTGTCGAGCTTTGAGGAGCCCACACACCCTGCCCAGTCAGTCAACCCTGCAATTATTCTCAGGTGGGTGGGCTCAGGAGGAGCTATTCACCAGGCATCTCGCCATTCCCAGAAATTGTATTAAATACTTTCATGCCTCTATGCCTTTGCTTATACTGTTACTTCTGCCTCAAATACCCTTTGCCTACTTCTTCATCTGGAAAAATTCTATGCATCCTTCAAATTCAGCTCAAATGTCATCCTTCTTTATGAAGCTTCTCCAACTCTTCCTTCCCATCATCACCAACTTACAACTCTGCTGTGTTAATGCATCTCCCCTTCTGCTATGTTACAACATCTCTCAGCTGAAATCTTCACACTGTAGTGTTTATTCTATTGGGTGCAACAGACTTCTCCCCCTTACTAGACTGAGTTATTCAAGGTCAGAGAACATGCTGGACCCTTCTTTGTGTCCTCAGCGTCCAGCATGATTTTTGGCATATAGTAATGCTATCAAATCTTTCTTGAATGAATAAGTAAATAAAATATCTTTTGCCCGGCTTGCACCTAAGACAGCTCTATGGTGTAGACAGCATGCACACAGGGTACTTCTCCTCACCATTCATAAAGGCACAGCTGACGTTGTAGACTGGGCCTCTAGTTAGGAAGTGCTGGGCTCTTTTATTCTGCTTCACTATTTTTTTTTAAAGAAAACAATATGATGCTTCCTTAGCGCTCCCCACAGCACACCAATCAGCATACTAATCACCTTGAAGTGTCATGTGAATCTGCCAATTTCAAAAATGTGCACATTTTCCTAACAGTGCTTCCTTCCCCTCCCCCTTTCATTAGCTATTCTTGGAAGAGCTGCACTCCCTCCATATTGCTCAAACTGACTTGATTTTTATTTCGCTTTGTAAAGACAGATTTGTGAGACGATGAATTAGTCATTGCCAATTTCATGCGTTTACGCTCTGTGCGTTTACACCTTATATTTATTCAGCCCCATTCTCCCCTTCTGGCTCCAGATGGTGTGGTGATACAGCCTCGGGTGTAGAAGGCAGAAAACTCATTCTCTCTCTCTCCTGCCTCCCACAATTTCAGCTCTAGCTCGACAGTGCCAGGTTTGAATGGCACATCACCCTTTGGCAAAGATGGATTTTCCTGCAGATTTCACCGCCACTTAGGAACCAGGAGATGTAAGCAGTGAGGACCATCCGACACGGGCTCCTGTGGCTCCAGTCCCTGCCTTCCAAATAAAACCACAGTGGGACCATATTTTGATATATTCATGGACATTCTTTTTCTAG
Source organism: Otolemur garnettii (assembly GCF_000181295.1). Taxonomy (NCBI): domain Eukaryota; kingdom Metazoa; phylum Chordata; class Mammalia; order Primates; family Galagidae; genus Otolemur; species Otolemur garnettii. The sequence goes on from NW_003852398.1 coordinate 2,887,203, forward strand.
CGGCTTCATCCATTCAGGCAGCAGGCTACTGGCATCTCAAGAGAAGACTGACACAATGGAAGTAGGGAACAAAAGAGCCAAATCTTTAGATTTTCAAAAGCTGAAAGTCCTGGTGGCAGAGGAACAGCATTTAGAACGTGTGATCAAGCCAAATATGCATTTTCTTGCCTTTTTGTGCCTCAAAGGGGCATCTGGATAAATATATAAAACAAGGAATAGCATGGGTAGGAGAAGTACATCCGAGACAAGGATGTCAGTGATCTTTGAGAGGAGCCCATCCCCCAAGCCCAGCCCCAGAGGTGCACCAAATCCCTGGTAACTATCAGGGTATCTGAGGGTGGACAAGATCTGGTCTTTGCTTTCTGAATGGGACTCAGGAAGGTGGTGAGTTTGTTTTGCTACTAGCCCCAGACACATTCAAGTAGAAAGGGTGAAAAGGTGAGGTGTCACATCTAGACAAAGACCAGAGACAAGCCCTCAGTATCTGTGATTAGAAATGTTCTTATTCTCACGAGAGGGGAGCAGGAACAGCTAATGGAGTGGGACCTGGTGAGGACGGGGAGTAAGAAGTGAGAGAACACACCATGGGTGCATTTAGTCGTCCACCCTGCACGACTAAAGATGGTGGACACTCAGCAAATGTCAGTAAGAGCTCAGGTTAGCCGTGAGCAGATGGCTCTCACTCCACAATGCCATGGCCCTGCATTGGCTCCCCAGAACTCAGATACAGTAGGGGGTGGGGGAGTAAGGAACTCAGATTTGACTGAAGAGTCCTTCAGTTGAGATGACCTGGAGTCAGCTGAGATGACCTAGAACGGATTGCAAACTGAAGCCAGGAGTGAGACATTGGGGCTAATTATAGGGTAACTTGAAGAGGTTTATTTCTTGCACCTCTGTGTTTGGGCCTGGAATTTATAAACCCTACCTGCCTCATTGAGCAAAAGCGCATGAATTCACTTCAAAGTTCCTGTGAGTCTGAGACTCCTAGAGGGAAATGCAGAGATCATTCAGGGCAACCACATATTTTGTGACTATGGCACTTTTATGCTCTGTCCCTGCCAGTACCCCACAGCCACTAAGAAGTGGAGCTAAATCTCCTTAAACTGCAAGTTTTTCCAAAACCTCTAAAATCTGCCAATTATCTCAGAAAAGCTGGGCATATTTCTTAACACAAAAAAACATTTCACAGGGATGTTTTAAATATCTGCAGGGTGTATATGTGTGTTTGTGTATGAGAGAGAGAGGCTAAGGGAGAGACGGAGAGAGAGAGACAGAGAGAAAATGCAGGAAATTACAGGACAGAATGGCATCTGGGAGCAGAGGGTCTTCAGCTTGTGGAGATGGTGGAGTCCCTGCCGCTCATGGGCTCGTCTCAGAGCACTGTGAAGAAAGGACAGCTGAACTAGGAATGATACTACTGGCAAGAATACGGCCAGTTATTTAAAGTTGTTTGTAAGCCTAAAATATAGTTCCATTTTCAGGCTCGGAAACATAATGAATTACAAAAGGAGTGGCCAAGTGAAGCCCAATTGTCTTTTCCCGCGTTTTCTCATTAGTTTTCATCCACTCTGTGTGCCTCCCATATGCCATCTATGCACAAGCCCAGCGAAAACTGGTATGGCTGCTACAAAGAAAATGCACGGGAAAAGTGCCAGCCATTGTTTGCAACTGTTCTGCAAAATGAGGGTGGAAACAGGGAAAACTAGATTATCTGAGTTTAGAAGCAATTTTATTTTGTTTGGTAAATGCTCATTGAACACAAACTTGAAGCCAAGCTCTCCAGTTGGCACTGGGGAACCAAGGTGACCAAGGGTGGTCTCGAAAGAGAAGAGCTAGGGCCACAGGGCCAAGACTCAAGAGGCTGGGGCTCCACCACCCTACACAGATGCAGTCTGGCCTGGCTGGCGACCCTTCGGCCACTGTTGGTGGAAAATGACCTGAGAAACACAGGGAGTGTATTGGTAGCATGCAAGGAGGCCAGGGGGAGGCATGGATGGAACATCCTTGGCAGCTACCACTCCCATGACGTACTCAGAGGGAAGACTCCTTAACTGTATGGGCATGAATAAAATCCTAGAACTTGGCTGTTCTTGCCAAGGTCTAGATGTCTATGACCATACCACTTAGGTCAAAATGTCTCAACACCCACTTGGGGCAAAGTGAGAATAATTGTGGTTGGCCCATTGTAAATTACTAGTCAAACTATACCTCTCCTCCCCAACATGTGCAAAGCCCTTTTAAAGGCAGCTCTTTGCTGAGGGCAGTGGGGGCATCTTATGTGGCTGTCATGCTAGGTTTCCACGTACCTGACTCAGACTGAGAGGACTTCCTGATGGTGGGGCCATGGACATAGCTCAGCATCTCTACCATGGGACCCCAGGTATTGGGATGGGAGCATCACAAAGGGACCAGACCAGCAGGAAAGGAAGCTAGGTGTGAATGTCTAGCCTAGCATGTGAGGAAGGAGTGTCGTTTGTTCCCCATTTCTGAGCACAGGAATAGAATGTGGAAAGAGAATAATGAGATAATTTCTAGCAGACACAAGCCAAAGAATTTATGAAAAAGTACATGCTGCAATTCATACCTTCCTCCTGCCTAGAAAAATGAGGATAGGCTATCAGAGGCACTGGCCACTCCCCCTTGAGTGAGCAAAGAGACAGTCTATGCAGAATCTCTGCCTCTCTATTACCAGCTAGGGGTCTTTGGACTAGTCACTTCAACAGTCTGAGCCTCCAGTCCCTCCTCTGTGAAATGGGTATGTTAAGCCGGATTCAAGTTCAGAAAGGAGAATCTACTCAAACACATTCAAATGGCTTACAGCATCTTCAAGAGGGCTGAAGAAACACATGCTAGATGCAGTTTCTCAAGCACACTATAGAAACTGGGCTGCCAGGAAGCTGCTGTCTTTGCCAGGGTAAGGAAACAATAGAACCAGGAGGATCCTTTCCAGATTGGGACCAAAGTACTGTTCAGCTCCAGAACAATATTTCCTGGGCCATCATGCACAGATGCAAAATGATGCCCTTGAATCCATCTCAGCAGCAAACACACAACCACAACTATAGCTGCCATAGGAAAGCCAAAGGTCCCTACCCCGTGGCTTCCAGACAAAAGTGCAGCTCATACTCACAGGACTCCACATCTGATTTCAAATCTTGCCACTGCTTGGGTAAAGGCAATCACATAGGAAAAAGCGAAGGCATCTAGAAATTAATTAATAATTAATAATAATAATAAATTAATTAATAGCCCATCCTCGCAGGTAGATTAGAAGGTGATTGGAATGAATGTTGGGAACAAACCCACAGTTCCTGCCACCAGACTGCTTCTCACAGGGCCATGGAGCTAATCCAGTGAGATGATACAGTGCCTGGAACATGGTAGGTTTGTAGCCAGCGGCAGTTCCCTCTGTTTCCCCTGTGAGGAATCCCATCAGATTTGTTCTGAGGACAGTCAAGGATGGCTTGATCTATCACAGGAGGGGCCAGGTGACTGCACTGACAAAAAGGGAATACAGGTAACAAGCATCCATTACAAAGATCTCACATTTCCTATATTTTTTTTATTGTGAAGATAGTAACCCCTAAGTCCTTGCCAAGAAGATCAAATGTAAAATAAAGCCAAATGCCAGAGTACACTAGCAGCCCCAAGAGGTGATAAGAGATAGGAAGGGAGAGGAGAGAGAAAGAAAGAAAGAGAAACAGAGTGACAGAGATATAGAAACGGCCCTACAATGTTAGCAAGCAAATAAGCCTACAGAGAGTTTTGTAGAAGCAACAAGTTAAATAGAACATTAGTTCTTTATACCTTAACACACATTTTGTCCTTTTACTTTTTTCCTTCAATTAAGAAATACTGATTGGCTCGGCGCTTGTGGCTCAATCAGCTAAGGCGCCAGCCACATACACCTAAGGTGGCAGGTTCGAATCCCCAGCCTGGGCCTGCCAAACAACAATGATGGCTGCAACC
>NW_003852398.1:2891191-2914370 GCF_000181295.1 Otolemur garnettii
GGCGCTGTGGCGGGCGCCTGTGGTCCCAGCTACTTGGGAGGCTGAGGCTGGAGACTCGCTTGACCCCAGGAGCTGGAAGTTGCTGTGAGCTGTGAAGCCATAGTGCTCTACCCGGGGGGATAGCTTGAGGCTCCGTCTCAACAAAAAAAAAAGAAATACTGATTGAGCTCCTACCAGAGTTAAGTGCTGTGTGAGATTCAATGGACGCAGCAGTGACCAAGGCACAACTATTACTGGCAGTGTGAAGCATCTCTTCCCCATGCCTACAGTTGAATCCAGGCACCCTAGAGCTACCCTCTTTGTGTGTGATATGGCTGGCCAGAAGCAGCAAATTCCCAGGTGCTTGTGCTTTAAAAATGTGGGCTTTCATTTCCTGAGAGATCTATGCTGAGGCTGACAACTGAGACCCTACAGATGGGAGGATATGACTTGGCTTATTCATTCCGAGGTTACTGCCCTCAAGGACCTCACAGTCCTTTAGAGAGTCAGAGAACCAAACAGTTGCAATAATAATGCAGGGTGGTATTTTCTGTAGGAGAAGATTCCATTCGTTTTGTCTAGTGAGAGATATAAAAGTTTCTTAAATGGGGTTATGCCTAACCTGAGTTCAAAGAATGATGGAGGAGTTGGCCCAGCAAGGAAGATAGGCAGGAAGGGCATATCCTTCACAAAGAATAGCATTTGCTAAAGCTGAGAGTGGTGAGACAATAAGGTGTGCTAAGCTGGCAAGGACCAGCCAGGGAGGAATGGAAGTCCCTGTGCTACTGTCCCAGACCCAGTGGTAGGCAAGGGAAAATCAGCTGGGATGATCATTCACAGAACCTCCTATAGGCAGCAAGAGCCTGGGTAACCAATGACTTCTGCACCAGAGCTTGGTTTTGCTTTAATGCAGTTAAGTGCCAGAGAGTTCATTTGGCATGCTTTTTGTTCCCAGTCCTAGGTGGCCCACAGAATGCAGAGGCAAAGCCATGATCCAGATCTCAGATTACTCTCTGTGATGGTTAATTTCAAGTGTTGACTTGACTGGATTAAGGGATGCCCAGATAGCTGGTAAAGGATTATTAGTTCTGAGTGTGTCTATGCAGGCATTTCTGGAAGAGATTGGCATTTGTTTAAATCCCTGGAGTAAAGAATATTCCTCCTTACTCAATAGGTAGGTATTATTCAATATGCTGAGGGGCAAGGTAGACCAAAAAGGCAGAGGAAAGGTGAATTCTCTTTCTCTGTCTGGAAGCTGGAATATTTTCTTCACCTGCCCTTGGATGTCAGATCTCCAGGTTCTTTGGATTTCAAACTCTGGAGCTTGCATCAACAGCCCCCAGTTTCTTAGGCCTTGGGCCTCAGATCAAGGGCCACACCAACATCAGCTCTCCTTACTCTCAGACCTGAACAGTGCTGCTGGCTTTCCTGGTGCTCTGATTTACAGACGGCATATGGTGGGACTTCTGTCTCCATGGTCACGTGAGCCAGTTCCCCTAACGAATTCCTTCTTATATGTCTGTTTCTCAATACACACACACACACCCTACTGGTTCTGTTTTTCTGGAGAACCCTGGGTAATATATTCCCAGTCTGGTAGGAAAAACAAAGAAATAAGTGGGTCAGTGCAAGGTGACGCATCAATACAAAGCAGGGGCTGGAGTCAGTAGTCTGACAAGCATTCCAGAGAAGGAGAACGCTGCTGAAGAGCAGTTATGAACCACAGCTGTAGTTTATTTGGGCCACTATGTTTTCATATTTAAAAAAATGCAATTGCCAATATTTTAACAACAGACCTATCAAATAAAAATGCAAACTCCTGATCTCTCTTGAAAATTCAGTGGGGAGGAGCCCACCTTCAACCATGGCCCATATGTTTGCCTGGAGCAGCAGGGATCCCATATGGATGGGGGCAATCCCTTCACTACACCTCATCCCCTTTTCTCATTCAGCAGCATCAGCAGTGCAGCCCCAAAGTCACCTGTATTTGAGATTTCTGACACATACAACCCCCAAGTTCAGGGCTGGACACAGCGTTACCAGGGACTCCTCCGAATCTTAATTTTTATCCCTCCTTCCTCTCACAAATTGTCACATGTGTTAGGCCCCAACAGTTCTGACTACCTTCTCCTCCAGAAAATGCGACAAATGCTCAGGTTTTCGTTTAATTGTCAAAGACACAAGTAAAATGTCTAAGAAGACCCCAATCTGCAGTGACACAACCCCTCACCAACGCATGCCCAATTTATCATGAAGGGAGAGAAGATAGGGGAGACATTATTATGAGTACAACAAGCATTTGTCCCAGGTAGACCCCAGTATGGGGGTCACAGTAGAGAGGTGACAGCCGTAAGAAAACTGAGGGTAGCAGCAAAGACCCATACTTCATTTTGCAACGGGCAGAGCCCAGCTCCAGCTAGGCTGAGGTCTAATTTGTAGCAAATGAGTACATTTCTGACAGAGCCAAATGTGGATCCTTTCTTGGGTCTCATCTATCCAGACACCTGTTTCCCTCCATCTTCTTCCTCTAATCAGCATCCCTGAGGAGCAGCTCCGCAATTACCACTCCACCACAGTACTGAGGCTCTCATTCCTCCCGAGCCTGACTCCTCTTCTCCATCTGGGCTGATGTCTGTATCCACAAAGCACTTCTAACAGCTGCTTCACTGCTGTTTTATGGGCAGCAACACTGGTTGGTGCAGTGTTTCCTCAAGTATGATGTGTGCGGAATAATTTTAGATGGTACATGGATCAGACTTGAACTTTCTTGTGCCTGGACTGCATTGTTGAAATTTATATGTTGAAGCTCTAACCCCCAATGTGACTGGGTGACAGATGTTTAGAGGCATAATTAAGGTTAAATGAGGTCATAAGGGTAGGGATCCAATATGATAAAACTGGTTTCTGTGTAAGAGGAGGAAGAGACACCGGGAACGTGAGCTCAGAAAAAGAGCCACAGGAGCTCTGAGCAAGATGGTCATCTATACACACAGGAGAGAGGCCTCAGCAAAAGCCAATCCTGCCAGCTTCCAGCTTCCAGCTTCCAGAAGTAGGAGAAAATACATTTCCATTTTCAGGGCACTGGTCTTTAACGTTTTCTTATGGCAGTCTGACCAAACTAATGCAGTGTGTGCCAGGAAAAAATAAACAACTGGTACCTCAAGGGGGAAGGACTTGGGTTCTGCCACTAACTAGCTATGTCCCCTTTTGAGACTCATTCAATCTTTTTGGAATGCTGACTTCACACCTTTGGCATGGAAATGAAAACAACATCTACCTTCACGGTTTGGGTTGAAGAATTAAATGAGGTAATTCCTGACAAATTACTTAGTGCAGTGCCGGGTATATCTTAAGAGCTAGACAAAGTGTTATCATTATTATTCATTCTGAGTAAATGCTAGCTGAAGAAAACAGTGAGTGAACCTTCAGTGGAGTGGACAGATGTCTAGTTGATGGATGATTAGGTGAATGGTAGCGGGTACATGAATGGATAGATGGGTAAATTTTTTCATCAATAAATATACAAAGTCTTACAATTAAGGCTCGGTGCCTGTAGCTCTAGTGGCTAAGGCACCAGCCACATACACCAGAGCTGGCAGATTTGAATCCAGCCCGGGCCTGCCAAACATCAATGACAACTACAAGCAAGAAATGGCTGGACATTGTGGCGGGCACCTATGGTCCAAGCTACTTGGGAGGCTGAGGCAAGAGAATCGCTTATGCCCAAGAGTTAGAGGGTGCTGTGAGCTGTGATGTCACAGCACTCTACCCAGCATGACAGCTTGAGGCTCTGTCTCAAAAAGAAAAAAAAAAAAGGTTACAATTAAGTTCACAAACTCACAAACTCATCCTAGAAAAAGTGCAACATACCATACGTTGGATAGCAGTACAGTCACCATTGAAGTACTCCCCTTGGACATCTGGAATGAGTTCACGAACTTAACTGTCTGACCTTGTATGTAAACATTATAAGTGAAAAAGTTGATTGATAGTTGAATATTTAGATGGATGGATTTTTTAATCAATGAGTATACATATGCATTTATAAATGAATAAGTTGATTGATTGATAGATGAGTAAGTACATAGATGGGTAAACTTTTTGAAAAGGGAATAGTTATATAGGATGGATGGTTGGGTAAACTTTTTGAATGAGGAGTGGTTACCTATGATAGATGGATGACTGATGGATGGATGGCTCATGGACAGACAGACTGTGGCTAACCCATCTGAACCATCATCTGCTTCTTTGCAGAGCTGAGGACTCCAGCCTCCAAAGTAATGACAGTGAGGGTGGCCTTGAGAATAAGAGTTTCAGTTCACAGTCAAGTGGCAGTTGGAGACTGGTACTTCTTTTAAGTGGAAAGTCTGATTATGGGTTTGTTGGCAGTCTTCTTAAAGCTACAGAAGTGAGAGGATTATTTTGGGTCAGGAGCTGCAGCATTTTCAGGGTTCCCAGCCATTCAACACCCCCCTCTCGGAAGCATATTTGCTTCTTATCTGATAAGCAGACACTCCTTGAGCAGCAACCAGACTTGGCCCCAAGCTACTGCATTATTGGCAGACAGGCCCTGGGTAATCTTTCAAACCTCTTTAATTACCAAGCACCACCCCAGAGATTGCAAGCATTTCTGTGGAGTCTGGGCAGGTTTTAAGTCAGATTGGCAAAATGCCAAAAGAGAATTGGCCACAGGAATTTTGTCTCCAGTTTCTTTTATATAATCCAGTAATGGTCTCAGAGCCCCCAAGAAGACCAGCTTGTCAGGCAGCCAGATGATTGTGGCTTCTTCCAAAGGGCTTAGCTGGAGTTCCAGGGCATCCAACAGGGATGGAGGGGCACAGCGACCATCAGGAGCCCACAGAGTTAGAGATGAATGTGCTGACTCACACACACCTGTTCTCTCCCACCTCTTCCCTTTTCTTCTTTTTCTTTTTTCCTCACTCTAGTGATTATTTGTAAGCACAACTCAAGAATTACACAGAAGCCCGATGCTCAGCTGAATACGACTCCCACTGACACCCACACATCAGAAATGTTTGGCACTTTGGGGGCTCCTGCCACCCACTCCTCTGTGCTTCCGTCCATCAGGGGCTGCAGCAGACTCTACCCAGAGTCTGGACTTGCAGGCAGTTGCACCTGGCTTCCAGGTTGGCCTCTACTTCTCGCTGTTGGTGAGGCCTTGAGCTGATAACGTCATGCTTCTGAATCTCTATTTCCTTGTCTTCAAAATGACACTAATAAACTTTCTCACCAGCTTGCTTTAAAATGAAATTATATGTGCATCGCATGCCTTTTTGCTCATACTAGGAACTTACAAAAAGGTTTAACTTACCAGACACGAGGCTCACACCTGTATTCCTAGCACTCTGGGAGGCCAAAGCTGGTGCATCCCTTGAACATAGGAGTTTGAGATCAACACAAGTAGGGGCAAGATCTTATCTCTACTAAAAATAGAAAAATTAGCCAGGCATTGTGACAGGCACCTGTAATCTCAGCCATTTGGGAGGCTGAGGCAGGAAGATCACTTGAACCCAAGAGTTTGAGATTGCTGTGAGGTATGAGACCACAGCACTCTACCCAGAGCGACAGAGTAGGAAAAAAAAAAAAGAAAGAAAGAAAGTTTAAGTGATTGTTCAGGATCCTGGCAGGTTACAAATGGAAAACTCAAAGGGTTTACCAGAGGCAGCTGATGAGGCTAGCTGGATGGGTGGACAGGGATAATGGGACTCACAGGCAGATCCCACTCCTCTGACTTATATCCTCCTATGTCCAAAGGGGCAAGGGATGGGACCCGTGTTTCCAGGCTTGGAGACAACTCTGTGAGGTTAGTGCCATCAGTGTCTCTATTTGCTAGATAAGGGTGTTGTAGCAGGCTCTGACCCATCAGGCCTCTCTTTGGTTCCCTTTGTTGTCCAGCCACCACTCACCCAACCAAACAAAGAATGCAAGGCCCACTTTGGAGGTGAGCAAGGTGTTCCCTGGTACTCTTGCTGTACACATAGGTGGACAACATCATCATACTTATGTAGATATACTCAAGTCACGGTGCCCAGAATCCATTAGGCCAGTCAAATATCTTGGACATTCAAGCCAGAGTCGATTTAAAATCTTGCCAGCTATCCAAACTTCACAAAAGCATTGACATTTTGGCTTACAAGGAGGCCACTGTGCTGGCACCACAGGGTCTCAGCCCAGGAAACCTTTCTTTTTCATGAAAGCTGCATTTCTGAGATAACTCAAGAGACCCAGAGAGGATGACACAGCTCCTTTCTGCTTCTTGTTTTTAATGTATTTTTTTTTAACCAAACATAATATACAACTCCTTTTTACTTAACTTCAAAGAGCTATTTCCGTTCCTCAAAAAAACCAACATGTGCTAATTGATAACTCAGAAAGAAAATGAATAGTGTAAAATTAGGCAGAGGGAATTATTCATGGCCGTGCTTTCTGCCATCATCTTCCACTGGTGTCTCCCTTTAGAAAGAAACTTAATAATGAGAGACTGAAACATCTCCCCCTTGTCCCTTTTTCTCAGTAGAAGCCCATTTACTATCCTGGTTGAACTATGCCATGGCAGAAAGCACAATAATAATTATGATAGTTACAGTTGTAATCCTAGCAAGTGAGGTTTTGTTTTGTTTTGTGATAACACTGTGCACAACCTCCCATTCTCTGTTGGACATTTGTGTGCTGAGAACCCTACCGGCGGCCACTCCCGTTCTTTGGCAGGACTGCCAGCCTCACCCCAGCTAGCCTGGAAGGTGTCGTATTTTCATAAGGCAGCCTTGTTACTTACCTGGCTGTCCCTATCACAGAACCATCAGCTTTCTAATACTGAGGACAGTATCTCACCCACCTTTCCATGCCCCAAGACCTGGCATTATTCTTGAAATTGAAAATCATTGAGCCACATCCTTCTATATGAAAAAAAAAAAGGAAAATCAGGGAGAAATGTATTCATTCAATAAATAGCTACAGAGTAAGCCAGCTACACGCCAGGGACTCCTCCAGGTATCTAGACTATGTTAGGGAACAGCAATGTTCCCTAATGTGGCAACAGCAATCCCGCCTTCTGGAAGTTCATATTCTGGTAAGAGGAAACAGAAAATCAACATAATAAAAAAGAAGAGTATAGATTATATGAGAAAGTGATTAAGTACTGTGATAAATAAAACCCCAGCCACAGTTCAGGGTTGAAGAACATGGGAGTGGAGGAGAAGGGCATGTGATGTCCATGGTGGGCAGGGGAGCCACAGCCAGCCAGTGATGTTTGAGCAGAGACTTCCAGGAGGAGAGGGCTGCAGCCAGGTGTGTGTCTAGGGGAGTGAGTTCCGTGCAAAGGCCCTGTGAACCGGCTGTGTACCTGGGGGTAGAGGACTCATAAGGGGTCAGCAGAGCTGAAGACAAGTAGAAAGAGGACAGTGGTGGAGCGAGTGCTCCAAGCTGCAGGCCATTGTTAAGACCTGCTGGGAGGCTCCTGCAGTCATTCAGAAGGGCACTGACAGTGCTTCAGACCACAGGCTCCCATCTGTACTGGATATACCACGCATGTGCTCTACCTCAGGGCTGTTAAACTGAGAAGCATAAAACAATAGAAATGCATTCTCTCATGGTTCTGGAGGCTGGAAGTCAAGTTGGGGTGTTGGCAGAACTGCCCTCCTCCTGGAGGATCTTTGGGAGAATCGTTCTTTGTTTCCTTCAGCTCCTGGTAGCTGGTTACAGTCCTTGGCTTGTGGCTGCATCACTCCAATCTGTCTCCACTGTCACCTGCCTCCTCCATCTGCCTTCTCCTCTGGGTCTTATAAGGACACTTGTTATTGGCTTTAGCACCCTCACAGATAAGCCAGGATGATCCCTCATCTCAAGATCCTTAACGTAATTACTATCTGCAAAGACCCACTTTTCCAAATAAGGCCACATTCATGGATTCCAGGGATCAGGATGTGGACATTTTTTTTCTAGTTGGGGAGGCCAGCAATTCAACCTATGTACCCTCTGATCTAATTATTGTCACCCTCTCTAAGTTTATCATTGCAGCTGTAACCAGTGCACATATGAGATGTTTAGTCAGCTGTTCACCCGACCCATGAGCAGGGCTGCAAATGAGGTGGGGCCCTGAAGGGACAGCTCAAGCCAAGTCAAGACCACTTCAGTATGAACAGCAGGCAGAGCCTCGGGTTGGGGGGCTGGTCTGGTGAGGGGACCAAAAGACCCAAGCTCTAATACTACACAGTCTGACTTAACTGAAGAAAAACCAAATGAATGTTCAGACATTCTAATCAGAGCTCAGACAGAAGTCCCCTTTGAGCTGAAGACATGTGGCAGCCTGGTCTCAATTTTGGGAAGCATCCTTGGGCAGGAATACCAGGATCCAGGGTCTGAGTGGGAGAGACTGTCCCCTCAAATGTCTGTATGGTAGGTCCATTCTGGTTTCACCAACCTTCTGAGGACCTTTTCTTTTCCCTCAAAGATTTTCACTATGGAAGGTGCCAAGTGTATGGTTGGTCTATTTAAAGTTTTACCCTATAAATGACCTGGGCAAGGTTGGTCTATTTAAAGTTTTACCCTATAAATGAATTCTGTAAATTGGTTTCTGACTTAAATCTTGGTCTTTTGGGGGATTATGGCATTGTATATTGGGTACTGGGACAAATCAGCTTTATGTAACTACCAGCATACATTCATTTATTTGAGCATCTTCCTTATTCATTTTAATTTATTTAACATATTTTTTTGAGTAGCTTCTTTATCCCAGATACTGCTCTACAGAGTCAGTGAAGAACTGAACAAACAAGCTTCTTCCTTTGTATGGCTTACATTCTTGTGGGGAACATACCCAACAAACAGAAAACTAATAGACTTATGATATTATTTTTTTTTTAAAGTAAATTTATTTCAGGTTAACGTAAGAGTAAAAACAACCAGGTTAAAATATTTGATTATGTTAGGTAGAGCCCCTCTTGGGGTTATGTCCCACACACAAAAAGATGTGCCAACTCCCCGCCTCCCACACCATGCCTATTTGGTGGGAGTACCCCAATCCCTCTTCCTCCCCTTCCCTTGTTACTCCTTCTCCCAACTTGAATTGACATGAGTTTTTCTCCTATATGGGCATGCATCAGATCATCTACTGGCTTCATATTAGTATAGAGTACATTGGATAATTGCTTTTCCATTCTCATGATACTTTGCTAAGAAGCATGCATTTCAACTCTATCCAGGATATTACAAAAGATGTGAAGTCACCATCTTTTTAATGGCTGAATAGTATTCCTTGGTGTACATGTACTACATTCTGTTAATCCAGTCCTGAGTTGATGGGCACTTGGGTTATTTCTACCTTTTATAAATTGTAAATTGAGCTGTAATAAACAATCTAGTGCAAATGTCCTTATGAAAAAATGATTTTTTTCTTCTGTGTAGATGCCCACTAGTGGGATTTCAGGGTCAAATGAGAGAACTAATTTGAGCTCTTTGAGGATTTTCCATACCTCTTCCCAAAGAAGCTGTATTAGTTTGCAGTCCCACCAACGGTGTAAAAGTGTTCACTTCTCACATCCATGCCAGCATCTATAGCTTTGGGAGTTTGCGATATGGGCTAATCTCACTGGGGTTAAGTGAGATCTCAGAGTGCCTTTGATTTTCATTTCTATGATGATTAGGGAGGATGAGCCTTTTTTCATATGTTTGTTAGCCATTTGTCTGTCTTTCTTAGAGAAGGTTCTATTTGTGACTCTTGCCCAGTGATAGATGGGATTGTTAGCTCTTTTTTGTTGATTAATTTGAGTTACTTGTAGATCCAAGCCTTTGTCTGATACAATATATGCAAATATCTTGTCTCATTCTGAAGATTGTCCATATGCAAATATCTTGTCCCATTCTGAAGTTTGTCCATATGCTTTGGGTCTTGTTGCAATTGCCAAGCAAGTCTTCTTCATAAAATCTTTCCCCAGGTCGATATATTCAAGTGTTTTCCCCACACTTTCTTCAAGGATTTTTATTGTTTTATGTCTAAGATTTAAATCTTTTACCTATCTTGAATAAATTTTTGTGAGTGGTGAAAGGTGCAGGGCCAATTTCAGGCTTTTTCATGTGTCTATCCAGTTCTCCCAGAACCATTTATTGAATAGAGATTCTTTTCCCAAATGTGTGCTCTTGTTTGGTTTGTCAAAGATGAGGTGGCCGTAAGATGTTAGCTTCATTTCTTGGTTTTCTATTTGGTTCCAAATGTCTGTGTCTCTATTTTTGTGCTAATATCATGCTGTTGTGATCATTATGGACTTGTAATATAGCCTAAAGTCTGGTAGGGTGATATCCCTGGTTTTGTTTTCATTACTAAGAATTACTTTGGCTATATGGGTGGTTTTCTGGTTTCATATGAAATGAAGACTTATTTTTTCCAAATCTTGAAAGCATGATGTTGGTATTTTAATGGGGATTGCATTGAATGTATACATTGCTTTGGGAAGGATAAACATTTTAACACTGTTGATTCTTCCCAGCCATGATCATAGTATGTTCTTCCATTTGTTAATATCATCTACTATTTCTTTGTAGAGGTCCTTCATCTCTTTTGTTAGGTATATTCCCAGGTATTTCATTTTTTTTCTGAAGCTACTGTGAAGGGAACTGTGCCCTTGATTAGCATCTGAACTTGGCTAATGTTGGCATATACAACGGCTATTGATTTGTGGACATTGATTTTATATCCTGAGATGTTACTGTATTTTTTGATCCCTTTCAAGTCTTGTGGTTGAGTCTTGGGGTTCTCTAAGTATAAGATCATATCATCAGCAAAGAGTGAGAGTTTGACCTTCTCTGCTCTCATTTGGATGCCCTTCTTTCTTTCTCTTGCCTGATTGCATTGGCTAGAACTTCCAGCATTATGTTAAACAATAGTGGCGATAGAGGACATCTTTTTTGGTTCCAATTCTAAGTGGAAAAGCTTTCAGTTTTACTTAATTCAGTATATTAGCTATGGGTTTGTCAAAAATTGCTTCAATCAGTTTAAGAAATGTGCAACCTAACCTATTAACTGTTCTTGTTAGAAAAGGATGATGAATTTTATTGAATACTTTTTCTCTGTCTATTTAGAGGATCATATGGTCTTTGTTTTTGCTTCTATTGATATCGTAAATTACATTTATGGACTTGCCTATATAAAATTATGATAATGTTGGGTGTTGATAAGTCCACCGAAGAAGATTAAAGTATGCTAAGGAGTTGGGGTCAGGTATGAGGGTAGTATTTCCAGCTCCCTCTAGATGAGAACTAGCTCCCTCTAGTTCTCAATGTCAACCAAAAAGGGCCTGTGGGCTCCTCCTTCTGTCTGCATCATGGTATCAAAGAGCAGAGCAGACCCATGGCAGAGTGGGTATCCAGGAGATGAAAGCTGTGCACACCAGGAGAACAGGGTCTCAGCCAAAGTGAAGGGAGTCCTTCAGAACTATGGGAATGACAGACTTGTCTCCAAACTTCGAGGGCATCCAGGACATCTTCTGTTATTGTAATATCATCTTCTCATTTCTGGTTTTTCCTTTCCCCAAATTCTCGTTGACATGAATCTTCATCTGTAAATCTTTGCAGAAACGGAGGCCTCCCACCCAAATCTAGAGGAATAAGCTCTAAACTGGGGCGAATTTTCTCCCAGGCACACTGGCAAAGTGTTTGGTGGTCACAACCAGGGAGGCATGTGCTACTGGCATCAGGGGACAGGAGCTAGGGATTCTGCTAACATCCCGCAATGCACAGAGGTCACCTGGCCCACCTTGCCCAGAGTGCTGAGGCTGAGAAACCCTTTTCCAGAGACACTTGGGATCACAACTTAGAATTAAATTAGAAAATTGAAAAGGTCTGGAGAATTTGAACAAAGATGCAAGCCCAGAAGTAAAAGGCTTTTAGTTTGCACACTGTGTGCAGTCTGGGTGGCAGGACCAGCTCAGGGGTGGTATTCAGTTCCCAGCCCTGTGACTTTGGGAAAGTTACTTAATTTCTCTGTATGTCACATTCCTTATTTGTAAAATGTGGCTAAAAAAACAGCTATAGATCCTTTCAGTGGAGTTATGTAGGGCAGGTAATATAGAAGACACTGTAAGTGGAAGATGAATATTTTTGTCATTTTCATTATGCTAAAAAATCATATTATCAACTATATGCATGTTGCTGCACACCATATCCCCAGAATTCTCAATCCTGTCTCCACCCCACTAAATGGCTCTGCACTGCTCTCTACCCCCAGCCCCTGACAGCCACATTCCACTCTCCATTTCTCTGAGTTTGACAACTTTAAGTAGCTCATCTGCAGGAATAGTGCAGCATCTGTCATTTTGTGACTGTCTTGTTTCACTTAATACAATGCCTTCGAATTTTATCCATGTTGGAGCATGTGACAATATTTCCTTCTTTTTTAGTGCTGGGTAATATTCCATTGTAAGTATATGCCACATTCTCTCTCTCTTTTTTTTGGAGACAGAGTCTCACTATGTTACCCTTGGTAGAGTGCTGTGGTGTCACAGCTCACAGTAACCTCAAACTCTTGGGCTTAAGCAATTCTATTGTCTCAGCCTCCCAAGGAGCAGGGATTACAGGAGCTGCCAGAAGGCCCAGCTATTTTTTGTTGTTGTTGTTGTTGTTGTTGTTGTTGTTGCAGTTGTCATAGTTGTTTAGCAGGCCTGGGCCAGGTTCAAGCCAGCCTCAGTGTATGTGGCTGGTGTCCTAACCACTGAGCTACGGGCGCTGAGCCACCACAATCTCTTGATCTGTTCATTTCTTGATGCACATTTAGGTTGCTTCTGCTTTTCATCTATTAAGAATAATGTTGCTATAAACGTTGATGTGCAAATATCTCTTTGAGATACTAGTATCAATTGGATATCTACTCCTATGGTTTGAATGTTCCCTCCAAAACTCAAGTTGAAATTTAATTGCCAGTGCGATGGTTTTAAAAGGTGGGACCGGCTCGGCGCCTATAGCTCAACCGGCTAAGGCGCCAGCCACGTACACCTAAGGTGGCGGGTTCGAATCCCCAGCCCGGACCCGCCAAACAACAATGACGGCTGCAACCAAAAAATAGCCGGGCGTTGTGGCGGGCACCTGTGGTCCCAGCTACTTGGGAGGCGGAGGCAGGAGACTCGCTTGAGCCCAGGAGTTGGAGGTTGCTGTGAGCTGTAATGCCATGGCACTCTACCCAGGGGGACAGCTTGAGGCTCTGTCTCAAAAAAAAAAAAAAGGTGGGACCTTTAAAAGGTGATTAGATAACAAGGCCTCAATAGTTGTGAATGAATGAATCAATGCTGTTTTTGTGGGAGTAGATTAGTAAACTCAGGGTGGGGGGTGCTTGGTGAAAGGATGAAATGCAGCCTCATCCTTTCTTTGTCTTGGATGCTCCCTTGTCCTATCACTTGTTCCTTGGGATGACATAGCACGAAGGAACTTGCAAAATGTCAATTCTGGGCTCTCAGACTGTGTAGCCTCCAGAACTGTGAAAAATAAATTTCCTCTTCTAAACTACATAGTCTCAGGCATTCTGTCATAGCACAGAAAAAGGACTAAGGCAGATACATACCCAGAAGCGAGGCACTGGATCACAGGGTAGTTCTGACAAATCACCATCCTCTTTTTCTTATAGGCTGCACTACTTCACAATCCCACCAACAGTGTAAGGGTTCTAGTATGTCCATGTTCTCACCAACAGCTATTATTTTCTGGGGTTTGTTATAGGGGCCATCCCAATACATGTCAGGGGATATCTCAGTGTGATGTTGGTTTGCATTTCCCTAGTGCTCAGTGATGGTGAGCATCTTTTCAAAGGCTTTTAAGGCATCTGTGAATCTTCACTAGGGAAATACCTATTCAATTCCTTTCCCCTTTTTTGAATCAGGTTAGCCTTTCCCACCCCTTTTTGTAGCCTTTTCAGTCTACTAATTGTTTCATTTTCTGTGAAGAAGTTTTAAAGTTTGAAGTAGTCCATCTGTCTATTTTTGTTTTTCTTGCCTCTGTTTTGACATCATAATGCATCCCCCCTATAATTTCTTCAAAGAGTTTTATAGTTTCAGGCCTTATATTTGTATTATTTTTAGATCTATAATTCATTTTGAGTTAATTTTTATATATGGTATTGAACAGGGGTCCTCAAACTTTTTAAACAGGGGACCAGTTCACTGTCCCTCAGACCATTGGAGGGCTGGACTGTGGGCCCTGGGACGAGTTGGCTGCTAAGCAGGACAGGCAGTGGTGGCAAAATCACCCAGCGGGCCAGATAAATGTCCTAGGTGGGCTGCATGTGGCCCAGGGGCCGTAGTTTGAGCACAGCTGGTGTAGAATAACGGTCCAACAATTTTCTTTGGCATGTGGATAGCCAGTTTCCCAACACCATTTGTTGAAGAAACTATCCTTTCCCCACTGTGTAGTCTTGGAATCCTTCTCTAAGATCATTTGACAGTAAACCTGAGGGTTCATATCTGGGCTCTAGTCAATTCCTTTGATTTGTGTATCTTTTTTACAATAGTACCCTACAGTTTTGACTACTTTAGTTTTGTAATATGTCTTGAAATCAGGCAATGTGAGGTCTCCAGCTTTGTTCTTTCTTTTTGGGATTATTTGGCAATCCAGGGTCCCTTGAGATTCCATATCAATTTTAGGATTTTTTGTTTTTATTTCTACACAAAACGCCACTGGAATTTTCATAAGTATTACATTGAATGTATAGACTGTTGATCCATTAACACAGGGTGTCTTTTCATTTATTTGTGTCTTCCTCAATTTAATTCAGCAAGGTATTATAATATTCAGTGTACAAGTCTTTCACTTTCTTGGTTAAGGTTATTCCTAAGTGTTTCATTCTTTTTGACTCTACTGGAAACAGGATTTTTTAAAAAATTTTCTCTTCAGAGTGTTCATTGCTAGTATCCATAAACACAACTGATTTTCCTGTGTTGATTTTGTATCCTGCAACTTTGCTGAATTTATTTTAACTGTTTTGTGTGTATGTGTTTGTGGGGGGGGGGGCTCTTAAGGATTTTCCACATATATGAGTATATCATCTGTGAACAGAGATGCTTCTACTTCTTTCTTTCTAATTTTGATGCTTGTATTTGTTTGTCTTACCTAATTTCTCTGACTAGGACTCAGCCCTATCTTTAATAGAGAGAAGCAAGAGTAAGCATCCTCGCCTTGTTCCTGAGCTTAAAGGAAAGGTTTCAGTTTTCCACCATTGAGTACGATGTTAACTGTGGGGTTTTCTTCTAGGCTTGGTTTTGTTGAGGTAATTTCATTTTATCACTAGTTTGTTGAGAGTTGTTAATCATAAAAGGATGTTAAATTTTGTCAAATCCTTTTTCTATGTCAAATGAAGTGACTATATAATTTTTATCCTTTGTGTTATATTGATCAGTTTTCATGCATTGAACCATCCTTGTATCCCAGGGTTAAATCCCACTAGGTCATAGTGTATGACAGCACACTTGGTCATAGTGTATAATACTTTTGATGTGCTATTGAATTTGTTCACCAGTAATTTGTTGAGAACTTTTACATCAATATCCATCTGGAGCATGGGACTGTGGTTTTCCTTTCTTATAGTTTCTTACTTTTCTTTCTTATAATTTCTTTCTTTGGCTTTTATATCAGCGTAGTGCTACCCCCATAAAATAAGTTTGAAAATGTATTACCTTCTTCAATGTTTTAAAAGAGTTTGAGAAATATTGGTGGTAATTCTTCTTTAAATGTTTGGCAATATGTAAATATATTTGGGCTTGGCCCCTGCATCACAGTGGTTAGGGACTGGCCACATACACCAGGGCTGGTAGGTTCAAACCTGTCCAGGGCCTGCCAAACAACAATGACAACTACAACAAAAAAATAGCCAGGCGTTATGGTGGGCACCTATAGTCCCAGCTTCTTGGGCAGCTGAGGCAAGAGAATCCCTTACACCCAAGAGTTTGCAGTTGCTGTGAGCTGTGACACCACAGCACTCTACTGAGGGTAAAACAGTGAGACTCTGTTTCAAAAAAACAAAAAAGTAAATATATTTGGTAGAATTCTTCAGTAAAATCTGGTTCTGAGCTATTCTTTATAGGGAACCATTAGATTACTGGTAACTCTCAGATATGTTCAGATTTTATATTTATTCATGATTCAGTCTTGGTAGGTTGTATCTTTCTAGAATGTATTCATTTCTCTTAAGTGATCCAATTTGTTGGCATATACATGTAATTATTCATAGTAGTCTCTTAAAATTCTTTGTTTCTGAAGTATCACTTGAAACGTCTTCTTTTTCATTTATGATTCTATTTATTAGAACCTTATCTTTTTTTCATAGTCTAACTAAGAATTTATCACTTTTGTTGATCTGTAAAAAAAACTTGGGATCGTTGACTTTTCCACTGTTTTTCTATCCTCTATGGTATTTATTTCTGTTCTGCTCTTTATTATTTCCTTCATTCTGCTAACTTGGGATTTTAGTTGTTCTTTTTCTAGTTCTTTCAGGTATAAATTTAGGTCATTGACTTGAGATCTTTCTTTCTTTAATGTAATTGTTTATCACAGCAAGCTTAGAGCCTTTGTCCATACCTTTCAGTATGTCGTTTTCATTTTCATTAATCTCAAGATGTCTTCTAATTTTCTTTTTCATTTCTTTGACTCATTTTTTGTCCTAGAGCAATGATTCTCAATCTGTGGGTCTCAGCCCCTTTGGGGATAGAGCGATTCTTTCACAGGGATTGCCTAAGACCATCCTGCATATCAGATATTTACACTGCAATTCATAACAATAGCAAAAATAAAGTTATGAAGTAGCAACAAAAATAATTTTATGGTTGGGGATCACCACAACATGAGAAACTGTATTAAAGGGTCCTGGCATTAGGAAGGTTGATAACCACTATCCGAGAGTGTTTTGTTTGATTTCCACATTCGTGAATTTTATACTTTTCATACAATTTCATTTCAGGTTTCAATCCCTTATAGTAGGAAGCTGAATTTACTATTAAAAAACCAAAACTTACAAGTATTTCACTCCCTGGGGGAAGGATTACCAAAAGCATGTCCAGTTATCAAAGCACAGTAACTAGAAATTAATTGAGAAATGGTTATTTTAAGTAAAGTTAAATGAGTGGTCTGTCTTTGATATGCTCTATTTACCTGTACTTTAAGGGCATTCGATCTCATACCTGATATGGAGATGGAATAAGTAGACCACTCAGAAAAGGAAGCTATTGGGTTGCAGATAATTTTAATATCATGATATCCTGTGAATGAGAGATTCCCTTCAATGAGTAAATGAGGACACTGAAGCTTAGAGAGGATAAGTGACTTGTTTGGGGGCACCCAGCCAGGAAGTGGCAGAATTGAAGCTTGACAATCTCTACATGAATCCAAGACAACACCTTTACCACTGCATTTTCTTCCCCTCACCTCACCCACCGAAAGTAAGAAAAAGCATGTTTTATGGATGAATTCATTCAAAAAATTATACCTTTACAAATGAGGCTTAAATAAGAATAATAATCAAAGTCCCCCAAATTAATTCTCCCCATCCCTAGAGAACAAATTAATTCTTTCTCCATTGTCTCTGATTCAGCTGTGATGGAATTACTGTGGCATCTGCCTAGACTTTTCTTAAAACCACTAGCTTAAATTCCCCCACTGAATTCTAGAGGAAATGTATTTTAGAAGTCAGAGAAGCTAAATTCAACAAGAATATGTATGGATTCATTTTATTGCACCATTGGCATGCTCTTGCTCGATATATTTCCTCATCTATCCTTAAAAGAATTAAGAGCACATCACATATTGTGATGTATGCAGAACCAGGGGTCCGATGGAGAACTCAACCTTAGAGAAAGCTTTAGACTCTTATACTTGGAAATGACCTCAGGACAGCTCATCCAGCCTCCTGTCTACTGCAAAAAGCCTCTCTACAATGTTCCTTTAGATTCTGCTTAAACAATTCCAGGAATAAGGAACTCTCCATGTCCTATAGCCCCTTGTTCTATCGTTGAATGATTCTACCTACTCAAACGTCTCCCTGAAAGAGCACGAGCCTATGTCAGATAAACTGAGGTTCTAGTCCCAGCTCTTGGACTTAGGATCTGAGTCATCTTGGCTAAAGCAAAGAAGCTCAACTAACTAGAATCCTTTTCTCCATCATGACCCGCCTTGGATGTACAAAAACATCTGTCTTGTCTTCCTCCACTTAGTTATCTTTTTCAGGCCAAAAATTCACCACATTTTCAACATCTTCTTATGTGATGCCTTCAGATGTCTCAGAGAACACACTAGCATCTTTGATGAGATGTTCCCTCTAAAGCAGAGTCTTCCAGTTTCCAAGACATATGATTTCCACAAGCCAGTGAGGGGCACCTCCCAAAGCACCAATATAAGCATCCAGGCCTCCTGGATCCACTTTCCAACCCATTTCTGCACACTTCAACCACAACCTTCTTATCTTCTACAGTAATAATCACAAACATTACTTAATTACCCACTCATGCCAGACGACTTGCCCTTCATAGGGATTCTCCGTGAGTCATCACCAGAACCCAGCAAGATGGTGAAAGAGGCATCTTGATGAGACCCACTCCTTTGACAGACTAACTTCTCACCTTACAGAATCTGTTGCAACACCTTGTCCCTCCAACCACAGTCACATAAGAGGAACTGTGACCCATGTAGAAGCAATTAGAATTTTGTCCTCCATTTCCTATTTGGTTGCTTTTTTTTTTTTACCTCCAGCCACAATAGAGGAATGGAAATCAGATTTAGCCTCCTGCCTGAAACAACTATAAGAACAAACAAACAAAAAAAACCCAAAACTGGACACTGGAATCAAGGGCAGGGTACTTTAAGCTTGGTTCGCCTGCCAACATCTCCTAGGGCCACCTACTTTTTCATCCAAGGGAAAGAAAACAAGCATCTGTTCTGTCATCCCAAGCAAGAGTGGCAGTGAGAAGAGTCTAATTGATTGGACCAACTGAGGTGACATAACAACCACAATGTGAATGGAAGGGAATGTGTCTGGGGGAAGATAGTGAGCTGATTGGCATTGGTCCCTGGAACTAAGAAGGCACAGCAGTTCTCCACACAGTCCCTGGGCTGAGTGGGAAAGACATGGTCTCTTGGAAAATCTCAGAACTGTTAGAAAAATGCTCACATGAGTTCTGCGTAAACAACAAGTAAGTATCCATTACTATATACAATAGTTGGTCAGTTAAATAAATTATGGTGCATCCACAAAGTGAAATGCTTTGCAGACATTGCAAATAATTATTATATGGTTCTATATTTATCTATCTCTGTTGGAAAATGTTCATTTTAAGTAAAAAACAAAAAGACACAAAATGATGTGCATGGCAGTATCACCTTTTTTTTTTTAAATCATAAACACATAGATCATATATACATTAATGCATTTATGGGGTACAATGTGCTGGTTTCATATAGAATTAGGAATGCTTACATTACACTCACCTTTTATCTCAAAGGATAGATAGCAAGAAAAATATCTGGAAAACTTATATTAAAATATTAACAATGCTTGAATGTCAGGAATACATGTGCTTGGATTTTTCTTCTTTATATTTAATTGTCTAATTTATTTTTCTGTAATTAGTGTTTATAATCTGCATAATAATAAGGAAAAAATCCTAAAGAAAAATATCAACTTCCAGTTTGAGTCTATGTTTATTTTGCTTTAACAAGATGCTTCATTTTAATAAAATAAATACTGCCAATATTCCCTTTCCTCCCTCCAAAAGCACAAACACACACCAAAGCAGTATTTTGCTGGAGAAAACAGATGGCACCTAGAATAACAGAAAGGCTTGAGAAGAAAGAATTCAGCTGTCTTCTTTTCCCCAACGTTATTAGATCTGGTGTGAGATATGGGACAACTGAAGATTGACTGGCTCAGAGGAATCAGTGATCAATGCAAACCCAGGATTTGTGAGCCAGGTCTTCCTGGAGAAGTGAAACAAGCATCCAGCTAGTTGGTCAGCAGACAGGTCCTTGCTTAGATTTCATCTTGGGAACAAGGACACTTAACGTCACTGGTCATCAGGGAAGCTAAGGTGTACCACTGGCCAGAGCACCAATTCACTCTTTCACTCTGGGCCCCAATAATCATGGCATTAACAATTGCCAATTAATGAGGACTCGATTAACTTTTCTTATGCTTTATTTTATTAAAAAATTTCCAAAACATTTTGAGAACATTCGTATCATTTCCCCACCTATAAAGTAATAAACCTGAGATTATAGAGGTGAATGACCACACCTATGTGACCTCACAGGTAGAAGCAGAGTTCAAGTTTGAATTCAAGGTTGTCTGGGTTTTACAAAACTCTTTCTACTGTAACATACCACTACTTTGATCTTTGAAGGAAATGACAAACAGCATGTGGAGCATGTTTTTTTTTTTTTTTTCCATATAATTTAGAATAATCTACCTTCACTATTAAGGTGTCAGATTGGAAGTGACTGCAGTGGAATCAAGGATTCAAGTGTGGCTGGATACTGCTTGGCCCAGCTCTCCACTTCCCAGCAGTTGCAGATGTAGGGATGCAGGTAAGGACCATTAGCAAAGGAGACATGAAGCATCACTGCATAGTCATTTGAGCTCCTGGTACAGCTGGTTAGGGTGCAGAGTCTAGCTGCAAGGCCCAAGCAGGGTATTGTATTTCTCCATGAACTAAGTACATTTTCTAATCTTGTCATTATCTCATGAAACCCTTGGTGGAGGGACATGGGGACACAGTAATGGCCACCATGCTTGGCTGTGCATAGAGAGCGAAAGGCACATGACCACATGAATTTGGGAAACAGCAATATAGGAGGACCAGGGCTCTTGCCCTCTAGCTGAGAGAAAGAGAGAGTTAGCTGATCTTTCTTATTGCTGTAGCTCCTCGGCAATTCTATTAAACTTCCTCCCTTTAATGGGAGGGAGCAAACAAGGAGGAAGGAAGAAAGGGTCAGGGATCTTCTGCTTTCAGAAGCATACAGCATCACTTTCCATTTAGTATCACATTTGCATACAACGTGGCATTGAGGGAATAACCTATTTTGAAAATGTGTGATTGTTTAGGCATTTCAGTATGTATTAGGGAGCCAGACCTGGCTTCTCAACCATTTCTTGAAGCAGTGCGACTCCTAACTGTAATAAGATGGGTTGTTTTATGGGAATCCTTTCCCCATCCTCCTCCAAGCATTAGAGAAAAGAGGTAGTCAAGTGGGTATGACCTCTCAGAGGTTTGTGAGCCAGACACTTGAGCCAGGACTAGACAAGGGCATTGAACGTGCAAGACAATGGGAATAGTCATTCTAAAACATCAGGTCTATTTCCCTTCAAAACATTCTGAAATAATTTTTAATTCCTTCTCTGCCTTGTCAGTTACGACTAGAGATACCAGCACCAGTACAGCAGCTAGACTGTGGAGAGCCCTAGAAGGGATTTTGGAAGAAGTATGAACAATGATCCAAGGCTCAGCCTGTGCTGGAGTGGCAGCCTTGAGCTTTTGGAATAAACATTTCAGCATGTTATATAATTTCTCCTCTTTACATCATGACCACCAGTGGATGAGTTAGGTCATCTGCTAATGGCACTTCCAAAGTAAAAATGGCCATATGGCCTTCATGATAGAGTGAATTCCAGTTCATAAGCTGAGAAAAGAGTGAGCTGCTAATGACATAAATAAAAATTATAGACTGTCATGGATTCTTACTGTACACTAAGCACTGTGAATTTTGGTAAAATACCCATAACATAAAATTCACTATCTTATTCACTCTTAGATGCAGCATTTTTTAATGTTAAATATGTTTGCATTGCTGTGCAACCAATCACCAGAACTCCTTTCATCTTGCAAAATTAGAACTCTATATGACTATTACTAAACAATAATCCCCCATTTTCACCTCTGCAGCCCTTTGTGACCACCATTATATTCCTATGACTTTGACTATTCTAGGTTCCTAATACAAGTGGAATCACACAGTATTTATTTTTGTGACTGTTTCCTTCATTTAACGTAATATTCTCAATGTTCATTCATGCTGTTATCGTATCATAATTTCATTATTTCATTTCTTTCCTTCTCTTTTGTTTTCTTTCTCTCTCTCTCTCTTTTTTTTTTTTTTTGAAGATGGAGTCTCATTCTGTCACCCTGGGTAGAGAGCCATGGTATCATCATAGCTCACGGCAACCTCAAACTCTTGGGCTCAAGAGATCCTGTTTCCTCAGTTTTTCTATTTTTAGAGAGGAAGAGTCTTGCCCTAACTCAGGGTGGTCTTGAACCCTGAGCTCAGACTATCTACCAGCCTGAGTACTCCCAGAGTACTAGAATTACAGGTGTGAGCTATTGTGCCTAGCCTATGTCATTTCTGTTTAAGAACAAATAATATTCCACTATATATCCCACACACACACACAGAGACACATGCCCACACACACCCATGTGTGAACTACATTTTTCCATTCATCCATTAATGGACACAGGTTGCTTCTAACTCTTAGCTATTGTGAGCAATGCTGCTATGAACCTGGCTATACAAATATCTCTTCAAGACCCTGCTTCCAGGGAAGACCTTGCTAGACACAGGTAGCACGTGAGAAGACCCGGTACAGTAAGCAGATTCTCACATTTCAAACAGATCATTTAGGAGAGAATGCTGGGATTCACCAAGGAAGCAAGAGAAAGCACCAAAAGTAGGTAAGGAAGAGATTCAGGGAAACATGCCCAGCAAGGGACTGACTACAAGCAGGAGAAACTCCTGCAACTGATGAGATAGAAAGAGAAGGGCCCTCAGGGCTTCCATCACCAAGATGAGCTTTTATAATCATGGCTACAGGAGAACCTCCCTATAGCTGGTCTGGGCCTAACACAGGGAGCTGGTTAGAGATTGCAGAGATGTTGTTCCAGAAAGACAGCTCTTGTGGACTCCCACAGTGCATCTGAGCCCACAGCTGCTCAAGCCAGGTGCCATTCTGAGAGCACAGACACTGGGAGAGCACAGGCAGGCCTGCAGCCTCTGTGCAGCTCCACAGAAGGACAGAGGACACCAGGCCTCCCAGCACCCCAGGGAGGGTCTCCAATGCTCTGCTGTGGGCCACCGGGGAGACTGAGATATGTGTGGACAACATTTTCCACAGTTTCTCACCCTGCTGATTGGCTGGGTGAGGCGCAAGGCTTTCCAGTCACAGGTCCAA
>NW_003852398.1:2914794-2915895 GCF_000181295.1 Otolemur garnettii
GACCCTGCTACAGACTGCCGTGAGATCAAGATGCAAACAGATGGTTCTTGCCCTCTCCCTGCCCCAGGCATCTTGCCCTGGCTCTTTGCCTAGAAAAGACCCCACCTCACCCTTCTGACCCCAGGCCCAAGGCACCATTTTGACCCTTTAAAGCTGGGCATCTCAGGAAGAGACATGGAGAAGGGTATCTCCCCGCCATAACGACCCCCAATACTGCAGACATTTCTGCCTCTGCTCCCAAGCAAAAGGGTTTGGTACAGGTGAGATATGGGATAACCAGCTATAGACTTTGGAGGGGCATACCCCCAGTGGTATTCAGCTTGCCGTGCCCACGTTCTGCACAGAGGTTGTGGCTTTTTTCCCTCCTTTCATGAATACTCAAGGATTTTGTAGCTGTCCCAACCCAGGAAGTCAATCTATCCCTGTTTGCTAATGATATGAACTTATTATATAAGTAGAAAACTCTAAAGACTCCTTCAAAAGACTCTGAGAATTGATAAATGAATACAGTAAAGTCTCAGCTTACAAAATCAATGTACACAAATCAGTAGCATTTCTATACAAAAATTAAAATACCTTGGAATGTACTTAACCGTCAGGTGAAAGACCTCTACAAGGAGAACTACAAAACACTGATGAAAGAAATCAGAAATGAAACAAGCAAATGGAAAAGCATCCCATGTTCATGGATTGGAAGAATCAATATTGGTAAAATGTTCATACTGATAAAATAATTTGTACATTCAAGGTAATTCCTATCAAACTGCAAAGGCAATTTTTCCCAGAACTACAACACCACCCCTAAAATTCATATGAAACCAAAAAAGAGCACAAATAGACAAAGCAATCCTAAGCAAAAACAACAAATTTAGGAGCATTACATCACGTGACTTCAGTTTATGCTGCAAGGCAACAGTAATGAGAACAGTATGGTACTGGGATAAAGGGGTGCACATGCATAATCACCAGAACAGAGAACTCAGAAACAAAGCCATAGAGCTACAAGCAACTGATTTTTGACAAAGCAGACAAAAACATACACTGAGAAAAGTATGCCTGACGGAATAAATTGGTGCTGGGAAAACTGAATAGACACATGTG
>NW_003852398.1:2916396-2918762 GCF_000181295.1 Otolemur garnettii
GTAAATTAGCACAACCTCCACGGAAAACAGTATGAAGATTCTCAAAAAACTAAAAGTAGACCCACCATTCAATTCAGCAATCCTAAGACTGGGTACCCACCCAAAGGAAAAAAAGTCATTTTATCAAAGACATCTGTACCCATGTGTTTATCACAGCACTATTCACAATTGCAAAGACATGAATCAGCCTAAGTGCCCATCGACTAATGAACTGATGAGTGCATACAGAAAATGTGATGTGTGTACACATGTGAGTGTGTGTGTGTGTGTGTGTGTGTGTGTATGTGTATGTAGTGGAGCACTACTCAGCTATAAAAGGCAATAAAATAATGTCTTTGGCAGCAAGTTGGATGGAGACTGTTATCCTAAGTGAAGCATGTCAAAAATGGAAAAACAAATACTACATGTTATTACTTAAAAGTGGGAGCTAGAAAGGGGTATATGTGGTCATAAAGTGGTATAACTGACACTGAAAACTAAGCAGGAAGAGGGACAGAAAGGGAAAGGGTGAGGAATAAAATTCTCTCTCCTGGGTAGAATGTACAGTATTCTGGTGATGAGTACAATGAAGACCCTGTCATCATGATACAATTCATCCATGCAATAAAAACTACTTGAACCCCTAGATCTATGGAAATAATAAACCAATAGCCAAAAAATATACTTAGAAAACTGCCAAACACAAACAAAAAGGAAAGCAAAATCAGTGTGTGTGTTAAAGCCTTATCTGTATTCCCACATTTATTTATTTATTTATTTATGTATTCATTTATTTTGTAGAGACAGAGTCTCACTTTATAGTCCTTGGTAGAGTGCCATGGCGTCACACAGCTCACAGCAACCTCCAACTCCTGGGCTTAGGTGATTCTCTGGCCTCAGCCTCCTGAGTAGCTGGGACTGCAGGTGCCCTCCACATGCCTGGCTATTTTTTTGTTGCAGTTTGGCCAGGGCCGGGTTTGAACCTGTCACCCTCAGTATATGGGGCCAGCACCCCACCCACTGATAGCATTACATCACCTGACTTCAGTTTACGCTGCAAAGCAACAGGCACCACCCAGTATTCCCACGTGTAATGCAGCACTAGTCACATTTGCCATGATACGAAATCATCTTAAGTGCCCATCAATGGGTGAATGGATTAAGAAAATCTAGTTAGATACACAATGGAAGGATATTTAGCCATAACAAAAATGAAGCTCTATCATTTTCAGCAACGTGGATGAACCTACAGGATAGTATGTTAGGTGAATTAAGCCAGCACAGAAAGACAAACACCCCATGATTTCACTCACCTGTGGAATCTAAACTATTGACCTCACAGAAGCACAGAGTAGAACACTGGAGCCTGGGGAAGGATGAGGAATGAGAAGAGACTGGTTTCAAGTACGAAATTATGGTTAGATGGGAGAAATAAGTTCTGGTGTTGAATTGCTCTCATCTGTGACTGTAGTCAACAATGTTGTATATCTCAAAATAATTGAAGAGAGAATTTTTAGTGTTCTCCCCACAAGGACATGATAAGTGTTGGAGGTGGTAGACATGCTAAATACCCTGATGTGGTCCGTACACAGTGTATACATGTGTTGAAACATCACACCCACCTAATAAATATGTACAATTTGTGTCATTAAAAATAAAACTTTCATAAAATGCAGAAGACTTACTAAAAGTAACAAAAATTAAGGAAATGAAATAGAATCAAATCAGGCTTAGAAGTAACTCAGAATGATAGACTCGAGAATTAGACTTTGAAACAAGCAGGAAAGTTTTCACAAAAACAAGGGTATCAAGGAGATTTGAAGGTAGCAGTTCCAGGAAAATGGTGGGAAGTACCATAAATTCTTAGGAATAAGAGATTTTCTAATGGAAAGAGAGGAATAACGGTTTTGATGGGATTGGAAGGAGCACAGACAATCTATAAACCACACTCACATTGGAGTTTGAGCGATTGAGTATCTCCCCATTGGAAAGGGAGGCACTGTGGGAAATCCAGGTTATAGTTAAAACTGGGAGATGCAAGGGACTGTGAACAAGGAAGCAGTAAAGCAAATAGGAAAGTTTGCTAACCAAGGGGCTGGAATTTCAGAGAATATGACTGAGAATCTCCTGAAGTTTCAGAGAAAAAGGATGTTGGCTTAAAGAGAAAACTCAGAATATTATGGTGATAGTAAGACAGTGGGGAATCAAAGGGACTTATGATTTGGATGGTGACCAAAGGAATAAGGAATGTTAAGCAGAGAGGGTTTGATAGATGGAGCAAAAGAAGGTGGAGGGGGTACAGTCACCTCCATCATCTGACATGGGGCTGCAGCTCAGGTAGTGAGCAGCAAAGCCCAAATCCCGTCATGAGGCCCTCAGGGGAGGGC
>NW_003852398.1:2920433-2920942 GCF_000181295.1 Otolemur garnettii
AAATTAAAAATGCAATGAGATATTACTTTCTGTCAGAATGGCCATTATCAAAAAGTAAAAAACAAACAAAAAATACATGTTGGTGCAGAAGCTATGAAAGAGGAATGCTTATATCCTGTTAGCGGGAATATAAGTCAAACTAAAAGTAGATCTACCATTCAGTCCAGCAATCCCCCTATTGGGAATCTCCCTAAAGAATGAAAAGTCATCGTATAAAAAAGACAGCTGCACCCATGTGATTACCACAGCACAATTCACATTTTTTTTTGCTACTGGGACCCTGGTTTGTGACATATGTGTGTGTGTGTGTGTGTGTGATTTACACACTTACTATCCCATTTCATTAGAACAAGTGTTATTAGCCTTATTTTTCTCAGAAAGGCAGCAGACTCAGGAAGTATCCATGACCCAAGACAACCCAGCCATTAACTGGCATAAATTAGATTTGAACCTTGGTCTGTTGGACTTTGTCTTCTCTTAAGGATACATATTCACACAGCATACAAGTA
>NW_003852398.1:2921059-2922517 GCF_000181295.1 Otolemur garnettii
CAACTCCTGGGTCATTAAATGTGAAATGTCCAATTTTGAATCAAAAGGTTAATTTATTGTATCTTCAACAAGAAGCAATACGTTTAATCAAAGTTAAGTTTCGCCTTCTTAACAGTAGCTTGTTTTCACCAGCAGTGAAGAAACCTGGAGAGGAAGTGATGATGAAATAGCAAAAGGGGTTTTCCAAGGCTTGTTGAGAACTGGGTATTTTTCCTTCAAGAAGTGGGCCAAAGCCTGGAAGAAATGGTAGTCAGCTGGTGCAAGGTCTGGGGAATACGATAGATGACAGAGAGTTTCCAAGTCCAGCGTCTGTAGTTTGAGCAGCGTTGTTTGTGTGACATGTGTGGAGTATTGTCTTGCAAGAGGACTGACCTGTCTCTATTCACCAATCTCAGTTGCCAGATCCCAAGCATCCTCACCTCTTCCTCCACCTGGTTGCAGTAGACATCTGCTGTTAGACATCTGCTGTAATCAATTGTCCACATTTCATGAAACCGTAGTGGATAACACCAGCACTGGACCACCAAACGGACAACATTAGCTTTTTATGATGAATATTCTGTTTTGCACTGTCTTTCAGCACTTCATCTTTATCCAAACATTGTGCCAAATGCTTGCAATTGTCAGAAATAATCCATTTTTTTGTCACCCCTAACAGTATGGTGTAGAAATGGTTTTATAGCCTGGAAAGGCAACCTTCAAGATGATTTCTCTTCAGGCTCTCGTTTAATTCATTTAGAACCCATCTATCTAGCCTCTTCACCTTGCTGATTTGTTTGAAATGGCTTAATATTGTTGGATGATAACATCAAACCTTGCTGCTAACTCCACAAGTCTAGGTTAAGATGGATTCACTTCCACTAGAGCTTTCAGCTCATTATCAACCTTGGTCTCAGGTCACTCAATGGCTTATTTTCAAGATTAAAATTACCAGAAGGGAACTCCTCAAACCTTCAATGTACTGTGTGTTCATTAGCCACATCCTTCCCAAACCCATTGTTGATATTCTAAGCTATCTGTGCTGCACTGGTTCCATGACAGAACTCATAAATTGAAAACACCACTAATTTTTGACCCATCCATGTTTTTATAAAAATTGCACTAAAAAATTTGAAAGATAATTGCAAGCCAAAATGTGCTGGGGTCCCACCCTGAGAGCAGCATCCACTGAGACCTGTGGACACTGGCAGTGATTGACTGAAGAAATACAAAGATAGAAGCCAGAGTAAAGAAAGACAAGAAGCGTAGAGTAGAATTAAAAGTGGGAGCTCAGGGGTTCATTGCCCATTGTGAGATTCTGGCAACACCCCAGAGTGTTTGCTCCACTCTGATTTTATTGGAGTCTATTTGCCCATAAGATAAGATGAGGGAGGAACAAAGAGGTCAGCAGTTTCTGGGATTGATCATATCAGTTTCTATTGTTATTATTATTAGCCTTAAGGGTGGCCTTCAGTAATC
>NW_003852398.1:2922722-2943453 GCF_000181295.1 Otolemur garnettii
TTGGAGCTACTCCCTTGGTCTCTGCCTCAGGCAAATGCAAATCTCCACAATGGGTATCTGCTTTGCCTGTTTAATGGGGAGGAAATGCCCTAGAAGATGTATGTTTTCTAGGATGTTGTCACAGCCTCTTTCTTCTATGACCATTATGCTCTTCAGAGTGCTCAGAGACACAGCAGGGTGTTTGTAAGCTGTAGCCCCAACAGGCTAGAACAGTGGTTCTCAACCTTCCTAATGCTGCAACCCTTTAATACAGTTTCTCATACTGTGGTGACCCCCAACCATAAAATTATTTTCATTGCTCCTACATAACTGTAATTTTGCTACCGTTATGAATTGTAATGTAAATATCTGATATGCAGGATGTATTTCACTGTCACAAAGGGGTTGCAACCCACAGGTTGAGAACTGCTGAGCTAGAATTTCAGAAAAGGCAAGAAGTTTGCTAACAATGACTAGCTTAAATGTAAACTAGATGACTTTTCTTTGTTCTGACTCACTCAGCTTACTTTTCAGTTTTCCTCTTTTTCTGAGGGTGCTTTCCTTTGCCAAGAATGAGGTCTTTGATCCCTATTCTCCCAGAAAAAAATGTGCATTTGAAAGACTGAGGATGTACCTTCACAAAAAAATAAAACAAGTACTAAAGTGAAATGTTAAGAGATATCAACTGTCAAACTTAGTACTTTAAAAAATGGCACATGTTATACTTAACCTATATCAGTGTTTTTCAACCTTTTTTATATCATGGGACACTTGAACCTATAGTTAAATTTACACAGGATGCTTATATTATGTTGATAAAAAAAAAACTAAATAAAAGAATATAGTTACTGTGCTTTGACCTTATTTGGAAAATAATTTAATAAATGATCTTTAAGAATTTTTGCAGCACACCTAAGATTCTCTCATTGTACACCAGTTGAAACTAACCTGTAGTTAGTTTAACAAGAGGCCCAAGTGACTAGTTTGGACATCAAATTTTAAAATTTATGTAAAATACCAGAAATCCTCCCAAATTTATTTTTTCCATTTCCAGCTATGTCTTTGTATGTAGACACAGCCCTGTAGGTCTAAGCATGCATCCATATATTTAATCTCCTCAAAAATGCCAGCCTGTCTCTTGGAAACTACTATGGTAAATGATTGGGTTCCCCCAAAATTCATGTGTTAAAATTCTAAGGCCCAAGGTGATGGATGGTATTAGGAAATGGAGTCTTTGGGAGATGGCAAGTCATGAGGATGACTAGGATTAGTGCCCTTTTTGAAGAGGCCCAAGAAAGCTTGTTCACCCACTTCCACCATGTGAGGACACAGCCACAAAGTACCACCTGGGAATCAGGAAATAGGCCTTCACCAGCTGAAACTACTGATGCATGTCTTAAACTTCTCAGTCTCCAGAACTTGAAAGATACATGTCTATTATTTTTCTACTACCCGGTTTATGGTATTTTGTTATAGCAGCCCTTGTACAAACAGAAACAACGTCCCAACAGAAGAGTAAAATACTCCCAGTGAGCTGATCAGACTCATATTTTCACTTCCTCTCGCCCTCCTTATCTGCTGATTTACTGTTTGATTCATAGGCATAGACACCCTTCTTGTCTCCTCCTCCAGTACACTCCCATGAATAACGCTTCTTAAATTCAAAGATATGTATGTACTTAAAATTCACCAGTGCCTCCCTATTGTTTATAAGAAAGTCTTGACTTTCTTGGCTTCAGTGTCCTTCAAAGCCTGTTCTCATTTTATCTTTTCACACTCATTCTTCTCCATTTGCTACCTCATATCTGCACTTGACCTCCTCCTGCCTCATGGATCTCAGAATATTGCATGCCCTTCACATTGCTGGGACACTGTCTGCTGAGTTCTTTCACCTTGTCTGGAATATGCTTCTGACCTCTGCCTTCTGCCATCCCCCAGGATCCTGCTGGAATGCAGAAAAACCCACCCCATCCAGGAGGAAGTGATTTCTGCTCCTCATACCATACAAGAGGTTCACAAACTTCAGTGAGCTTCAGAATGACCTAGAAGGTTAGTTATCTACCCCCTGGGGATCTGATTCAGGGGGTCTGGGCTGGAGCCTAAGTGTATGCATTTCTAACAAGCTCCAAGCTGATCCTGGCACTGCTACTCTGGGGTACACACTTTGAAAACCACTATAATATAGGAATGCCAACCACATGGCATGGTAATGAGCAATTCTGCAAAGCCACCTCTGCTGCCCAACTCTGAGGTATCACAGCTGTGCCACTCAGTGAGTGTGTGACAGAAGGGAGAACACAGCATAGAGAATTCTGAAATAGTCCAGGCTGGAATCTTGTCTCCCCTACTTGTTATCATGAAATGATGTTTTCACCATAGAATAAAACGTATCTCGTTTTATAAAGCTATTGTGAGGGTTAAAAGAGAAGAGGTGTAAAGATCACATAAATGTAATTGGTCAATATTAATGAAGGGAAGAAGGGAGGGAGGAAGAAAGGTGGAAAGGAACAAAGACAGGAAGAAAAGAAGGGAACAAAAGTCAGCTAATGTTTTGGAATCCTGGGTTGTGAGCTCAGTGCGAGGCAATGTTTCAGCAAAGCCCAAGTGGCATGTTCCGGGCAGAGTCCAGAGCAGAGGCACAGTTTTGAAACGCTCCAACTCTCTATAATTGTAGGCTCAGAGGTTCCAGGGCATGTTTTCCATTCTGATGAGTAACAGAGGGGGACACTCACATATTCCTAAGCAGAACTACTTGGCTTAGAGAACACTTTTTAGGTTTAGCAATCCCAGGTTCAAGTTGAGTTTAAGAAATGGACCAAGCTAGCAAATGCTGAGGGAAAACCTAGCAGAGACCTGGGACTCTCTGGGGAGGGAGGCTAGGCTGATGGCTGGACAGTATGCTCCATTAAACTTTCTTATGTACAAACCATTGAACAAAAGTTGATGAGCTTCGACTTTGCTGAACATGTGGAGCTAGGAAAGTGGTACTCCAGGGAGGGCATGGAGCTTTGCACCCCTTCTCCCTACACTTTGCTTTATGCATCCTGCCAGCTAGCTGTTCACCTGTTTTCTTTGTAATATCTTTTATGATAAGTGGGCAAACATAAGCATGGCATTTTTCCAAGATCTATAAGCCATCCTAGCAAACTAATTGAACCCAAAGAGGAAGGGTCATAGGAATGAGAACTACTTACATCTGAAGTGGGGGCAGGTAGATAGTGTCAGAACTGAAGAGAATTATAGGACACTCACATGGTGTCCACTGGAGAATCCCCACATAACCTGGTAACGGAATTGTTCTGTGTTAAATGTGATGGTAAAAAAGAAATAGTTTGCTTTTTCCTTTAGGTCACACGAGGTAACATAGTCACAGATTCCAGATATTAAGACATAGATATTTAGGGGGTCATTACTCAGTCTACTGCAAATAACAGTAACAAAATAATACTTCTCTGTACCAAGTGCTGCTTAGCACATTGGACTGAGTGCTTTAACTATATCACTTCTGATATACTTGGCCACCATACAAAATAGAAATTAGAGAAGAGTCACCTATTGTCATATAACAAGCAAGTTACACAGCAAGGATTTCAACATCGGCACCTCTCTCCAAAGTCCACTTGATTGTTTCTTAAAAGCTAAGTTACCAGACTGATAACCTGTATTACCCATTTGTGTTACCTCCTGTCTTCACTCTGACACATGGGTACTTCTATCCCCAGGTTATGTAGAGGAAACTGTCCCAAGCAAACAAAGGTTCCCCAGATCAGAGAAGTGATGTGAGAGAACCTGATGACATTCAAGACTCCTGCTTTTTCCCTGGACTCTTAGGTGTCATTTCCACAGCCAGTGGAATTGGTTGGGCCCAGGAAGAATGGCCATATAATTGCCATAGACTCAGTTACCACCACCTCCATGTCAGCCGATCTGCAGGTGCTAAAGCACGGGGGCTCACCAGCCCTCACGACTAGCAGGTATTTATCAGCTGGAATGACTTTATATTCTACTTGCTAAATTGGATTTCTTTCAGAAAAGACTAGGGCGGCAGATAAAAGCAGATTTTATGGCCACCCAATCAGAGGAAGCTGAATTTCATTTGAGCAGGTGAGACTGGATGTCTTTAGGTTTTCTTTTTTAAAACCTGAGGGAAGCACTTAGATGTTAAGGCCAATTCATCAGGCATTAGGAGACTATTTTATTAGTCATTTACAGCAAACATTTTTCCCTTTACAGATGGTTGCCTATTACAACAAAAATCCCTGTCCAGGCTCAATGCCAAGCTGAAACTTGGAAAGTGAGTGGGGAGCTAAGTGGCAACATCTAAGTCAGGAAAGAGAGAATTAACAAATGTTCCTGGGTAAATTAAATGGTACTGGGACAATTCAACATCCAGATCCAAAAAATGAGCAACCCTTAGCTCATGCTATATACAAAAATCAAGTCAAAGTTGATTAAAGATTTAAGCATACACCCTGAAACTATACAACACCTAGATGAGAAATGGAGAAAAATTCTGTTACCTTGGGTTAAACAAAGATTTTTATAGATGGACACTTAAAGCAAAAACCATAAAAGAAAAAAATATTAATAACTTAGACTAAAATTTAAAAACATTTGCTCTTCAGAAAACAATGTTAATAAAACGAAATAATAAGCTATAGACAGGAAGAAAAATGTCTGTGAAAAATACAGTGGCTATAAGTTGACCACCCACAAAGCTATAACAAACTAGCCAGCATATGGAGGTGGTCACCGTGAGGAGCTGGGCCTCTTGTACTGATACACACATGTGGTGCATGTCCAGTCTGTGAAAATAAGGTCAACTAAAGAAGTTGGTTGATGCAGGGAGGTGGTCAGCTCAGGAGGTTCTTCTGTATATCTGATAATGGTCTTGTATCCAGAATACATAAAGGACTCTTCTAACTCAATGATTAGAAGATAAACACCATTAAAAAATAGACAAAAGATTTGAAATTGTATTCAGGTAAAGATACAGATGGCAAATAAGTATGTGAAAAAATGCTTATTGCCATTACTCAAGAGGTAAATGCAAATTAATGAAGTACCTCCATGTACCTATGAGAATGGCAAAAACAAACAAAACCCACCAATACCAAGTGCTATAGAGGATGCAGCACAAATGTAACTTTCATCTATTGCTAGTACAACTGCAAAATGGTACTTCCAGCCACTTTGGAGGAAAAAATTAGCAATATACCCCCACTGTATTACCCAGCGATCCTATGATAGATGGTCACCTATGAGAAATGAAAATATTTGTGGACAAGGAGACCTATATGTGAATGTTTATAGTAGCTTTATTTACAATTGTAGATTGTAAATATTAGAAACAACCCAAATGTTCCTCAACTACTGAATAGACAAATTGTATACAGTGGAAAGCTACTGCTAAGGTTAGAATGTCCCCTCCAAAACTCATGCTGAGATTTGCCATTGTGATGATATCAAGAGGTAGGACTATCAGGAAGTGATTAGGCAATTATGAATTGGGCTGCAATAAACATTCTGGTACAAATATCTTTGTTGTAGTGTGATTTTTTTGTCTTTTGGGTATTCATAATTGCTAGGTCATGGAAGAAGCCCAGGTGCCCATCGATCCACAAATGGATCAACAAATTGTGGTATCTGTACACCATGGAATACTATGCAGCCCTAAAGAAGAATGGAGATTTTACCTCCTTTACGTTTACATGGAAAATATTCTTCTTAACAAAGTATCTCAAGAATGGAAGAAAAAGTATCCAATGTACTCAGCCCTACTATAAAACTAACTTATAGCTTTCATAGGAAAAGCTATAACCCAATTATAGCCCAAGAATATGAGGAAAGGGGAGAGGGAGGGGAGGGGAGGGGGGAAGATGGGTGGAGGGAGGGTGACTGGTGTGATCATGCCTATGGTTCATTTTATAGGGTACATGTGAATCTTTCTAAATGTAGAATATAAATGTCTTAACACAATAACTAAGCAAATGACATGAAGGCTATGTTAACCAGTTTGATGAAAATTTTTTAAAATGTTTATAAAAATAGCACACTGTACCCCATGACTATATTAAAGAACACAGCTATGATTTAATAAGAAGAAGAAGAAGTGATTAGGCCATGAAGACTCCACCCTCACGAATGAATTAAAGTCATCATGGTTGGAATGAGTTTGTTATACTGAGAGTGGGTTGTTATAAAAACAAATTCTCTCCCTTTCTCTCAACAGCAGCCCTGCATCTTTCCAGGTTCCCTGGAAAACAAGAGAAGGAGAACACTCTCAGAACTCTAGTCTGATGGACGGCATTGTCCACAAACACGACCATTCCATAGGAGCCCTCCTTTTCCTGCCTTTGTTCCAGACCCATTGTGAGACCAGAAGATGGTGGGGTGGGTCACCTCCTCCAGACCTGGACTAACAGGAGTCATGACCATTTTTCATGTAATTATGGGCTCTTTATCAACAAGCGTTGTAATGCCTGAGCTGAGTAGATACAACATTTCACTAAGTCATTTCCCACTAGTCTCCTTCTTCCCGACCTTGCTGTCATAAAGCACACACTGCAGCCAGCATCTCCATGCACATAGCTTCCCGGAGACCCTCTCATTTGTGGATGGATACTACTAGGTAAGGCAGTAGTTGCTACTATGAGTTGAATTATATACCCCCCAACCCCAAATACATGTTGAAGTCCTAACTGCCAGTACCTGTGTGACCTTATTTGGAGATAAGGTCTTCACAAATGATCAAGTTAAGGAGAGGTCATGAAGGGGGTCCTAATCCAATATGGCTGTGTCCTTATAAAATGGAGAAATTTGGATATGGACGCAGAGGCAGGTATATGGGAAGACTATGTGAAGGCACGGTGGCGGGGGGGGGGTATGCCTTCTACAGGCTGAGGAATGCCTGACACTACGAGAAGTTAGGTAACAGGCAGGGAGCAGGTTCTCCATAGCTGCCTTCAGAAGGAACCAGCTCTGCTGACATCTTGATCTTGGACATCTGGACTCTAGAATTGTCAGACAGTAAGTTTCTACTGTTTAAGTTTGCAGTCCCAACCCTCAGGCTTATGGCCTATTAGGAACAACACAGAGGAGGTGTGAATGGTGGCAAGTGAGCAAAGCTTCGTCTGTATTTACAGCCACTCCCCATCACTCACATTATTGCCTGAGCTCCAACCTGTGTCACATCAGCCACAGAATTAGATTCTCATAGGAGCTCGAACCCTACTGTAAACAGTGCATGTGAGGGATCTAGGCTGTGTGCTCCTTATGAGACTCTAATGCCTAATGATTAGAGGGGAGCTGAGACAGTGATGCTAGCACTGGGAGCAGCTACAATGCAGATTATCATCAGCAGAGAGGTTTAACTGTACAGAGACCATAATAAATTGATTTCTTAGAGACTCATATCAAAACCATCCCCCACCCCAGACCTTGGAAAAACTGTCTTCCATGAAACTGGTCCCTGGTGCCAAAAAGGTTGGAGAATATAGATTTAAGCCACCTGGTTTGCGGTGCCTAAAAACAGCAGTCCAAGCAGACCAGAAAAGCTTCCCAAATGCTGTTTCAGTGCTAGCCCCTGAGGAACTTTTTAGTAGTCTGTAGTTAGCTGAGCAAAGAAGGGACAATGTAGAGATTTCTTTGCCATTTAAATGTATTCAATGTTTTATTGTCATAGATTACCCTTTTGTCACAGTATTTGTTAGGTTTATTGTTATGTCATCACAGCAAAATAAGTTTTCTTTTTTTACCTATATTACTTTGAGAAACTCACAGGTGTAGAAGGCACTGGAATAAATCCTCGCCCACAGACCCTTGCCAACTATCTCTGTTTTGATGATTCCAGATGAGCAGTAGAACCCCACAGAGTGCAGAAAGTCCTACAGCCACTTGTTGTAACCTCCAGACAGCAATCACTTCCCTGTCTTCACCACTTTTAGCTCAGATCCTTGAACACATATGTGTTCTGTGATTCTTGCCAATGAATTAATAAATGAGTGAGATGGAGTGTGATTTTTTCTTAAAGCATGATTTTGTTACTCAAAAAATCTTTATTTTTGACTGAACACAGACTTAGAAGTGGAAGCTCTCAGAGAGGACAGCCTGTGTCTCTTCACAATCTGTTCCTGGTAATTTGTTTGGCCTCTTTCATTTTCTTGGCCAAAAGTTCAGCATATTCTTCAGACTTTTTAAAATGTTTTCTAGTATGCTGTTTCTTCAGAGCAATATACCAGCACTTGTGTTTCAGGACATGTGGAGCAACTAAGTGCTCAAACTTGGAGGCTGTGGACCCAGGTTATCTTCTTCGTTTAAGGGCATTCTTACAACATATTGACAAAGATCATATTCTTTAGAGAGAGTGAAAACCTTGCAGATTCTGCTAGCTCTTTGGGACCTAGGCGACAAGTCCCTGTAGAATCAGTCAGTCCAGGCATAGTCTTCTCTCCATGTTTTGCAATGACCAAGTTGAGAACACTCAGATTGGAAGCTGCGGTGACACAACTCCAACAGGCTGTGCTTTCCTTCCCCAGTTCCCCTTGGCCTTTAACAGGAATGTCCCTTGCTCGGTGGCCACAGGTCAAGACACCTGCTTTATGGCATTATTCCCACAACTGACTGGGACCACCGTAACTCTTCTGTTCTTCATCCAGGTGTCCACAGTAACTTCGGTGGCCATACGCTTCTCATACAAAGTACTGCGTTTGTATTTCTCGTCCACTTCAGCGAGTTTCTGACAGCCAGTAGCAGAAAGAAGATACCCTGCTTCATCTTAAGTCATCACCTTAAGACAGTGGTTCTCAACCTTCCTAATACCACGACCCTTTAATACAGTTCCAGTGGGTCGCAACCCACAGGTTGAGAACCACTGCCTTAAGGTGACTTCTGAGGTGCCACAAAAAAGTTATGGAATACAATTTTTAAACCAAAGGGAGTCCTGACGTTTGGGGGGACAGGCACCTCCTGGGCAGGCCCCCCCAGCCACACCCTCTGTCAGACCTATGAGGCAGCTCGCTAATCATGATAGCCATCTTTCTTACACCCTTCTCCACACAGCATCCCTAGCAGGCACCAGGAACCGAACACTGCACCTGAGCTGAGTCCCATCTCTAAATACTCAGGTAACAAATGCCTTCCCAAACTCTGCTAACCTAGGCAGGGTACAGGGGTTTCACTTCTGCAAAGGAAACTGCTCACTCCTTCTCACAAGCCAGATGGCTAAGAGGAAGCCCCTTCCAAGACTCACTCTGATTCATGGTGATGCAGGGTAGGTTTCCCTGAGTACAGACCATTTGTCCCTTTAACCTCTTACCCCAGTGACCTATGGCTGCCCCTAATGGCAAAGTCCCAGGACCAGACCCCAAACATCTCCTGTGTCTTATATGATACACACTCTGAGTATAAGTGGGCAACCCCTCAGAGGGGGCATCAAATTATCACGTGCCAGGATTCCATCTGGGTCACCCCAACTGGACTGATTAATTCAAGGCATCCTAAAGATTGAACCCCTGAAGCAAACTTGCCTGCATCCCCCTTTACTAACTTGCATCCCAACTACAACTGGCATATTAGTTTTCTTTGGCTACTGTACCAAATTACTTACAGGCTTAAAACAATAGGGATTTATTCTCTCACAGTTTAAAAGTCAAAAGTCCAAAATTACCATCACTGGGCTGAAATCAAGCTGTCAGCCAGGGCTGTATTCCCTCTGGAGGCTTCTGGGGAGAATCCATTCCTTGCCTCTTTTAGCTACTGATGGCTGCTAGCATTCTTTGAACTGTGGCCACAGCAGTCCAGTCATCTAGGTCAGCATCTACAAATCTCTTTCTGCTTCCTCCTCATGTCACTTTCCCCTTTCCTATCCCAAATCTCCCTCTGTTTCTCTCTTGTTAAAGCACAGGTGATTACACTTAGGACCCACTCTGATAATCCAAGATT
Organism: Otolemur garnettii; assembly: GCF_000181295.1. NCBI lineage: Eukaryota > Metazoa > Chordata > Mammalia > Primates > Galagidae > Otolemur > Otolemur garnettii. The sequence goes on from NW_003852398.1 coordinate 2,932,644, forward strand.
ATCTATCTCCAAATCCTAAATCACATGTTATGAAAACCACAAAGGGGTTTTGGGCTAGATCCAGCCACTCACTGCATGAAGAGCAATTATTGAGATGAGGAGGATTGCCCAGGAAGAAAGGAACTTTTTAATATAAGGGGCTTTTCGTAAGGTTCAAGAACAAGTCAGTGAGGGATGATGACACTTTGTGTAACTCTTTCTACTATTAAGTTAAAAGTTCAATATCTCACATGAGAGTCAAGGCAAATGCCTGTCACTTAGGAGCCTGATAGATTAAAAACAAGTTGTTTACTTCCAAAATCAGTGGTGGTACAGGCGTTTGGTAAATATTCCCATTCTAAAAGGGAGGAATCAGTCAAGCCCCACACAAGTCTAAAACCCAACAAATCAAGCATCAAGTCATGAAATTATCTCCATTGACTCTGTGTCTTGCATCCTGGGCATAATGGTCCCAAGGGTCAGTCCCCATACCTCGTTCAGCCCCACCCTCATGGCCTTGCTGGGCACAGCCCACATAGGGTCGTAGCTTCTTTAGGCTGAGGGTGCACACTTACCGTGGATCAACACCAAGGATGCTGGCCTTTTCCCACAGCTCCATCAGGCTGTGCCTGGGCAGAGACTCCATATGGGGGCTCCAATCCCACATGTCTCCTGGCATTGCCCTAGTAGAGTGTCTCGTTGGGGGCTCCACCCTGTGGCAGGCTTCTGCCTGGACACCCAGGTGTTCCTATAGATCAGCAGTTCTCAACCTATGGGTCATGACCCCTTTGGGGGTCTCCTGCATATCAGATATTTACATTACTATTCATAACAGTAGCAAAATTATAGATATGAAGTAACAATGAAAATAATTTTATGGTTGGGGGTCACCACAACATGAGGAACTATATTAAAGGGTCACAGCATTAGGAAGGTTGAGAACCACTGCTATAGATCCCCTGAAGTCTAGGCAGAAGCCACCAAGCCTCCACACCTCGACTCCCCGCACACTGGCAGGCTTAACGCCATGTGGATGCCACCAAGGCTCTCGCCCTGCAGAGCCCACCCTGAGCTGCACCTGGGGCCCTCTGAGCCATTGCTGAAGCTGCAGCTACAGGCCCCTGGTGTGCCACCTAAACAGTCTGTCCACTTAGGCCTCTGAGCCTGGGATTGGGTGCATAGCCTGGATGGTTTCTAGTTTCCCTCTGGGGACGTTTTTCCACTGTTCTGACTACCAACACCTGGCTCCCTTTTAGTCAGCTATGGTCACCCCACATTGTGTGCAGATCCCTCCCTTGAAAAATGCTCTTTCCTTGTCTACACATTGCCAGCCTGCAAATTTTCTAACTTTGTATGCTCTGCTTCCCACTTAAGTACGAGTTGCAGCGTGAAGTCATTCCATTGCTCCTGTATCATATTTCTATTCAGTGTTTTGGTCACAGCCACTTACCAAGTCTTTAAGGACTTCCAAACTCTTCCCCATCTGCCTGTCTGCTGAGCCCTCCATACTCTTCCAACCTCTGCCTGTTCTGTTACCTGCGTCCGAAGTTGCTGCCGCATATTCCATATCTTTATAAAGAAAACAGGTTTGCTTCGCTCACGGTTCTACAAGCAGCTTGGCACCAGTGTCTGCTTCTGGGGGGGGCTTCAGGGAGCCCCCAGTCTGGGAGGAAGGGGAAGCACACCACTTGGTGAGAGAAGGCAGAGCCCAGAGGAGGCGGAGCAAGGCTCCTTCAAACAACCGGGTCTGGCGGCAGCACACGGTGACAGCTCTCCCGCTACCAGGAGGACCCAAACACCTCGCCAGGCCCTGCCTCCAACATTGGGAACCAGACCTCATGCCCCTCTCACATCACTTCCCGATAGTCCCTCAAAGTCTTAACTCCTTCGTCTTGTGGAAATGCTGCCCTTAGGAGTCACAATCTCAAAAGATCAGATGTTAGTTAAGTTACAAGGTTCTAGCCGTGAAGCCCTACAGGCCTGGGAGAAAGCCTGAGTTTTGTTCATGGGCTGGTTACCTGCATTTCTTGTCTTGGGATGCAATACTCACTTTGCCATATAAGGTAATATTTATAAGTTCAAAATATTAGGACTTGGATATCTTCTTTGGGGGAGTGGAGGTGGCATTTTTGATTCTACCACACCTGGCTTCACCTCTGTACTCCACTCTGGCCATAGACTTCACGTCCATGCAGCTGACATGCTGAGTGAGAATCCGTGGCTCTGTGGGGGCCGTGTGAGCTCAGGTCCGAGGCTGGGGTAGGCATGGGGGTGGGGTGGTCGCTGATGAGGCTTCAGGGCTCGTAGTTGAAGATGACAAATTCATGACGGTGACAGGTTTGTCTGGAAGACAAGATGGGAACAAAGCTTTGGTTAAAGCCCAGGATTCATAGTCTAGAGCAGCGTTTCTCAACTTTTTTTTCTCCCAGAACACTTGAACCTATAGCTAGACTTTCCCAGCATACTTGATCAAAACAAAGAGTGAAAAAAAGGTATATATTTTCTGTGTTTTGAACTTCTTTATAAAATAATTAACAATCTTTAAAAATTTCATAACATACCTAAGATCCTATCACAGTACACCCGTGTGCCATGGCACACCATTTGAAAACCACAGGTCTAGAGAGAAAGAAACTCAATACTCTGCTTCGTGTGTACCTCTGTAAGACCCTGTGCAGCCTCCAGGACCATAGAAATAGTGTAGCCTGCAGCCCTGTGCAAACATCCTCCTGCTTTCCACTAAGTCCCTGTCTTCTGTAGCAGATAAAGTGGGTTTTCCACCAAGGTCTATATCCTCCCTTCTCTCCTTTTCAAGAGTCTTTCAAGAAACTCTTTGGAGACCTGCCCACCTCCCTAAGGTCCTGGGCTTTGGAGGCTCCTGCCCCTACCCCACAAGCTGTGAAATTGGGTCTGATTTATCCAGATGAATCATGGCAGGAAGCACTGAACCTTTAAGTGAACATGTGGGGGGCCAAGGAAAGATCAAAGTTTACTTACTGAAGGTGTCAGATGAAGAATGGGAAAATACAAGTCTTTAATAAGATCATGGAGCTGTTGAATCAGCCAACCAGTGCCCAATCACTGCCAGAGTTCTTTCTAAGTGAGATGATAAATTTCCTCATTGTTTAAAACAATTTGAGTTGATCCCAAAGTATTCTGATACATGTTCTGTCCAAAGACCTAATACAGGTTAAACAAACCCACTATTCCTTCTGGCAACAATAAAAGAGGAGCTATTGATATTTGTACCGAGAGGCTTAGATTTTGAATCAGAGGCAATCGTTACATAACAAGTTAAAGAAAACTGAATTTACCAAAATTCTCTCAGAAAGTGATAGCTGTCTTAGTGGGACAATAATGTAATTAGTGATTAAAATCACAGCAGAGAATGTGAAGCATTTAAGCTTGAGCAGCAGAGAGTAAAGGATATTATTTACTGCTTGGCAGGAGGTGGGATGGGGGATAAGAGAGATAGAGAGTGGGGGAAGAGCCAGAAGGTGGCAGGACTTCATGGTGTCACAGCTTCCGCTTATCTAGTGAAGTGTGCCCACGTGGCTCACATCTCCCCTCTCTTCTACAGTTATCAAAAATCACAAAATGCTACGGAAAACAAGTGAACCACTTATAGAAATCAGTGACAGGGCTGACTTGGGTCTCTGGAGGGTAGAGCAGATAAAAGGGTAATAAATCAGACAAAAGAGGTGAACCCATGAAGGCAGAAGGAACTACAACAAATAATTCCCCATGACTTTCCCCTGAATCAAAGAGACATTTGGTTCCCATGAGACTTTACTATCGGGACCTGAGAAACTAGTACCCCTAGATTATATCTGGGTTACATCAGTAGTTCTACTACCATTCCTAATGCTGCTTCTGTCCCACAAATCACACTGGGCTATCTGGCCCAACCTCTCCCAAAATATGCACCCTGCAGCCCCATCTGTGAGCCTCGATTTGGGCATTTGTTATTCCGTCCCACTTTGTGGTCACTGTAAGCCATTCTCACCGTCCCCTTTGGGATAACTATGGGCTCCAGTACTTACCTCTTCCAATGCAACTTTGAATAAGGAGTGGTTACATAGGACGGATCGATGACTGGATGGGAGGATAATGGACAGACGGACTGTGGCCAACCCATCTGAACCGTCATCTGCTTCTTTGCAGAGCTGAGGACTCCAGCCTCCAAAGTAATGACAGTGAGGGTGGCCTTGAGAATAAGAGTCTCAGTTGACAGTCAAGTGGCAGTTGGAGACTGGTACTTCTTTTAAGTGGAAAGTCTGATTATGGGTTTGTTGGCAGTCTTCTTAAAGCTACAGAAGTGAGAGGATTATTTTGGGTCAGGAGCTGCAGCATTTTCAGGGTTCCCAGCCATTTAACACCCCTTCTCGGAAGCATATTCGCTTCTCATCTGATAAGCAGACACTCCTTGAGCAGCAACCAGACTTGGCCCCGAGATATCACATTATTTGAAGATGGGCTCTGGGTAATCTTTCAAACCTCTTTAATTGCCAAGCACCACCCCAGAGATTGCAAGCATTTCTGTGGAGTCTGGGCAGGTTTTAAGTCAGATTGGCAAAATGCCAAAAGAGAATTGGCCACAGGAATTTCATCTGAGGCTCCAGTTTCTTCCATATAATCCAACAATGGTCTCGGAGACCCCAAGAAGACCAGCTTGTCAGGCAGCCAGATGATTGTGGCTTCTTCCAAAGGGTTTAGCTGGAGTTCCAGGGCATCCAACAGGGACGGAGGGGCACAGCGACCATCAGGAGCCCACAGAGTTAGAGATGAATGTGCTGACTCACACACACCTGTTCTCTCCCACTTCTTCCCTTCTCTCCTTTTTCTTTCTTCCATCACTTCAGTGATTATTTGTAAGCACAACTCAAGAATTGCACAGAAGCCCGTTGCTCAGCTGAATATAACTCCTACTGACACTCACACATCAGAAGTGTTGGGCAATTTGGGGGCCCCTGTCCACTCATCCTCTCTTTGCTTCTGTCCATCAGGGGCTGCAACAGACTCTACCCAGAATCTGCACTTGGAGGCAGCTGCACCTGACTTCTGGGTCAGGCTCTACTTCTTGCTATTGGTGAGGCCTTGAGCTGATGACTTCACACCTCTAAATCACTGTTTCCTTGTCTGCAAAATGACACGAATAAACTCTTTCTCTTGCTTTAAAATGAAATTATATGTGCATTGCATGGCTCTTTGCTCATATTGGGAACTTAAAAAGTGTTTAACTGGAGGGGAATGGAGGCTCGTGCCTATAATCCTAGTACTCTAGGAGACCAAGGAAGGTAGATCCCATGAGCTCGGGAGTTGGAGACCAACCTGAACAAGAGCAATACCCTGTCTCTACTAAAAATAGAAAAATTAGTCAGGCATTGTGGTAGGCACCTATAGTCCCAGCCACTTGGGAGGGTGAAGCAAGAGGATCACTTGAGCCCAAGAGTTTGAGGTTGGTGTGAGGTATGAGACCAGGGCACTTGACCCAGGGTGACAGAGTGAGACTCTGTCTCAAAAAAAAATTAAAAATAAAATACGTTTAAGTGATTGTTGAGGATTCTGGTGGGCTACTAATGGAAAATACAAAGGGTTTACCCAAAGGGGCTGATGAGGCTAGTTAGTGGGGTGGACAGGTTTCCCAGGACCCACACACAGATCCCACTCCTCTAAGCTGTATCTTCTCATATGCAAAGGAGCAAGGGAAGCAACCCATGTTTCCAGGCCTGGAGACAACTCTATGAGGTCGGTGCCATCAGTGTCCCTATTTGATAGATAAGGGTCCTATAGTAGGCACTGGCCCATCAGGTCTCTCTTTGGTTCCCCTTGTGTCCAGCCACCACTCACCATGCTCCCCCCCCCCAAAAAAGAATGCAAGGCCCAATTTGGAGGTGGGCAGGGTGTTCCCTTGTACCCTTGCAGTACAGAAAGGTGGGCATCACAATCATGCAGATATACCCAGGTCACGGTGCCCACACCCCTTAGACCAGTCAAATATCTTGGACATTCAAGCCAGCATCGATTTAAAATCTTGCCAGCTATCCAAACTTCACAAATGCATTGACATTTTGGCTTACAAGGAGGCCACTGTGCTGGCACCACAGGGTCTCAGCCTCGGAAACCTTTCTTTTTCGTGAAATCTACCTCTCTGAGATAACTCAGAGCCCCGGAGAGGATGACACAGCTCCTTTCTGCTTCTTGTTTTTAATGTATTTTTTTTTTTGACCAAACATAATATACAACTCCTTTTTACTTAACTTCAAAGAGCTATTTCCGTTCCTCAAAAAAACCAACGTGTGCTAATTGATAACTCAGAAAGAAAATGAATAGTGTAAAATTAGGCAGAGGGAATTATTCATGGCCGTGCTTTCTGCCATCATCTTCCACTGGTGTCTCCCTTTAGAAAGAAACTTAATAATGAGAGACTGAAACATCTCCCCCTTGTCCCTTTTTCTCAGTAGAAGCCCATTTACTATCCTGGTTGAACTATGCCATGGCAGAAAGCACAATAATAATTATGATAGTTACAGTTGTAATCCTAGCAAGTGGGGTTTTGTTTTGTTTTGTGATAACACTGTGCCCAACCTCCCATTCTCTGTTGGACATTTGTGTGCTGAGAACCCTACCGGTGGCCACTCCCGTTCTTTGGCAGGACTGCCAGCCTCACCCCAGCTAGCCTGGAAGGTGTCGTATTTTCATAAGGCAGCCTTGTTACTTACCTGGCTGTCCCTATCACAGAACCATCAGCTTTCTAATACTGAGGACAGTATCTCACCCACCTTTCCATGCCCCAAGACCTGGCATTATTCTTGGCACCAACAGGGGTTAAAAAGTAACTAATGAATAAAAGTGTGAATAAAAGGAATAGCCACATCCTTCTATATGAAAAAAAAGGAAAATCAGGGAGAAATGTATTCATTCAATAAATAGCTACAGAGTAAGCCAGCTACACGCCAGGGACTCCTCCAGGTATCTAGACTATGTTAGGGAACACTAATGTGGCAACAGCAATCCCGCCTTCTGGAAGTTCATATTCTGGTAAAAGGAAACAGAAAATCAACATAATAAAAAAGAAGAGTATAGATTATATGAGAAAGTGATTAAGTACTGTGATAAATAAAACCCCAGACATAGTTCAGAGTTGGAAAACATGGGAGTGAAGGAGGAGAAGGGCATGTGATGTCCATGGTGGGCAGGGGAGCCACAGCCAGCCAGTGATGTTTGAGCAGAGACTTCCAGGAGGAGAGGGCTGCAGCCAGGTGTGTGTCTAGGGGAGTGAGTTCTGTGCAAAGGCCCTGTGAACCGGCTGTGTACCTGGGGGTAGAGGACTCATAAGGGGGCCAGCACAGCTGAAGACAAGTAGAAAGAGGACAGTGGTGGAGCAAGTGCTCCAAGCTGCAGGCCACTGTTAAGACCTGCTGGGAGGCTCCTGCAGTCATTCAGAAGGGCACTGACAGTGCTTCAGACCACAGGCTCCCATCTGTACTGGATATACCAGGCATGTGCTCTCCCTCAGGGCTGTTAAACTGAGAAGCATAAAACAATAGAAATGCATTCTCTCATGGTTCTGGAGGCTGGAAGTCAAGTTGGGGTGTTGGCAGAACTGCCCTCCTCCTGGAGGATCTTGGGGAGAATCGTTCTTTGTTTCCTTCAGCTCCTGGTAGCTGGTTACAGTCCTTGGCTTGTGGCTGCATCACTCCAATCTGTCTCCACTGTCACCTGCCTCCTCCATCTGCCTTCTCCTCTGGGTCTTATAAGGACACTTGTTATTGGCTTTAGCATCCTCACAGATAAGCCAGGATGATCCCTCATCTCAAGATCCTTAACTGAATTACATCTGCAAAGACCTACTTTTCCAAATAAGGCCACATTCATGGGTTCCAGGGATCAGGATGTGGACATTTTTTTCCTAGTTGGGGAGGCCAACAATTCAACCTATGTACCCTCTGATCTAATTATTGTCACCCTCTCTAAGTTTATCATTGCAGCTGTAACCAGTGCACATATGAGATGTTTAGTCAGCTGTTCACCTGACCCATGAGCAGGGCTTCAAAGGAGGTAGGGCCCTGAAGGGACAGCTCAAGCCAAGTCAGGGCCACTTCAGTATGAACAGCAGGCAGAGCCTCGGGTTGGGGGGCTGGTCTGGTGATGGGACCAAAAGACCCAAGCCCTAATACTACACAGTCTGACTTATCTGAAGAAAAACCAAATGAATGTTCAGGCGTTCTAATCAGAGCTCAGACAGAAGTCCCGTTTGAGCTGAGGACATGTGGCAGCCTGGTCTCAATTTTGGAGAAGCATTCTTGGGCAGGAATACCAAGATCCAGATCCCTTAGAGTTACAGAGAGGGGACCCTTGGGGTCTGAGTGGGAGAGACTGACCCCTCAAATGGCTACATGGTTTGTCCATCTGGCTTCACTAACCTTCTGAGGACCTTTGCTTTTCCCTTGAAGTGTTTTACAAAGTAATGAACGGTGCTGAGAGTATGGCAAGGATACTTGGTCTGTTTAGAGTTCTACCCTATAAATGAATTTTGTAAACTGGTTTCTGACTTTGACCTTGGTCTTTGGGGGATTTTGGCATTGTAAATTGGGCCCTGAGACCAATCAGCTCTATGTAACTACCATCATTCATGCATTCATTCACTTATACATCTTCATTCCTTCATTTTAATTTATTTAACACATTTGTTTGAATAGCTTCTTTATGCAAGATACTGCTCTACAGATTTAGGGAAGAAGTGAACAGACAAGCCTCTTTCTTTACATGGTTTACATTCTATGGGGAACATACCCAATAAGCAAAAAATTAATGGACTTTGTAATATGATGTTAATGTTGGGTGATGTTGTATAATGTTGGGTGATGATCGGTCCACTAAAGAAGATAAAAGTGTGATAAGGAGTTGGGGACAGGGATGAGGGGGTATTTCTGGTCCTCTCCAGATGAAGCTCAGTTCTTAGCATCAACCAAAAAGGGTCTATGGGCTCCTTCTTCTGTCTGCATCATGGTGTCAGCAAGCAGAGAAGGCCGACAGCAGAGTGGGTGCCCAGGAGGACAGGGGCTCAGCCAGAGTGGAGAGAGTCCTTCAGAACTATGGGAATGACATACTTGTCTCCAAACTTCTGGAGGAGGGGAGCTGTCCAGGAAAGCTTCTGTTATTATAATATCATCTTCTTGATTCCAGTTTTTCCTTCCCCTAAATTCTCGTTGACAGGTATCTTCATTTGCTAATCTTTGCAGAAACGGAAGCTTCCCAAATCTAGAGCAATAGTTCTCCACTGGGGCACATTTTTTCCCAGGCACACTGGCAATGTCTTTGGTGGTCACAACCAGGATGGCATGTGCTACTGGCATCGGTGGACAGGATCCAGGGATTCTGCTAACACCCTGCAATGCCCAGAGGTTACCTGGCCCACCTTGTGCAGAGTGCTGAGGCTGAGAAGCCCTGTTCCAGAGACACTTAGGATCATGACTTAGAATTAAATTGGAAAATTGAAAAGGTCTGAAAATTTGAATGGAGAAGCAAGCCCAGAAGTAAAAGGCTCTTAGTTGCACTCTGTGCACAGCCTGGGTGGCAGGACCAGCTCAGCGGTGGTATTCAGCTCCCAGCCCTGTGACTTTGGGCAAGTTACCTAATTTCTCTGTGTTTCCCATTCCTCATCTGTACAATGCAGCCAGTAAAACAGCTACAGATATTTTCAGTGGTGTTGTGCAGGGAAGATAATACAGCAGACACTCTTAAGTAGAAGATGAATTTATTTTTTTCATTTTTCTCTCATCAATTATGTGAGTGTTGTTGTAAAACAGATCCCAGAACCTCCCATCCTGCCTCCACACCTATTGACCAGCTCTACCCCCAGCCTCTGACAGCCACATTCCACTCTCCATTTCTCTGAGTTTCACTACTTTAAATAGCTCATAGGCTAGAATAGTGCAGCTTCTGTTATTTTGTGACCAGCTTGTTTCACTTAATATAATGCCTTCAAGTTTTATCCATGTTGGAGCATGTGACAATGTTTTCCTCTTTTTTAATGCCGTGTAATATTCCATTGTAAGGTCCACACTCTCTTTATCTGTTCATTTGTTGGTGCACATTTAGGGTGTTTCCACTTCTCAGCTACTGTGAATAATGTTGCTAAAACATTGGTGTGCGAATATCTCTTTCAGATACTATTTTCAATTCTTTTGAATACCTTTTCCTATGGGTTGAATGATCCTCCAAAATTCAAGTTGAAATTTAACTACCAGTGAGATGGCAGTTAGGACCCTTAAGGCAGGTGGGACCTTTAAGAGGTGATCAGATCATGAGCCCGCCACTCCTGTGAAGGGATCAATGTTGTTTTCATAGGAGTAGGTTAGTGATCTCAGGAGTGGGTTCCTGATGAAAGGATAAAGTTCAGCCGTCATCCTTTCTCTTGTCTTGAACTCGCTCTCATCCCCTTTTTCTTTCAGTTGCCACTATGAGATCACACAGGACAAAGGACTTGCAAGATACCAGCACCATTTTCTCAGACGAGGTAGTCTCTGGAACTGTGAGAAATAAATTTCTTCTCTTATAAATTACACAGTCTCAGGCATTCTGTCATAGCATGGAAAATGGACTGAGGCAGATACATACCCAGAAGTAGGGCACTGGATCAGAGGGTAGTTTTATTTTTTAAATTTCTGTCAAACCTTCCTACTATTTTTCTTAGAGACTGCACTGTCCCGTCCTGCGGGACAGGTGGCGCCCAACCGTGGGGCTCGAGGTACGGACCCTCGCCGGACGGACCCCCCTTTTGAAGACCCCGGGAGACGTCCCCGGACAACCTGAAAGTGCAGCCGCC
>NW_003852398.1:2947691-2950837 GCF_000181295.1 Otolemur garnettii
AGAGAAGCCATAAAATGTTTCAGACACATCGTTTACATTCCCAGCAGGAGATTGATGCAAGCTCTAACTCCTGCATTCCTCTACCCCACCTCTTGTCTTCTCTGAGTGCTATAAAAACTGACCTATTACCTCCATTAAAACAGACCTTGACAAGAAATCTGCTTGGTCTCGTTCTGTCTTTCTCGCCCATTCTCTTTACAGGCTGGGTCCCCCTCGCCCCACGAATAACCGTGTCCCGCAGGACGGGACAACTGCACTGCTTCACAATCCCACCAACAGTGTGTAAAGGTTCCAGTACTTCCACATTCTCACCAACACTTGTTATTTTCAGTTTATTTATTTATTTTTTATTAAGTCATATATACATAGATCAGGAATACACTTATGCCATTGTGGGATTCAATGTGTTGATTATTTGTACAAATTGGGGTGCTTACATCCTACTAATTAACATAGCTTTCACCCCATTTACTTAATCACAGTGCTAAGACATTTGTGTTCAATACTTGATAGATTTGACTTGTACCCTTGCAATATGCTCCATAGGTCTTTTTTTAATAGTGGCCATCCTAGAACATATGAGGGGATATCTCAGTGTGATGTTGGTTTGCATTTCCCTAGTGCTCAGTGATGGTGAGCATCTTTTCAAAGGCTTTTAAGGCATCTGTGAATCTTCTTTGGAGAAATGTCTATTCAATTCCTTTTCCTTTTTTCAAATCAGGTTGGTGCCCCCCCCCCATTTTGTAGCCTTTTCAGTCTACAAAATTGTTTCATTTTCTGTGAAGAAGTTTTTAAGTTTGAAGTAGTTCATTTGTCTATTTTTGTTTTTCTTGCCTCTGTTCTCGGTATTATAAAGCATTCTTCTGTTGCCATAAGGGTGTTGCCGTTAGGGTCTCATGGAAAAGTGATGTTGCGAAGAATAAGCATGCTTATTGAAATTGTGTTTTAAATAAAGGTGACCATCTGCTTGCTCAGGCAAAATGGCGAGCTTTCTTTATTTACTGTTGGTTTATATAATAGATCTTGTGCACGAGTATCATACAGCAATGACCTCATTAACATTCATTGCAATCCCCCAGCACATGGGCACTGGACCTCAATGACTTCCCTCTGCACATGCGCATTGGACATTAATGACTTCATTAATTCATTTAAACATCTTGTGACTACCGCCTGTAAGTAGCACCTTCCTAGTAATCTGGTAATTCACCGAACATACACCTTTAAACATAACCCTTTCAACTTAACCCGGTTTAACATAACTTAATGGAGAACATGTTGTTAGCCATTACTTCTTTTGTTCTTATCTGATGAAGCCTGAGGCTATGGAGGAAAGAGACAGTTTGAAAGTCTGTTCTCCTGACCTTGCTATTTGGAGGCAGTTACTTCAATCTTAAAAATGAGGCATAATTAAGAAACTTCTAGGGCACACAGAAATTTGTGTGCAAATCTCTCCTCCCATGTGCACCTTAAGTCAGGGGATTTTTACTTCCGCAACCAACCAGGCCGACCTTAGGTCAGGGGGGTTTTAGGCTCACAACCAACCTGGCCATATGGGATTCTGCCTCCATTTCTCACAAGTAAGCCTGCACAAAGTCTTTTCACTGCTTTCTCTCAAGCAGCTTTTTTGGCCAGAGGCATATAGGCCTTTTGCCTATATCTCTCCTATATTTTCTTCAAAGAGTTTTATAGTTTCAGGTCTTATGTTTATATTATTTTCAGGTCGACAATCCATTTTGAGTTAATTTTTATATATGGTATAGAATAACGGTCCAACTATTTTCTATATCCAGTTTTCCCAACACATATGTGGTAGAAACTATCCTTTTCCCACTATGTAGTCTTGGAATCCTTGTCTAAGATTATTTGGTGGTGAACCTGAGGGTTCATATCTGGGCTTTAGTCAAGTTCTTTGATTTATATATCTTTTTTACAACTCTATCATACTGTTTTGACTACTTTAGCTTTGTAATATATCTTGAAATCAGGCAATGTGAGGTCTCCAGCTTTGTTTTTTCTTTTTAGGATTATTCAGCAATTCAGAATCCCTTGATACAGATTCTGTATCAATTTTAGGATTCTTTTTTTAATTTCTGCACAAAACACCATTGGAATTTTTATAATAATTGCATTGATTATGTAGACTGTTTTCAGTTTACGGATATTTGAACATTATTCAGTCTTCCAATCGATTAACACAGGGTGTCTTTTCATTTATTTGTGTCTTCCTTAATTTAATCCAGCAAAGTATTATAATATTCAGTGTACCAGTCTTTCACTTTCTTGGTTAAGGTTATTCCTAAGTGTTTTATTCTCATTGATGCTACCAGAAAGAGGATTATTTTCTTTATTTTCTCTTCAGAGTGTTCATTGCTAGTATACATAAACACAACTGATTTTCATGTGTTGATTTTGTATCCTGCAACTTTGCTGAATTTACGTTAACTATTTTGTGTGTATGTGTTTGTGGGGGAGGGAGCTCTTAAGGATTTTCCACATATATGAGTATATCATCTGTGAACAGAGATGCTTCTACTTCTTTCTTTCTAATTTTGATGCCTTTATTTCTTTTTCTTGCCTAATTGCTCTGACTAGGACTCAGCCCTATCTTTAATAGAGAGAAGCAAGAGTAAGCATCCTCGCCTTGTTCCTGAGCTTAAAGGAAAGGTTTCAGTTTTCCACCATTGAGTACAATGTTAACTGTGGGGTTTTCTTCTAGGTTTTGTTCTGTTGAGGTAATTTCATTTTTTTGCTAGTTTGTTAAGAGTTGTTAATCATAAAAAGGTGTAAAATTTTGTCAAATCCTTTTTCTATGTCAAATGAAGTGACCATATAATTTTTATCCTTTGTGTTATATTGCTCAGTTTTCATGCATTGAACCATCCTTGTATCCCAGGGTTAAATCCCACTAGGTCATAGTGTATGACAGTACACTTGGTCATAGTGTATAATACTTTTGATGTGCTATTGAATTTGTTCACCAGTAATTTGTTGAGAACTTTTACATCAATATCCATCTGGAGCATGGGACTGTGGTTTTCCTTTCTTATAGTTTCTTTTCTTCCTTATAATTTCATTCTTTGGCCTTGATAGCAGGGTAATGCTACTGCCATAAAATAAGTTTGAAAATACATCCTCCTCTTCAA
>NW_003852398.1:2950895-2961614 GCF_000181295.1 Otolemur garnettii
TGCTCTACTCCTTTGAGCCACAGGAACTGCCCTCTCCTTCTTCAATTTTTAAAAATCATTTGAGAAATTTGTGGTAATTCTTCTTGAAATGTTTCGCAAAATGTAAATATATTTGGTAGAATTCTTCAGTAAAGACTGGTCCTGGGCTACTCTTTGTTGGGAACCATTAGATTACAGGTACCTTTCAGATATGTTCAGATTTTATATTTCTTCATGATTCAGTTTGGGTAGATTGTATCGTTCTAGAATTTGTTCATTTCTCCTAGGTGATCCAATATTTTGGCATATACATGTAATTATTCATAGGAGTCTCTTATAAATCTTTGTGTTTTGTAGCATCAGTTGTAATGTCTTCTTTTTCATTAGTGATTCTATTTATTTGAGTCTTATCTTTTTTCTTAGTCACTAAGAATTTATCAATTTTCTTGATCTTTTAAAAAACGTCTTGGGCACATTGACTTTTCCATTGTTTTTCTACCCTCTTTTGTATTTATTTCTGCTCTGGTCTTTATTATTTCCTTCCTTCTGCTAACTTGGGATTTTATTTGTCCTTTTTCTAGTTCTTTGAGGTATAAATTTAGGTTGTTGATTTGAGATCTTTCTTTTTTAATGTAGGGGTTTATCACAACAAGCTTTCCTCTTAGTAGCATTGTTGCTGCACCCCTTACTTTTCAGTATGTTGTTGTCATTTTCATTGGTCTCAAGATATAGCCTAATTTTCTTTTTCATTTCTACTTCAACTTATTCCTTGTCTAAGAGTGTTTTGTTTGATTTCCACATTGGTGAATTTCCAGTTTCCCTACACTTTTGATTTTTAGCTTCATTCAACCGTAGTAGGAAGTTTAATTTACTATTAAGAAGTCAAAACTTCAACACATTGAATCTCATAATGGCATAAATATATTTATGATCTATGTACAAATGACTTAATAAAAAAAAGTCAAAACTTATAAGTCTTTCATTAAACTCTCAGGGGGAAGGATTACCAAAAGCATGTCTAGTCAGCAAAGGATAGAAACTGGAAATTGGTTAAGAAATGGTTATTTTAAGTAAGTTAAATATGTGGTCTGTCTTTGATATGCTCTATTTACCTGTATTTAAAGAGCATTCAATGTCATACTTGATGTGGAGATGGAATAGGAAGACCACTCATAAAAAGAACCTATTGGGTTGCAGATAATTTTAATATCATGATATCCTGTGAATGAGAGATTCTCTGCAATGAGTAAATGAGGACACTGAAGCTTAGAGAGGATAAGTGACTTGTTTGGGGGCACCAGCCAGGAAGTGGCAGAATTGAAGCTTGACAATCTCTACATGAATCCAAGACAACACCTTTACCACTGCATTTTCTTCCCCTCACCTCACCCACCGAAAGTAAGAAAAAGCATGTTTTATGGATGAATTCATTCAAAAAATTATACCTTTACAAATGAGGCTTAAATAAGAATAATAATCAAAGTCCCCCAAATTAATTCTCCCCATCCCTAGAGAACAAATTAATTCTTTCTCCATTGTCTCTGATTCAGCTGTGATGGAATTACTGTGGCATCTGCCTAGACTTTTCTTAAAACCACTAGCTTAAATTCCCCCACTGAATTCTAGAGGAAATGTATTTTAGAAGTCAGAGAAGCTAAATTCAACAAGAATATGTATGGATTCATTTTATTGCACCATTGGCATGCTCTTGCTCGATATACTTCCTCATCTATCCTTAAAAGAACTAAGAGCACATCACATATTGTGATGTATGCAGAACCAGGGGTCCTATGGAGAACTCAACCTTAGAGAAAGCTTTAGACTCCTATACTTGGAAATGACCTCAGGACAGCTCATGCAGCCTCCTGTCTACTGCAAAAAGCCTCTCTACAACATTCCTTTAGATTCTGCTTAAATAATTCCAGGAATAAGGAACTCTCCATGTCCTATAGCCCCCTGTTCTGTTGTTGAATGATTCTACCTACTCAAACGTCTTCCTGAAAGAGCACGAGCCTATGTTAGATAAACTGAGGTTCTAGTCCCAACTCTTCCACTTAGAACCTGAGTCATCTTGGGTAAGGCAAGGAAGCTCAACTAACTAGAATCCTTTTCTCCATCATGACTCACCTTGGATGTACCAAAACATCTGTCTTGTCTTCCTCCACTTAGTTATCTTTTTCAGGCCAAAAATTCACCACATTTTCAACATCTTCTTATGTGATGCCTTCAGATGTCTCAGAGAACACACTAAGCATCTTTGATGAGATATTCCCTCTAAAGCAGATTCTTCCAGTTTCCAAGACATATGATTTCCACAAGCCAGTGCGGAGCACCTCCCAAAGCACCAATATAAGCATCCAGGCCTCCTGGATCGTCTCAAAACCACTTTCCAACCCATCTCTGCACACTTCAACCACAACCTTCTTATCTTCTACAGTAATAATCACAAAAATTACTTAATTACCCATTCATGCCAGACGACTTGCCCTTCATAGGATTCTCAATGAATCATCACCAGAACCCAGCAAGATGGTGAAATAGGCATCTTGATGAGACCCACTCCTTTGATAGACAACCTTGTCACTTTAGAGCAGTGATTCTCAACCTTCCTAATGCCACAGCCCTTTAATACAGTTCCTGTGGGTTGCAACCCACAGGTTGAGAACCGCTGCCTTAGAGAATCTGTTGCAACACTTTGTCCCTCCCACCATAGTCACATAAGAGGAACTGTGACCCATGTAGAAGCAATTAGAATTTTGTCCTCCCATTTCCTATTTGGTTGCTTTTTTTCACCTCCAGACACAATAGATAATGGAAAACAGATTTAGCCTCCTGCCCGAAACAACTATAAATAAACAAACAAACCCAAGAACTAGTCACTGGAATCAAGCAGGGCAGGATACTTTAAGCCTGGTTCCCTTTCTTGTTGCAAGACACCTGCCAACATCTCCTAGGGCCACCTGCTCTTTCACCCATGAGAGAGAAAGCAAACATCTGTTCTGTCATCCCAAGCAAGAGTAGCAGTGAGATAAGGCTAACTGATTAGACCAACTGAAGTGACAGAACCACCACAATGTGAATGGAAGGGAATGTGTCTGGGAGAAGAAAGTGAGCTGATTGGCACCAGTCCCTAGAACTAAGAAGGCAGCAGTTCTCACCATCCCAAGGCTCCTGGAAAATTAGATACCTGTTAGAAAAATACTTATGAGAGTTCTGAGTAAGCAACAAACAAGTACACATGCAATAGTAGGCCACGTAAATAAATTACAGTACATCCACAAAATGGAATGTCTTGCAGTCATTGTAAATTATTATTACATGGCTCTATGTTTATCTCTGTTGGAAATGTTTATTTTAGGTAAAAAGTGAAAAGATACAAAATGGTTTGCATGGTAGTACCACCCTTTTTTCTCAAAGGATAGATAGATAGCAAGCAAAATATCTGGAAAAATTATATTAAAATATTAACAATGCTTGAATGTCAAGAATACATGTGCTTGGATTTTTCTCCTGTATATTTAATTGTCTAATTTATTTTTCTGTAATCAGTATTTATAATCCATATAATAACAATAAGGAAAAAGTTCTAAAGAAAAATATCAACTTCCAGTTTGAGTCTATGTTTATTTTGCTTTAACAAGATGCTTCATTTTAATAAAATAAATACTGCCAACATCTCCTTTTCTCCCTCCAAAAGCACAAACACACACCAAAGCAGTATTTTGCTGGAGAAAACAGACAACCCTAGAATAACAGAAAGGCTTGAGTAAAAAGAATTCAGCTGTCTTCCTTTCCCCAACGTTATTAGATCTGGTGTGAGATATGGGACAACTGAAGATTGACTGGCTCAGAGGAATCAGTGATCAATGCAAACCCAGGATTTGTGAGCCAGTTCTTCCTGGAGGAGTGAAACAAGGACCCAGCTAGTTGGTCAGCAGGCAGGTCCTTGCTTAGATTTCATCTTGGGAACAAGGACACTTAACATCACTGGTCATCAGGGAAGCGAAGATGTACCACTGGCCAGAGCATCAATTCACTCTTTCACTTTGGGTCCCAATAATCATGGCGTTAACAATCGCCAATTAATAAGGACTTAATTAACTCTTTTTATGCTTTATTTTATTCAAAAATTTCCAAAACATTTTGAGAACATTTGTATCATTTCCCCACTTACAAAGTAATAAACCTGAGATTATGGAGGTGAAGTGACCACACCTATGTGACCTCACAGGTAGAAGCAGAGTTCAAGTTTGAATTCAAGGTTGTCAGGGTTTTACAAAACTCCTTCTACTGTAACATACCACCACTTTGATCTTTGAAGGAAATGACAAACAGAATGTGGAGCATGGTTTTTTCCATATAATGTAGAATAATCTACCTTCACTATTAAGGTGTCAGATTGGAAGTGATTGCAGTGGACTCAAGGATTCAAGTGTGGCTGGATACTGCTTGGCCCAGCTCTCCACTTCCCAGCAGTTGCAGATGTAGGGATGCAGGTAAGGACCATTAGCAAAGGAGACATAAAGCATCACTGCATAGTCATTTGAGCTCCTGGTACAGCTGGTTAGGGTGCAGAGCCTAGCCTAAGCCCTAAGCAAGGCATTGTATTTCTCATGAACTAACTACATTTTATAATCTTGTCATTATCTAATGACAAAAACAGAATTATAGGTTGTAATGTATTGTTCCTATGCACTAAGCACTGTGCATTTGGTAAAACACACGTAATATAAAATTCACTGTCTTAATCCTACTTAAACTACACTTCTCTAGTGTTAAATACATTTGCATTGCTGAGCAACCAATCTCTAGAACTCTTTTCATCTTGCAAAATCTGTACCCCATTAAAGAATAACTCCCCATTTTCACCTCTGCAGCCCTTGGTAACCACCGCTTTGTTTTCTGTTCCCAAGATTTTGACTCCTCTAGGCATGTAATATAAGTGGAATCAACAGTAGTTTTTGTGACTGATCTTTTCATTTAACATAATATCCTCAAGGTTCATTCATGTTACTACCATGTGCCATAATTTCATTTCTCCCTCTTTTTTTAATTTTTCAGACTGAATCTCAGTCTGTAACCCTGGGTAGAGTGCTATGGCATTATCATAGCTCACAGCAATCTCAAACTCTTGGGCTCAACAGATCCTCTTGCCTTAGATTTTTTATTTTTAGTAAAGATGGAGTCTTGCTCTTGCTCAGGCTGGTCTTGAACTCCTCAGCTCAGGTGATCCGCCCACCTTAACTTCCCAGAGTGCTAGGATTACAAGCCTGAGCCACTCTGCACAGCCTATTTCATTTCCTTGTAAGGCGAAATAATGTTCCACTATACACACCCATACAAACATACACACATGTGCACACATGAACATTTTGGTTTTTTATTCATCTATTAATGGACACAGGTTGCTTCTATCTCTTGTCTATTGTGAGCAATGCTGCTATGAACCTAGCTATATAAATATCTCTGCTAAGACCCTGCTTCCAGGGAGGATGTTGCTTCCTGGGAAGATAGGTTAAAGATGGCTACTAGACACAGGTAGCATGCGCCTTCTGCATGGAGAAGAATCAGAAGCAGACGCTCACATTTTGAACTGATCATTTAGTAGAGAATGCTGGGATTCACCAAGGAAGCAAGAGAAAGCACCAAAAGTAGGTAAGGAAGGGATTCCGGGAAACATGCAAGGGACTCACTATAGGCAGGAGAAGCTCCTGCAACTGATGAGACAGAAAGAGAAGGGGCCCCAAGGCTTCCATCCCTGAGATGAGCTTTTATAATCATGGCTACAGGAGAACCTCCCTGTAGCTGGTCTGGAGATTGCAGAGATGTTGTTTCAGAAAGACAGCTCTTGTGGACTCCCACAGTGTCGCTGAGCCCACAGCTGCTCAAGCCAGGTGCCATTCTGAGAACACAGACACTGGGAGAGCACAGGCAGGCCTGCAGCCTCTGTGCAGCTCCACGGAAGGGCAGAGGACACCAGGGCTCCGGCACCCCAGGGAGGGTCTCCAATGCTCTGCTGTGGGCCACTGGGGAGACTGAGATATGTGTGGACAACATTTTCCACAGTTTCTCACCCTGCTGATTGGCTGGGTGAGGCGCAAGGCTTTCCAGTCACAGGTCCAAGGCACCATCGTGTGAGTTGGACACAGGGTGGTACCTGCCCCGGCTGAGTCTGGGCTTCACACAGCTGTAGTCCTGGATTTGAGGAGGGGCAGGGAAACCAGGCTTTCCAGCAGGCATCTGACATGGTGTGCACTTCAGTCCAGCTGCTGAAGGACTGAGTCTCAAGTGAACTGCACTGCCCACAGTCTCCTGCCAACTTAGCCCTCCTGACAAGGGCCCTACCCTTTCTGGCCACAGGTCCCTGGTGCCATTCTGGGACTTTGAAGCTTTGTAGCACCCCACCCTTGGTGTGAATTTGGGTTGATACATCCCCACCCAGCTGAGGAGGGACCAGGAAGCCCAACCTCTCCTACACATCTAGGACAATTTCCAGCACCCTGCTACAAACTGCAGTGAGCTCGACATGCAAGCAGATGGTACTTGCCCTCTCCCTGCCCCCAGCATCTTGCCCTGGCTCTTTGCCTAGAAGAGGTCCCCTAGTCATAGGCTCAAGGCACCATTTTGGGAGTTTAAAGCTGGGCATCTCACAAAGGGACATGGAGAAGGGTGTCTCCCCTCCATCAAGCACACAATACTGCAGACATTGCTGCCACTGCTGCCAAGCACAAGCTTTTGGTGCAGGTGAGATATGGGACAACCAGCTATAGACTTCTAAGGGGGATACTCCCAGTGGTACTCAGCTTGGTATGCCCTCGTTCTGCATAGCAGGTGTGGCTTTTTTCCCCTCCTTTCAGGGATAGACAATGATTTTGCAGCTATCCCAACTCAGAAAGTCAATCTATCCCTGTTTGCTGATGATATGAATTTATTATATAACCAGAAAACCCTAAACCCTCCTCTCAAAGGACTCTAAGAATTGATAAACAAACCCAGTAAAGTCTCAGCTTACAAAATCAATGTACACAAATCCGTAGCATTTCTATACAACAGTAATACCCAACCTGAAAATCAAATCAAGAACTTAACTCCATTTACAATACTTGCAAAAAAATACCTTGGAATATATTTAACCAAGAGCTGAAAATCCTCTACAAGGAGAACTACAAAACACTGAGGAAAGAAATCATAAATGAAACAAGTAAATGGAAAAGTATTCCATGTTCATGGATCAGAAAAAATAATATTGGTAAAATGTCCATACTGCCAAAGTAATTTATACCTTGAAGGCAATTCCAATCAAAATACAAAGGCAATTTTTCCCAGAACTACAAAAACACCCCTAAAATTCAGATGTAACAAAAAAAGAGCACAAGTAGCCAAAGCGATCCTAAAAAAAACAACAAATTGGGTAGCATTACATCACCTGACTTTGGTTTATGTTACAAGGCTACAGTAACAAAAACAGTACGGTACTGGGATAAAGGAGTCACATACATAAATGGAACAGAACAGAGAATTCAGAAACAAAGTCACATAGCCACAAGCAACTGATTTTTGACAAGGCAGACAAGAACATAGACCAATAAAAGTATGCCCAACTTAATAAATTGCTGCTGAGAAAACTAAATAGATATGTGTAGAAGAATAAAACTGGACCCTTATTTCTTACCACGTACAAAAGTCACCTCAAGATGTACTAAACACCTAAATGTCAGACCTGAAACCATAACAATTCTAGGAGAAATCACAGGAAAAACTCTAGGCAAAGAATTTATGATTAAGGCCCGAAAAGCAAATACAGCAATGACAAAAATAAATAAATGGGCCTTACTATTTCTACACGGCAAAGGAAATAATCAAGGAGTAAATAGACAACTACAGAATGGAGAAAATAGTCACAAACTATATATCTGACGAAGGCCTAATTCCCAGAATCTACAAAGACCTTAAACAAATCAGCTAGAAAAAAAAAAAAATCACCCTATCAAAAAGTGGACAAAGGACATGAACTAGACATTATTCTAAATTATACAAATGGCCAGCAAACATATGAAAAGTGCTCAACATCGCTAATCATTAAGGAAATGGAAATTAAAACCACAGTGAGAAATGTCAGAATGACATTTCTTTTAAGTAAATAACAGTAGATAACTGGCATGAATGTGGTGAAAAAGGAACACAGTTGGTGGGAATGTAAATTAGCACAACCTCCACGGAAAACAGTATGAAGATTCTCAAAAAACTAAAAGTAGACCCACCATTCAATTCAGCAATCCTAAGACTGGGTATCCACCCAAAGGAAAAGAAGCCATTTTATCAAGTTATCATCTGTTATTTCAGCATAATGCACAGTTGCAAAGATAAGGATCAACCTAAGTGCCCATCAACTAATGAACTGATGAGTGCGTACAGAAAATGTGATGTGTGTGTACATTGTGAATGTGTGTACACCGTGTGTGTGTGTGTGTGTGTGTGTGTGTGTGTAGTGGAGCACTACTCAGCCATAAAAAGCAATAAAATAATATCTTTTGCAGCAAATTGGATGGAACAGGAGGCCACTGTTAGGTAAAGTATCTCAGAAATGGAAAAACAAATACTACATGTTATTACTTATGAGTGGGAGCTAAAAAGGGTATATATGGTCATAAAGTGCAGTAATTGACACCGAAAACTAAGCAGGAAGAGTGTAGGAAAGGGAAAGGGTGAGGAGTAAAATTCCTCTCCTGGGTACAATGTACAGTATTCTGGTGACGCGTACAATGAAAACCCTGTCAGCATGATATAATTCATCCATGTAACAATAACTACTTGAACCCCTAGATCAATTGAAATAATAAACCAATAGCCAAAAAAGTATTTAGGAAACTGCCAAACACAAAAAAGAAAGCAAAATCAGTGTCTTAAAGCATTATCTGTATTCCCACGTGTAATGCAGCACTATTCACATTCGCCATGATATGAAATCATCTTAAGTGCCCATCAATGGGTGAATGGATTAAGAAAATCTAGTTAGATACACGATGGAAGGATATTCAGCTGTAACAAAAATGAAGCTCTGTCATTTTCAGCAACATGGACGATCCTACAGGATAGTACGTTAGGTGAATTAAGCCGGCACAGAAAGACAGACACCCCATGATCTCACTCACCCGTGGAATCGAAAATGTTGACCTCACAGAAGCACAGAGTAGAACACTGGAGCCTGGGGAAGGATGAGAGGGAAGCAGGGATGGGAAGAGACTGGTTTCAAGTACGAAATTATGGTAAGATGGGAGAAATAAGTTCTGGTGTTGAAATGCTCTCATCTGTGACTGTAGTCAACAATATTGTATATCTCAAAATAATTGAAGAGAAGATTTTTAGTGTTCTCCCCAAAAGGACGTGATAAGTGTTGGAGGTGGTAGCCATGCTAAATACCCTGATGTGGTCCGTACACAGTGTATACATGTGTTGAAACATCATACCCCACCTAATAAATACGTACAATTTGTGTCATTAAAAATAAAACTTTCATAAAATGCAGAAGACTTATTAAAAGTAACAAAAATTAAGGAAATGCCAAAGAATCAAATCAGGCTATTGAAGTGACCTAGAATGATAGACTCGAGAATTAGACTTTGAAATAAGCACGAAAGTTTTCATTAAAAAAAAAAAAAGAAAGAAAAAAGAACAAACAGTATTTGGGAGATTTGAAAGTGGCAGTTCCAGGGAAATGGTGGGGAGGAGCATAAAATTCTTAGGAACAAGAGATTTTCTAATGGAAAGAGAAGAATAATGGTTTTGAAGAAATTGGAAGGAGCACAGAGAATCTATAAACCACACTTCTGATGTACACTGGAGTTTGAGAGAATGAGTCATCTCTCCGGGAAAGTAGGGAGGCACTGTCCCTTCTTTAGTTAAAACCAGGAGACGCAACTTGAAGTATTTCTTCTTTTTCTATTGTCTACAAGATTTGGCATGATCTGTTCTTTGAAATTATTTTCTATTTTTATTTGTAAATATTAGTTGTCTATTTTTTGAGACTTTAAAAAAAAAATAAGACGTTAACCGCCATACTGAACCTCAAAGCATTCTAGGATAGACATACTCTTACCTGACGATGTGAATGTTACTTTTTTGGCATTATTATTATTCTTATTACTGCTCAATATTTCATTGTAGCAATAGTCCGATTTCTTTTCTGAATGTATTTATCTTCGTTCATTCTTAAAAAAAAAAAAAACAGGCGACTCAAGGGCAGTAAAGCAGTAAAGCAAGAAGCAGTAAAGCAATAGGGAAGTTTGCTCATCAAGTAGCTGGAAATCCAGAGAATATGCACGACAATCTTGTGAAGTTCCAGAGGAAAAGGTGTTGGGTTAAAAAGAAAACTCGGAATATTATGGTGATAGTAAGACAGTGGGGAAACAAAGGGACTTGTGATTTGGATGGTGACCAAAGGAATCAGGAATGTTAAGCAGAGAGGGTTTGATAGATGGGACAAAAGAAGCGGGGTGCAGTCACCTCCATCAGGTGACTCACTACCTGCTGCTCAGGTAGTGAGCAGCAAAGCCCAAATCCCGTCATGAGGCCCTCAGGGGAGGGCAGGCATCCGGCCAACTCCGGCTCCTGTTTCTGGTTCCAGTGAAGAGCAAACATCAAACCGACCGGCTAGGGGCCATGAGGTAAGCTACATAAAGGACGGTTCTGCTCTGGGGCACCCTGCATGACCCTGTCCAGAGGGACAAGAGGAGGTGACGC
>NW_003852398.1:2962156-3009543 GCF_000181295.1 Otolemur garnettii
ATTGGTGAAAATGACAAGAAAACTAGCCCCCCTTCGCCTCTTATACCCCATACTTCATCTTCTGGCCCTTCCTTCTCCCGGAATACAAACTTTCCTCCCATTTCTCCTCATTCCGCCAGTCCTCTCTCTGCTCTTCAGCTCTATCCAAACTTTTCTACTTTCTGCCCTCTCTGCTATCCCACTGTGAGTACAGCCCTCCCTCCCCACTATCCCACCTTACAATTCACCATGCCCAGCTCTTCCTGTTTTTCTATCAGACCCTCCCCCCTCTGCCGTCCCCATGGTTGTCGGCCTCCCCACACTTGCAGCGTGCTCTATGCCCCGCTCCTCCTCCCAGCCCTGCCAGTTTCTAGTCCCCTGTACTCTCCTCCCCCACCAAACACACACCATAATGTGAGCCACAAATACCCTTTTGGAGTGATGGTTTCCCTGCCAATGGGAAAGCTCTGCTCCAGCTTAGAATGGCCAGGACTGTGGATCCACAGCAGCCCAACCTGGTGGACATGGGGAACACAGGACAACGGCCAACCCACCCTCTACCTCCACAAGTTACAGGATACCTGTGCCATGACCAGATCCTGATTATCTTACCACTATCTGTATTTTGCCTTTATCTCCACCTGGTTAATCCTCCTCAAATGCCAGAAATACCCTCTGACAATTTCTTTTTCATGCACAGTTGGGTCCTTTCCTCTCATCCTGGGTCAACCACCCTGCATGGTCTTCCACATTTATAACTGGCCTGTCCTTGGAACTTGCTCTTGAACCATAGTAAACTCTACATTCGACAAAGGGCTAATGTTCAGAATCTACAGAGAATTTAAACAAAACATTTAAAAAAGAGGAAAGAAAGAAAGAAAAACCAAATAACCCCAATTAGTGAGCAAAAGATATGAACAGGCATTTTTCAAAAGAGAAACAAACCACGAAATGTAGGGAAAATGCTTAACATCACTAATCATTAGTGAAATGATAATTAAAAATGCAATTAGATATTACTGTCTTTCAGAATGACCAGTTTAAAAAAGTAAGATACAAAACAAATGTTGGTACAGATGCTGTGAAAAGGGAAGGCTTATATACCATTAGTGGGAATATAAGTCGTCACTGTGTAAAAAAGACAGCGGCACCCACCTGATTATCACAGCGCAATTTGCATTTCCAAAAATACGGAACCAACCTAAGTGCCCACCAATAAATGAATAAATAATGTAAATATGTGTGTGTATGTGTACACAATATATACAAACCATGAAAATTATAATAGCCAATAGAATGAAATAATGTATTTGGAAGCAACTTAAATAGAACTGGAGGTCATTATTCTAAGTGAACTAACTCGGGGCAAAAAAACCAAACACCACAAGCTCTTATGAGTGGGAGCTCATATGGAGTGGCTTAATTGACACTGAAGACTTACGGGGACATGGGGTAGTAAGATGAACAATTACCTTTTCGGTAACGTGTACTCTATGGAGGTGATGAGTGTATTAAAAGCCTAGACTTCACCACTATTCAATTTAGTCATGTTAAAAAAAAAAACCACTTGTACCTTCTAAATACATTTACACTTTTAATTTTTCAGGCGGTGCCTGTGGCTCAAATGAGTAGGGCGCCGGCCCCATTTAAATTTTTTAAAAATCCAAAAAGACCCTGCTTCCAATGTTTTTGGATACATACCCAGAAGTGGGATTGCTGGACATATGGTAATTATATTTTTAATTTTCTGGGGAAATGCCATACCAATTGACATATGCATATTTTCTCATTTATTCTCACAACTACCCTGGGAGACAGGGATAATAATGAGGAAATGGGCTCAGAAAGGCGATATGCATCTTACAGATGAAGATTCAGAAAAGTGAGTAATTAATTTTAACAATTATGATGCAGTGGTCAGGAGCTTGAGTTGGGAGTCAGACATACCTGCAGCCATGGTGACCTGAACTCCAGATTTCACTGGCTCAAACTTGTCATCCTCACCAAAGAAATGCAGTTTTTCTGTACATTGAAAATTTTAGTTTCTACTTCAAACCACCCTGGAAGTTAATCATTTTGGTTTATTCCCAAATTACTAAACAGGGCAAGAAGGAAACTCTTATAAATAGACCTGCTGAGAGAAGGTGCAATGTTATTGCCATTTACAACATGATATTTGTATAGAAAATATATCTCTAGGCCTTGCCTAGATATGAAAGAGAAATGGAACGAGGGAATAGGACAATCCAGTGGTTGGGGCAGGAGCATAAAAAATAATGAATTAGCTGGGTATGGTGGCTCACATCTACAATCCCAGTGACTCAGAAGACCTAGGTAGGAGGATCTCTTAAAGGCAGGAGTTCAAGACCAGCCTGGGCAACATGGTTATACATGGTCTCTATAAAAAACTTAAAAATTAGCCAGGTATCACAGTGTATACTTATAGCCCCAGATATTCAGAAGACCAAGGCAGAAGGATCACTTGAGCCCATAAGTTTAAGGTTATAGTGAACTGTGATTGTACTATTATACTCAGGCTGGGCCACAGAGCAGGACCCCATCTCTTAAAAAATAATAAATAAGCGGGTGGCACCTGTGGCTCAAGGAGTAGGGTACCGGCTCCATATACTGGATGTGGTGGGTTCGAAACCAACCCCAGCCAAAAAAAAAAAAAGAGTGTATATATATATATATATATATATATAAAAGCAATTACATTGAACCAGAGTAAAGGTAGGTGTCTGGTGTGTCAGATAGTTTATTGGAGAGAAAAGCATGAGAAGTTATTGCATATGGTGCCTCTCTAGACTCACTCATAATAATCTTTTAAAATATGAAATATATCATATACATATATTACAGAATATAATACATATAATTTTAAGAATAATAAATATAATATTTATTCATTTACAAAAGAGAATTACCAGTGATTCAGGGACTTCATCTTGCCCTTCTTCAATCTCACACTTCTCCTTTCCAAACACTGAGAGGTCGCCCAAATCCCAAATTTCACATTAATGTTTTTCCATAGGTTTCTTATATCTATATACACACCCCAGATCAATATTTTACATATTGATATGTACTTATCAGTTTAGGACATTTATAGAGATGGAATCCTACTGTAGAGATGACTGGAATCAGACTGTGACAATCTTTTGGTTAATATTTTGATTTTGAGATTCATCAATGTCGTTTATATATCTGTGGTTCACTTTCATTACTACATACTATTTCATAACTTTTTTATCCATTTTCTTGTTCGTGGACATTTGGGTTGCTTGCAGTATTTTGCTCTTATAAACCAAGAGGCAATGCACATTTACTTTAGGTCATAGACGTATAGAGAGTGATGGAATTTCTAGCTCACACAGCATGCCTATATTAAAGCTTACTGGACGATGTCAAACATTTTCCCAAAGTATTTCTCCCAATTTATATTCTAATTAGGAGTGTAAGTTTCTTCTGTTATCATTGTACTTGTCCTTTAATACTTAATAGTAACTGTGTTTCCAAATTTTTGCCAATTACATTCCCCTGATTACTTACAAATTGATGTTTTTCTTTTTTTATTTCAGAATATTACAGGGGTACAAATGTTCTGCACATAGATTGCTTTTATGCAGTTTGAGTCAAAGTTATACATGTGCCCCTCAGCAAGATAGCATGCAGTGTACCCGTGAGGTGTACATTTACCTGTCCCCTCCTCCCTTGACCACGTAATTGCTTTCTGTGGAGTTTTACGACCATATGTGCACATGAATATTGATCAATTGGTCCCAATTTAATAGTGAATACATGTGGTGCTTTTCCATTCTTGTGATAGCTAGAAGTATGGTTTTCAGTTCCATTCAGGTTATTACAAAAGGTATCACCACTGTTTTTCATAGCTGAGTAGTATTTCAAGGTACACACACACAATTTATTAAGTCACTCATATATTGATGGGTACTTGGGTTGATTGCATATCTTTGTGATTGTGAATTTTGCTGAAATAAACATTCGAGAGTGTACGTATCTTCTTGATAAAAAGAATTTTTTTTTCTCCTTTGGGCAAATACCTGATTGTGGGATTTCTGGATCAAATGGTAGGGCTACTGTTAGGTCTTTGATATATCTCTATACTATTTTCCACAGAGTAAAATGATTTTTTCATATTAATATTTCCTCATTTCTGAATTGCCTGTTCAGATTGTGTGTCTCTTGTTCTATTAGGTTGCATGCTGTGGGGTAGGGCATGTTTTCTTATTGATGCCTAGGGATTTTTTATATATTGTGCACACTATAAAGGTTTAGGTTTCAAATAAATTTTCCTGTTTGTGATTTCTCTGTACTTGTTATGGCTTCCTAACATCTTACAGGCACCTAATCTTTGATAAACCAAACAAGAACATACATCGAGGGACAGAATCCCTATTCAATAAATGGTGCTGGGAGAACTGGATATCCACATGTAGAAGACTGAAACTGAACCTGCACCTTTCTCCGCTCACAAAAATTGATTCAAGATGGATACAAGACCTAAACTTAAGGCATTAAATGATAAAAATCCTCAAAGAAAGCATAGGAAAAACACTTGAAGATATCCATCTAGGGAAAGACTCTATGAAGAAGACTTCCATGGAAACAGCAACCACAACAAAAATAAACAAATGGGACTTAGTTAAACTGAAAAGCTTCTGTATAGCAAAGGAGACAACAACCAAAGCAAACAGACAACCTATACAATGGGAAAGAATATTTACATAACTTGAATCAGACAAAAGCTTGATAACCAAGATCAATAGAGACCTCTTAATCCACATGAAAAAAGCCAACAATCCCATATATCAATGGGCAAGAGACATAAATAGAATAAATCTCTAAAGAAGATAGACAAATGGCTAGCAAACATGAAAAAATGCCCATTGTCCCTAATTATTAGAGAAATGCAAATCAAAACCACCCTGAGATATCATCTAACCCCAGCAAGAATGGCCCACATCACAAAGTCTCAAAACTGCAGATGCTGGCGTGGATGTGGAGAGAAGGGAACACTTTTACACTGCTGGTAATAGTTTGCACTTTTACACTGCAAACTATACTAGCTTTTTGAAAGGAAGTATGGAGAACCCTCAGAGAACTCAAGCTATACCTCTCCTTTGATCCCGCAATCCCATTACTGGGCATCTACCCAGAAGGAAAACAATCCTTTTAACAACAAGGACACTTGCACTAGAGTGTTAGTCGCAGCTCAATTTACAATTGCCAAAATGTGGAAACAACCTAAATGCCCACCAACCCAGGAATGGATTAACAAGCTGTGGCATACCATGGAATACTACTCAGCCATTAAAAAAGATAAAGACTTTACATCCTTTGTATTAACCTGGATGGAAGTGGAACACATTATTCTTAGTAAAGCATCACAAGAATGGAGAAGCATGAATCCTATGTACTCAATTTTGATATGAATACAATTAATGACCTAGTACCCACTGGGGGGTGGGGAAGGGGAGAGCAGAAAGAGGGAAGGAGGGAGGGTGTGGGAGAAGGAAGAACAGAGAGAGGGAAAGAGGGAGGGGGGTGGGGGTCTCCATGCCTGACACACCTTTTGAGGGCAAGACATAATTATAAGAGGAACTTTACCCAACAAATGCAATCAGTGTAACCTGGTTTCTTATACCATTAATGAATCCCCAGCAATAAAAAAAATTACAAATAAATAAATAAAATAGGTGCATCTATATTCTTTATAGCTAGCATTTATGTTTTTTATTTAAGAAACATTTCCTACTCTAAATTTCTAAATCACTTCTAACAAATTTATACTTTTCCATTCATATTTAAATCTTTATTCAAATCAATTTTTAGGCCAGGCACTATGACTCACATCTGTAATCCTAGCACTCTGCAAGGATAAGAAGGAAGAATCACTTGATCTCAGGAGTTAAAGACCAGCCTAAGCAAGAGTAAAAAACCCTGTGTCTACTAAAAATAGAAAAATTAACTGGGTGTGGTGGTGTGCACCTATAGTTTCAGTGACTCAGGAGGCTGAGGCAGGCGAATCTTTTAAGCCCTTTTAAGTTGCTGTGTGCTAGGTTGAGGCCATGGCACTCTAGCCTAAGGCAATAAAGCAAGACTGTCTTTTAAAAAAAAATTGATTTTTATTTGAAGAAGGTATCTGATCTTATTTTCTCTATATAAATAACAAATTGTCCCAGCACAATTCAGATTATTGAATTACTCTACAACAGATAAAATAATAATCTGTATATAAATCATTTTACGCTTTATAAGTGGGCATTTCCTCCATCTTTGCATAAATAAACTCTGCTCTTTTCTATTACTGACATCTCTTGTTTCTTTTCCTTTCCTTATAAACCAGCTAAGGCACTACCTTTTACTTCTACCATAAAAGTTTAGTTTTGTCAAATCCTTCTTATGCGTGATATCATCAAATAATTTTTTTCTCTTTTAATCTCTAATCTTTTAATTTTGATAAGTTTTTTACTTTTAACCTAACTTTGCTTTATTGAAATAAAACCAACTTGATTCTGGTATATCATTTTTTTTTTTTTTTTTTTTTTGTAGTTTTTGGCCGGGGCCAGGTTTGTACCCACCGCCTCTGGTATATGGGGCCAGTGTCCTACTCCTTGAGCCACAGGCGCTGCCCAAAATATTTCAGAGGATGTTTTATTATTTTTTAAATCTCTGCTGAATTTGTATTTATGTCTTATTTGCCTATTTCTAGTACTTTAAAAAATTTGAGCCTTCTTTTTGAGATTTGTCAATATTGCTAACAGATTATTTTTTAGAGTTAAAAAAATCAACTTTGGGTTTTATTATCCCTCTTTATCTTCATTTTCAATCTCATTTTATTTTGCACGTGCTTTTATTGTTTATCATTTAATTCCGTCTAATCGCTTTGAGTTCATTAGCCTGTGCTTTTTCTAACTTCTTAAGTGGGATATTTTGCTCACTTTTTCCCATTTCATTTTCTTATTTTCTGATATCATCATTAAAGACTATAAAATTCCTCCAGAAAGGCAACTTAATGGCATCTCATATTTTGTTAAATAGCATTTTTTATTATCACTTGGGTCTAAGCATTAAAAATAAATTCTTTATCAGGGCAGCACCTGTGGCTCAAAGGAGTAAGGTAAGGCGCTGGCCCCATATGCCAGAGGTGGTAGGTTCAAACCCAGACCCCAGCCAAAAACTGCAAAAAAAAAAAATTATCAATTTATCATTACTCCATCATTCAGAGGTTTGTTTTTATATTCTGGAGACTTACAGATTTTATCCTGGAGGCCAGGGAGTCATATTCTAGCACATGGGATATTACTGTTCCTTGTCACACCTATACCCGATATCACATATTGACCCCAGCATCCTTCTCAGTAAGCCTAGAAACCTTCCCTATTCCAGTACTTCAGGCAGCCACTGCCAATCATTTGGAGATGAAACACTAAGATGAAAACTATTGAACACCCCTGTACCAGGCTGCTGGAAGCCACTCCAGCCTGCGTTTGGGAACTGGCAGGCTCATCTTTGTGTTTAAGGAAATTCATTCTGATCTAAATGCAGTAAAAAAAATACCAGCTTTCCCCAATGGTAGATCATTTTATTTTAAGTTACAAAGCATACAGACACATTAATTTAAGTCAGAGGCATTTATTGGACACCTGCTATGCTTTAAAGCAATGAGATGCAATTAATGAATGAGACAGTCGCTGCCCTCAAAGAGTTTACAATCAGCCTGGTAAAATGAAGTCTTTAACTCAAAAAGCCTTCACTGGGGGCACTCTTTGTGTCTGGCACTACTTTGTACATGCAATCTCATTTCCCAACCACTCTGGGAGCAAGCTTGTGTTATCTGCACTTCCCAGATAATGAAACAAGGCTTAGAGAAATGAAGTAGCTCACCCAAGGTTGCCCAGCTAGTATTAGAGCTGAAATCCAAAGCCATATTCGCCTGACAGCCTTGCACCATGCTGCCTCTTTGGAAAAGATTACAAGGTTTTATTTTTTTCTCTCTCTCTCTCTCTCTCCCATTTTGTCCACATGCTCAGCAGTTGGGGAGCAGGATGGGAATTGATGGATAGGCAGTCAATTCACTTCTTCGCCCCAGAAAGTAAATCCAAGCTGCAAGCGGCCCTAAATTACATAATGGTTAGTTGACTAAAAGAATCTTGCTTTGCAGCCCTGTTGTCTGTTTTCTTTTCTTTTCTTTTTTTTTTTTTTTTCTTTATCTCTTTTGGACGCTTTGGCCAACCAAGCAGAATGCTTATCTTGCAGCATTAGGGCTTTGAAAAAATGTATTATCTTGTGCTGAGTGCTTTTCCCTGGGGGCCTGTATGGCACAGAGCAAACTGGTCTTCCTGACCTTATTTCTCTCTAATCCACACTTTCAAAGGCAGAGAAGTGCTCAGAAGTCCGGCCCAGGGTATAGGAAAGGCAGTTAGGGCTGTGCCCATGCAAATGTTACCCTATAGTTCACGCTGCTGGGACACTGGTTTGTGACATGTGCATGTGTGATTTACACATTTATCTCATTTCATTAGAACAAGTGTTATTATTCTCATTTTACTAATAAAGGCAAGAGACTCAGGGAGTAACCATGATTTACCCAAGACCACACAGTCATTAACTGGTGTAAATGAGATTTAAACCTTGGTCTATGTGGATACATATTCACACAGCATACAAGTATGCTCTGCCCATTTCTGCAGGTAGAAGGGGAAACATCATCTGAGATAATGGTACCTCCCAGGTATGTCTTCAGACACTGATGAGGTTGTCCTAGATGGAAGAAAAGGCTCTACACCAGCGGTTCTCAACCTGTGGGTTGTGACCTCTTTGGGGATCAAACAACTCTTTCACAGGGGTCACCTAAATACATCCTGCATATCAGATACTTACATTAAGATTCGTAACAGTAGCAAAATTACAGTTATGAAGTAGCAATGAAAATAATTTTACGGTTGAGGGTCACCACAACATGAGGAACTGTATTAAAGGGTCGCAGCATTAGGAAGGTTGAGAACCACTGCTTTACACAATCACCACAATAACTAGGATGAGATCTGTCCTTAGTCTTGCTAATCAAAGCATGGCCCTCAGCATCTGCTCTACCTCTGAGCTTAGAAATCCAACTCCTGGGTCATTAAATGTGAAATGTCCAATTTTGAATCAAAAGGTTAATTTATTGTATCTTCAACAAGAAGCAATACGTTTAATCAAAGTTAAGTTTCGCCTTCTTAACAGTAGCTTGTTTTCACCAGCAGTGAAGAGACCTGGAGAGGAAGTGGTGATGAAATAGCAAAAGGGGTTTTCCAAGGCTTGTTGAGAATTGGGTATTTTTCCTTCAAGAAGTGGGCCAAAGCCTGGAAGAAATGGTAGTCAGCTGGTGCAAGGTCTGGGGGAATACGATAGATGACAGAGAGTTTCCAAGTCCAGCGTCTGTAGTTTGAGCAGCGTTGTTTGTGTGACATGTGTGGAGTATTGTCTTGCAAGAGGACTGACCTGTCTCTATTCACCACCTCTTCCTCCACCTGGTTGCAGTAGACATCTGCTGTTAGACATCTGCTGTAACCAGTTGCCCACATTTCATGAAACCATAGTGGATAACACCAGCACTGGACCACCAAACGGACAACATTAGCTTTTTATGATGAATATTCTGTTTTGCACTGTGTTTCAGCACTTCCTCTTTATCTAAACATTGTGCCAAATGCTTGCAATTGTCAGAAATAATCCAATTTTCATCACACATAGCAATGTGGTGTAGAAATGGTTTTATGTTGTAATAGTAAAGAAACGCAAGCTTCAGGTGATTTCCCGTCTGACACTCATTTAATTCATGCAGAACCCCTCTATCCAGCTTCTTTACCTTGCCCATTTCTTTCAAATGGCTCAGTATTGTTGGAATAGTAACATCAAACCTTGCTGCTAATTCACATGTAGGTCAAGGTGGCTTCACTTCCACTACCACTTTCAGTTCATCATTATCCACCTTGGTCACAGGTCACCCACGTGGCTTATTTTCAAGATTAAAGTTACCTGAAGGGAACTTCTCCAGTCATTTACATATGGGGCATTCATTAGCCATATTCTTCCCAAACCCTCTGTTAATACTCTGAGGCAGTTTGCACTGCATTGGTTCTACAATGGAACTCAGATCCAGAAAAAAAACACTAAGTTTTTACTAATTCATGGTTTCATAAAAATTGCAGTAAAAAATTCAAAAGATAGTTACAAGTCAAAATGTGCATTTGAAATAATGAGAATGTACTTTCACAATTAAAATAAAACAAGAAGTATAACATTAAAATGTCAGAGATATCAACTGTCAAACTTAGTACATAAGGCAATGGGAAAATTTATACTTAATAATATATATATATTAACAAGAGCCCTAGGTGATTTGTTTGTAAATAAATTTTTAAAGTTCCATAAAACATTAGGAACCCCATTAAAGTATTTTTTCCATTTACATGCACCCCTAGTAGCAGTGCATCACCATACTAGACATTAGGCTTTATTACAAGTGCATAGTGATCAAAACAGATAGTATTGGCACAAACATAGAGACACAGGCATTTGGAACTGAATAGAAAATCATGAGAAGAAACTAACATCTTATAGTCACCTGGTCTTTGTTAAACCAAACAAGAGCATATGCTGGGTAAAAGAATTCTTATTCAATAAATGGTGCTGGCAGGACTGGATAGCCACATGTAAAAGACTGAAATTATACCTGCACCATTCACCGCTAACAAAAATTGATTAAAATAAATTGATTCAAAATGGATAAAAGATTTAAATCTAAGGCATGAAATGATAAAAATCCTAGAAGAAAGGATGGGAAAACTCTTGAAGATGTCAGCCTAGGAAATGATTTTTATGAAGAAGACTTCCATGGCAATTGCAACAACAACAAAAATAAACAAATAAGACTTAATTCAACTGAAAAACTTCCATATAGCCAAGGACCCAACAACTAAAGCAGATAGACAACCTTCAGAATGGGAAAAGATATCTGCATGTTACAAATACGACAGAGGCTTAATAACTAGGATCTGCAGAGAACTCAAATTACTCAACAACAAAAAAAGAGCTAACAATCCCATCTATCACTGGGCAAGAGACATGAACAGAACCTTTTCTGAGGAAGACAGACTAATGGCTAACAACCATGTGACAAAATGTTCATTATCCCTAACCATCACAGAAATGCAAATCAAAAGTACCCTGAGATATCACCTAACCCCAGTAACATTAGCCATATCACAAAGTTCCAAAGCTGAGTTCCAAAGCTGTAGAGGTGATGGCACAGACGTGGAGAGGGGAACACTTTAATACTGTTGGTAGGATGGTAAACTAATATAGCCTCTTTGGAAAGAAGTATGGAGAATCCTCAAATTAGAACTCAAATTCAATCTCCCATTTGACCCCCAATCCCACTACTAGGCATCTACCCAGAAGAAAAAAAAAATCATTTTATCATAAGGACGTTTGCAGGAGATTGTTTATTATAGCTCAATTTACAGCTGCTAAGATGTGGAAACAATCTAAATGCCCATCAATTCAGGAAGGGGTTAACAAATTATGGTATATGCATATCATGGAATATTATTCAGGCATAAAAAGATGGTGACTTCACATCTTTTGTGATGGAGTTGAAACACATTCGTTTTAGTAAAGTATCACAAGAATGGAAAAACAACTATCCAGTATACTCAATACTAATATGAAGCTAGGAGATGATCTCATGCATGTCCACATAGGAGAAAAACTCATGTCAATTCAAGTCGGGGTGAGGGTAAAAGAGAGAGAGGAGAAGTGCACGGGGTGCTTGCACTGAATGGGCACAGTGTGGGGGTGTTTGGCAAAACTTTTGAGTGTGGGACATAACTACAAGAAGGACTTTATCTAAAAAATTCAAATATTTTATTTAACCTGGTTGTTCATACCCTTTTATTAACCTAAAATTAAAAAAAAAAAAAAAAAACCTGAGGGAAGCACTTAGATGTTGAGGCCAATTCATCAGGCTGTAGGAGGCTTCTTTATTAGTCACTTACAGCAAACCTTGGCTTACGGCCATAGCAGTCCAATCATCTAGGTCAGCATCTACAGATCTCTCTCCGCTTCTTCTTGTATCACCTTCCCCCCTCCTATCCCAATCTCCCTCTGTTTCGCTCTCATAAAGATACAGTTGATTACTTAGGACCAACTCTGATAATCCAAGATTATCTCTCTATCTCCAAATCTTAAATCATATGTTATAGAAACCACAAAGGGGTTTTGGCCTAGGTCCAGCTACTCGCTACATAAAGGACCAATTATTGAGACAAAGAGGATTGCCCAGGAAGAAAGGAATTTTTTAATATAAGGGGCTTTTATTAAGGTTCAAGGACAAGTTAGCAAGGGATGGTGACTCTTTGTGCAACTCTTTCCACTATCAACTTAAAAATTCAATATCTCACTTGAGACTCAAGTCAAATGTCGGTCACCTATCAGCCTGCTAGATTAAAAACAAGTTATCTACTTTCAAGATACAATGGTGGTACAGGCATTTGGTAAACATTCCCATTCTAAAAAGGAGGAATCAGTCATAAGAAAGGGACAACAAACCCCACACAAGTCTAAAACTCAGCAAGGCAGACGTCAAATCTTGAAACTCCAAAATGATATCTCTTGACTCTGTCCTGCATCCTGGGCATGCTGGGGCCAAGGGTGGGTCACACAGCCTTGTTCAGCCCACCCCTATGGCTTTGCTGGGCACAGGCCACATAGTGCCTGCAGCTTCTCTAGAGTGAGTGTGCATACTGCCCGTGGCTCCACACTGAGGGTGGTGGCCTTTTCCCACCAGCTGTGCCCAGGCAGAGACTCCATTTGGTGGCTTCAATCCCACATGTGCCCTAGTAGAGGCTAGGGCCCCTTGTCAGGGGCTCTGGCCTGTGGCAGGCTTCTGCCGGGAGGCTTAGCTATTCCCATTCATGTGATCCCTGAAATCTAGGCAGAAGCCACTAAGCCACCAAGCCAGCACACCTCCACAATCTGCACATTGGCAGGCTTAATGCCACGTCTATGATACCAAGGCTCACACCCCACAGAGCCCACCCTAAGCTGTACCTGGGGCCCTTTGAGCCACTGTGGAAGCTGCAGCTGCAGGGATGCGGGCATGTGGGGATGTGGGGACAGCATTCCTGGGGGTGCAGGATGGGGCCTCTCATGTGCCACCCAAAACAGTCTGTCCACTTAGGCCTCCAGGCCTGAATTTGGGTGGGAAGCCTGGATGGTTTCTAATTTCCCTTCAGGGACATTTTTCCGCCGTCTTGACTACCAGCACCTGGCTCCATATTACTCAGCTGACCTCTATGGCAAGTGATTGCTCCCAGCGTGTGCAGACACCTCCCTTGAAAACACTTTCCTTGTCTACACATTGCCAGCCTGCAAATTTTCTAACTTTGTATGCTCTGCTTCCCACTTAAGTACGAGTTGCAGCGTGAAGTCATTCCATTGCTCCTGTATCATATTTCTATTCAGTGTTTTGGTCACAGCCACTTACCAAGTCTTTAAGGACTTCCAAACTCTTCCCCATCTGCCTGTCTGCTGAGCCCTCCATACTCTTCCAACCTCTGCCTGTTCTGTTACCTGCGTCCGAAGTTGCTGCCACATATTCCGTATCTTTATAAAGAAAACAGGTTTGCTTCGCTCACGGTTCTACAAGCAGCTTGGCACCAGTGTCCGCTTCTGATGGGGGCTTCAGGGAGCCCCCAGTCTGGGAGGAAGGGGAAGCACACCACCTGGTGAGAGAAGGCAGAGCCCAGAGGAGGCGGCGCAAGGCTCCTTCAAAAACACCTCGCCAGGCCCTACCTCCAACATCGGGAACCAGACCTCATGCCCCTCTCACGTCACTTCCCGATAGTCCCCCAAAGTCTTAACTCCTTCATCTTGTGGAAATGCTGCCCTTTGGAGTCACAATCTCAAAAGATCAGATGTTAGTTAAGTTACAAGGTTCTAGCCGTGAAGCCCTACTGGCCTGGGAGAATGCCTGAGTTTTGTTTATGGGCCAGTTAACCTGGATTTTTTGCCTTGGGATGCAATACTCACTTTGCCATATAAGGTAATATTTATAAGTTCAAAGTATTAGGACTTGGATATCTTCTTTGGGGGAGTGGAGGTGGCATTTTTCTTTCTACCACACCTGGCTTCACCTCTGTACTCCACTCTGGCCATAGACTTCACGTCCATGCAGCTGGCATGCTGAGTGAGAATCCGTGGCTCTGTGGGGGCCGTGTGAGCTCAGGTCCAAGGCTGGGGTAGGCATGGGGGTGGGGTGGTCGCTGATGAGGCTTTAGGGATGATAGTTGAAGATAACAAACTCATGGAGGTGACAGGCTTGTCTGGAAGATAGGATGGGAACAAAGCTTTGGTTAAAGCCCAGGATTCATAGTCTAGAGCAGCATTTTTCAACTTTTTT
This sequence comes from Otolemur garnettii, assembly GCF_000181295.1. Taxonomy (NCBI): domain Eukaryota; kingdom Metazoa; phylum Chordata; class Mammalia; order Primates; family Galagidae; genus Otolemur; species Otolemur garnettii. The sequence goes on from NW_003852398.1 coordinate 2,976,609, forward strand.
CTCTCAAGGCATATTGAACCTATAGCTAAACTCCCTAGATCACTTGTTAATAATAAAAAAAAAGTTAACAGAATATATTTGCTTTGAACTTCTTTATAAAATAGTTTAATTAACAATCTTTACAAACTTCACTGCATACCTAAGATCCTCTCACAGCACACCATTTGAAAACCACTGGTCTAGAGAATGAGAAACTCAATACTCTGCTTCGTGTGTACCTCTGTAAGACCCTGTGCAGCCTCCAGGACCATAGAAATAGTGTAGCCTGCAGCCCTGTGCAAACATCCTCCTGCTTTCCATTAAGTTCCTTTCCTGTGCAGCAGATAACATGGGTTGTCTACCAAGGTTTATGTCCTCCCTTCTCTCCGTTTCAGGAGACCTATACACTCTGCAGATACCTGCCCACCTCCCTAAGGTCCTGGGCTTTGAGGGCTCCTGCCCTTACCCCATAAGCTGGGAAATTGGGATCTGATTCATCTGAACCAGTCATGGTGGGAAGTGCTGTACCTTTTAGTGAACGTGTCAGGAGCCGATGAAAGAACAAAGATTACTTACTGGAGGTGTCAGATGAAGAAGGGGAAAATAAGAATCCTTAGTAAGATCACAGAGCTATTGAATGAGCCAATCCAGTGCCTGCTCACTACCAGAATTCTAAGTGAGATGATAAGTTTCCTCATTGTTTAAAACAATTTGAATTGGAACCAAAAGTATTCTGATTCACCTTCTGTCCAAGGACTTAATAATGCTTAGACAAACCCACTTTTCCTTCTGGCAACAATAAAAGCGGAGCTATCTATATTGTACAGAGAAGCTTATATTAGATTTTAAATCAGGGTCCATCTTTACATAACAAGTTGGAGAAAATTGAATTTACCAAAGCTGTCTTAGTGGGAAAATAATGTAATTAGTGTTTGAAGTCCCAGCAGAGAGTGTGAAGCATTTAAACTTGAGCAGCAAAGAATAAAGGATATTATTTACTGCTCAGCAGGAGGTGGGATGGGGGATAAGAGGGAAAAAGAGTGAGAGAAGAGCCAGAAGGTGGCAGGACACTAGAGACTTACTTCATGGTGTCACAGCTTCCGCTAGACTCTGCCCCCATCCACCCGCATCTCCCCACTCTTGTACAGTTATCAAAAATCACGAAATGCTAAGGAAAAAAAGTGGACCACTTACAGAAATCAGTGACAGAGCTGATTTTGGTGGGGATAATACGGTAATAAATCGGACACAGGGAGCGAGCATATGAAGACAGAGGAGCCATAACAAGCAATTCCTCCTGAATTTCTCCCAAATCAAAAGGATACATTTGGTTTCCAGGAGACTTTAGTGTCCGGACCTGAGCAACTAGTACCTCTAGATTATATCTGGGTTACATCAGTAGTTCTGCTACCATTCCTAGTGCCTCTGTCCCACGAATCACACTGGGCTATCTGGCCCACCTCTCCCAAAATATGGACACTTATGCAAATGGCAGGTCCCCAAATGCCACCCATCTCCTCCTCTCACCAGACCGATGAGCTTCTCCTGGCATCTTCCATTTCTTGGTGAGCCCATCGGTGAGCTTCGCTTTGAGCGCTTGTCACGTTGTGGCCACTGGGAGCCATGCTCACCTGCCCCTTGGGGGAAACCACACCTCCAGTGGTTTTTCTCAGCTCACTTCTGAGCTCCTCCCACCTTGTTTGCTGCTCTTTTTCATTTACGCACCCATGGCTTTGTGGCTCCTAGACGTTTCAGTATTGTGAGGGTTTGACTATAGCCTTTCCTAAGGAAATGCCTTCCTAGCAGAATTTCCCAGCATGGACACTCAGACCTGCCATTTGCATAAGTAAACAGTCATTTGTACAGATGAAATGAGCAGTTACATATGTGCAGATAGGTCCTAATAGGTACCGTATGCTTCAATTACCCATTTTCCCAGCCCCCCGGACTGATTGGTTATTAACGCAACAGATGGAGCGATTTAGCACTAGCAAACTCCCCAAACGCCACCCATCTCCGCCTCTCCCCAGACCCATGAGCTTCTCCTGGCACTCTCCATTTCTTTGTCATTGCAGAATGAATGCCACTAAACAGTACCCAACACATGCCTTTAGTTCCGCTGACAGCTAAATTGCGCGTCCTTAACGTGAGTGCCACTCGGGAAATCCAGCAGGCCTCCACTGCAAGGAGACTCAACCGAAAAAAGCTGGATTTCTAAATTGTGTCCCCTGTAAAACTGGCCTGTTTGGAGTTCTGTCAGCTGAGAGTCTCTGAAGTTCAGGGATAATTGTTGTTTGTAAATACGACCTGGAGTTCTGATGATGTCCTGGGGTTCCCTGTTAACCATCATAAAAATGTTGGTGATATTCAGCACAGCCAAGACCCATCACCCCATCAGGGAGACTCAGAAATGTTCCCAAATTGAAGCAAACAGGAAATCACAGAGGTCACCAGATTTCAAGCTGTTTTCCTTAGAATTCTGGGGATCTATGGAGGTAACTGTGGGTGGGAGAAATCTGGGTGGTCTGGGTCCAGCCCTTTGTAACCCTGCTTAGCCAGTTCTGTGCTATTTTTACCATCTAAGAATTATTATTTATTGAGTTTATTCATATGAATAAAAAATTCCACATGCAAAGTAAGTAGAAAAACCAATTTATTGGTTTCTGACCTGACCCTTCAAACTCTTCTAAAGTTTTTGAAGTGATGGGGGGGGGGTAGAGGCGGTGGTGGAGGAACAGAAGCTATTTTTAAATATTTCATGAAGCTTAATAGAGCGTCTCCACTTTCTGAATACTCCCTGAAATGTCAAGGAGTGATCTCATCCGCCCCCCCAGCCTCATTACCACCTTCACAGCGGTGACTCACAGGCCATGTCTCCACCTGGACCCCCTTTCCAGACTCCAGGCATGAATAGATGTTTGTCCAAACCACAGCTCCTCTCTGAATGCTCAAGGCATCGCACACTCAGCATCCTCAGACCCAAAGGTCTGATCTCCTCTCTGCCATCCACTGTCCCCCGACACAACTCCCTATTCCCATTTCAGCAAAAGGCAATTTCCTTTCTGAAGCTGTACACAACAGAACCCTACCAATCATCCTGATGACGCCTCCCACTCTGCTGCAGGATCCAACCCCAGCTGTGGCTCCTCTGTCCTCCCTTAACATCTTCATAAAAGCATCCACGTCTCTCCGTTGCCTGTGACATCACCCCCCACCCCGCATAGAACTGTAAAGTTCCTTGATCCCTTTGTCCCTGTTCATTCTTTTCCACTCTCAATTCTTCCCCACATATAACTAAAGTTGGCTTTTTACAAGACAAGTCTTACCACGTCATCCCTACCGTTCAATCCCTGTAATGTTTTCACATCTGGTGATGAAGTTGCAGTTCTTAATAAGACTGTATGAAGCCTGACCTCGACCCTCAACCCATAGCCCCTTGCTCCCTTTGGTCCAACCACTCTGGCTTTTTATCAATTCTTTATATACATCAGGTCCCAACCGCCACAACAGGGCCTTCACCCCTGCTGTTCCCTGTGCCTGGAATGCTGTTCCCTCCTTTCTTCATCTAGTCAGCTATTACTCATCCTTAAGAGCTCAGCTCCAACTCTGCTACCTCTGGGACTCTTAGGTTGCTGGCACCTAGTCCCTCTTCATTCCTACTCTTGCAGCATGCTTGTGACAATCCAACTTATGGATCATTTGAGGATCGTCTAACTCTGCTCTAGAGAGTAAGCCGTGTAAGAGCAGGGCCCACCTCTGCTTTTGTTCATCCCAGTATCCTCAGCTCCAGCATAGTGCCAGCACATAGTGGGTACTCACTGATGTCTGCAAGACGAAGGGATTCTCCTTGATATGGCCTAGAAATCTTCTACGTTCTCAGTGATAGCACATGGGTTACCTTACGCTAAAGAGAAGCTCCAAAAAGAGTCTTTGTTTAAAAACAAATAAATAGGCTGATGATTACTCCTGTTAAATAGTTTTCTTTGGGGGGAAGAATCTTTCAACATAAATGGGGGGGAAATAGAAGGAATATTTCCTTCTATTTGATAGTTTGCAAAGCCTTGGGCCACCTCATTCCCCCATTTGTCCACAGTGACTGACCACGTATTGCTTCCTTGGACTATCACGTGCATTAGTCCCTCTAATTCTGTGAGCAACCTCAGAGGTCGGTGTTTTATTGATTTTCCTATAAATGAAGAGACAGAGGCTCTGAGGAGTCAAGTCACATACTCAAAAGTAGTTGGCTAGAAAATGACAAAGTCAAGATTTGCACCCGTGTCTGTCTCACCCTGAAGCTAAGCTCTTCCTGCTTTTCATACTGACAGCTTTCCGTCTCCCTGTGGTAGAGTGAACTGAATTAAACAAAGCTACTTGTCCAAGGTCATGCAGTGAGTAAATGATGGAAGAAGAGCAGGGCTTGACCCCCATACTATCTCACTCTGTTCTTTCCATAATTACACATATTTCACTATATTCAAATCTCGCAAAAGAATGGAAACCATCAACAGTCTAGAGGAGGCTTGAACCAGCCTGAGGGCATGCAGGTAGAGCAGAAAGACTCAGTCTGTAATAGTAACTTGAGTTCCCTAGAAATAAGAGCTACATGTTAATGGATGAGAGGGACCTGCAATCTCACCAGAGCAAAATAGTAGGGGAGAGTGAATGAAAGTGAGGCAGTGCAAGAGGAAGAGCCCAGGCCAGGTGGTTAAGTTCATTCTTTACACTGCAGGCTACAGGTCCATGGGAGAACAAACCAGTGACCAGGTCACTTGGAACATTCTGGAAAGGCTGTCACTTGGAACATTCTGGAAACACTGTGTCCATCAGTGTTGGGAGAAAAAGTCGACTCAACTCCTTCTCCATCCCTCAATGGGCCCCAACTCTCCACTTCTAGATGGGGTCATCTGGCCTGGAAACCTCCAGGCTGGTCCATGTAAGTCTGTACTGCTAGTGCCTGGGGCTCCCAGAGTAGGCACTACAGTGGGCACGGTGGAGAGAGGCTATGGCCACAGCAACCACGGCAACCACGGCAACCACAGTGGGGTTAGATGCCAAGGAACTAGCAATTACAACTGGGCTTTATGAATTCAGAAGCAGTGCACTATATCGCTAGGGGCGTGCCAGCTGAGACGCAAGCCTAGTGTCTTCAGAGGCTCCGAGGAGGATGGCCTCTGTGGGTGTGCTTAGGAATAAGAAGTCACTCTCTTTCTCAGCTCTGATGTGCCACTGAGCTGGGGAAAGAACTTGGCTTGGCAGTGAAAGAGATCTGTTTTCAGACCTTAACTCTTGCCTCATCAAATTTCTGAGACTCTTCTCTCCTCTAGAGAATGGAGACAATTGTGGGATCTGCAGCACCAGATTGTTGTAGGACCATTTGTCAAGCGTTGCTGGGACAGCAGGAAGGGAAGAAAACATGTGCACCTCCAAAAGGTCAGAGGTGCAGTTAAAACAACTTGCTGCAGCTCCGCGCCTGTGGCTCAAGCGGCTAAGGCGCCAGCCACATACACCTAAGGTCGTGGGTTCAAATTCAGCCCAGACCCGCCAAACAACAATAATGGCTGCAACCAAAAAATAGCCGGGTGTTGTGGCGGGCGCCTGTGGTCCCAGCTACTTGGGAGGCTGAGGCAGGAGACTCGCTTGAGCCCAGGAGTTGGAGGTTGCTGTGAGCAGTGAAGCCATGGCACTCTACCCAGGGGGACAGCTTGAGGCTCTATCTCAAAAATAAAAAAAAATAAAAAAATTTAAAAAACAACCTGTTGCAAACACAAAACAGCCTCGAAACCTGAGTCATTGTCGAAACTTAACACAAAATGTGCATTCTAGTCCATAATATACCGTGTTTCCCCAAAAATTAGACACTGCCTTACATTTATTTTTTCTCAAGAAGACACACTAGGGCTTATTTTCAGGGGAAAATATTATTTTCAGGGCTTAATTTCTGCACCAAAATGCATGGAGTGGCTACAGATACGCTGCATAGCCACGCCCATCACTAGGTCTTATTATCGGGTTAGAGCTTATATTTAACAAATGCATAGAAATCCTGCTAGGGCTTATTTTTCCAGTAAGTCTTATTTTCGGGGAAACCTGGTATGTAGTTTGTTTTGGTTGTGAGAATTCTCTCAACCAATTTTTAAATAAAAACCAATGTTCTGGAAAGAACATTGAGCTTTATCCTGCAAATACACCCGTCTTCTGAAACACCATCAGAGTCTTCTTAGGGCTTCCTGAGTATCCCAGTTTGGAAAGCACAGTTTAGGATTGGCAACAATGACCAAAATAAACACTATGTGTTGAATAACATTTGGCATTATCGTATTTGCATTTTCTTATTTGATCATCTCAAGACATTGTAAGGTAAGAATTATTCCCCCAATCTTACAGATAAAAAGAACCAAGACTTGGGGAGATGACCGCCTAGCCCACGATCTCACAGTGTATGACAGTCAAGTGAGAACTAGAGCCCTATTTGTCAAGGCCAAAGCTCTGGTGTTTTTCTACCAGGTAATATGGTTTCCCAAGGCCTGTGAGGTGCCTAGCCCAGAAGTTGGCATGAGTAGGGACTAAGAGCAGTCCTCAGTGTTTTCTTCCCTCAGATTGTGATAGTCAGCACAAACCAGCAGGAATGGGCATGGGGGAGCCATCCCCTCCAGTGCAGCTGGCCGGAGTAGCATTTGCCAGAAAGGTGACTGAGATAACTCAGTTGAACCTAAATCAACCTCTCTTTCTGCCTCCCTCCAGACTGGGGGGGAGTAGTCTGCAAAGCTCCCAAGTATTCCCCAAAGCTAATAAACCATTACTATTTAGTAGGGAGCTAATTGGCCAGTATCTTCCTTCATCACCAGCATCAGTATTCTCAAAGAGGGAACTGGCTGCAGCCAAGAGTAGAAACATTCTGTAGGCTGAGGCAGCCTTCAGAGCCTCTGGATTCTAAATAGCCCACCAAGGGGAACTGTAATGAGAATTTTCTCTCCAAGTGCAAAAGTAAATATAAAAGATATAAAGTTTCTGAACTGAAAAATCTCAAACCAAAAGGCTCTTATTCTGCTAAGTTGTTATAAGAGAATTAGATTTTGAGTGTGATGCTAACTGCTAATTAATACTTCTTACTCTCTTCCTAGGCAATCTCTTGTTTACAACCATCTGGTGTCTGACTTTGGTCCCTAGTTACACGCCTCCATCCATCTACCCAGCCATTTACCAACAGAAGGCTTCTGCTCTGAGTCATCCAATACTCTGGCCTCTGAGGAAGGGCCGGGTACATGCCTGACTTCTACCAGACAGAGACTGAAGATGCACAGCTGTTGCCTCTCACCCTGGCCTCAGGGAGCTCCACACCGAGATGTACCTAGGCTTATGAACCAGGGCCATATGAACTCATCCAATGCAAGCCGGAACTTTCCTCCCTTCCTTCTCTCACCCCTAACTCCCATCACCATCTAGAGCATCTAGACGGGGTATGGACACAACCTCAACCTGAAAAAGTTCTACATATTCTGCATCTCGGAGTAAACCGATAGTTGCTGAGAGGAAGTCCACTGTATCTCTTGGGGAAGAAGGAAGGTATAATTGGACAATTGCCATTTTCTAATCCCTAATGAAATAATGGATTTGGGCCTTAATGATCAAAGGCTGCTAACATCAGGAAAAATATATAATCACATCATCTGAGCTACCTCCTGTGCACAGCACCAGGTATGCAGTGGGGCTGGCGAAATATCAAACTGGATGTGTACAGCTTCTAGGGCTGACAGCAGCCTACAACAAATGCAGAAGACAAGGAAACCCCAGCAACAGAACTCAGTTAGAGAAGTCCAGACTGCGGGGCAGGTCCAGGGCACGGGACTCAGTTGCTTCAACAACAAATCACAAGATGGTGAAGAAAGAACCGATAGATTTTTTTAAAAGTCCTGACAGATACACTAACTGATGGCAGGGCAGATTTTATTTGGATCCCAATCAAAAAATAACTTAAGAAAAACATTTATAAGGCAATTGGGAAGTATAAACACTAACTAGATGTTTCATGATATTAAGAAATTAATATTAATTGTTTGGGGCTATGAAAATTTTGATTACAATAATATTTTAAAGGGGGAATTTTGCTTTGAGAATTACATACTGAAATATGATCACATGAAATGATAGGATGTCTGAAATCTACTTGAAGATCATCTAGGGTGCAGACGCCAGGCAGTGCAGATGGAGCTAGGTTCTTCACAGTTGACAAGTCTTGGAGTTGGGTGATAGATGTATTAGAGTTTGTTATACTATTCTCTCTATTAATTTGTATATTTTTTAAATATACTATTAAAATATACCATTAAAAAAGACTTTGAAAATAATGTCCTAAACAAGATTCATTAACAAATATTTCTTCAGGCTCAGCACCTGTAGCACAGTGGTTAATGGCACCAGCCATATACACCAAAGGTGGCAGGTTGGAACCCAGAGTAGGTCAGTTAAACAACTGCAACAAAAAAATAGCCAGGCATTGTGGCAGGTGCCTGTAGTCCCAGATACTCAGAAGGCTGAGGGAAGAGAATTGCATAAGTCCAAGAGTTGGAGGTTGCTGTGAGCTGTGACGCCACAGCACTCTACTGAGGGTGGCATAGTGAGACTCTGTCTCAAAAAATATATATATTTTTGTTCATCACTTACTACATGTTATGTAGGCTTTTGAAGTATGTTAGCAACAGAACAGACAAAGATACTTTCCTCCAGGGAGCTCCCATTCAGGTGGGGGCAAATGACAATGAATACACACAGTAAAAATGCCTGGACAGCATAGCAGTGGTTGGAAGTCAGAAGGGCGTGGGGTGTAATTTGAAGCTGTGTTGTAGGGATCTCTGTGCAAAGACTTGATGGAGATAAGATGTTGCCACATGACTACCTGGAGCAGCGGCTTGCCTGGGAGGGGAAATTATTGGTGCAAAGGCCCTGAGGCTAGAATGTGCCTGCTGAGTTTGAGCAATAGCAGAGATCTTAGTGGCTGGAGCAGAATTTGGAGAAGAACAGTTCACGAGAAAGATCAAAAAGGCAAAAGCTCATGTAAGGCTCTGTAGACCCTCTTATGGACTTCAGCTTTTTACCTGAACGGGGTGGGGGCCCTGCAGAGATCTGAGCTAAGATGGAACACAACTCAGTTACATTTAGAAAAAAATCCTTCTGGCTGCTGTGATAACAGATTACAGATGCAGGAGTGGTGGCAGGAAGCCCAGAAAGTGGCTCCTAAGGTGAGGGGCGTGGTGGCTTAAACTCAGGGGATAGGTGGCAGTGGGGAGTGATGGCAGGGGTGGAATTGTGGATATATTTAGAAAGCAGAACTGCCAATATTGCATGTGGAGTGTGTGAGAGAGACAGAGGAGTCGTAGATGACCCTGAGGCTCAGATGAAGCTGTCAACTCCATCTTGGTGGATGGGGTTGACACAGAACTTGTATTTCTCATATATAGTAAGTCCAGAATGAGCTACCCAGGGTCAGTGTGGTGGCTGCGCCTTGATCTTAGGCCCAGACTGTTTCTTTCCAGCTTTCTCCTCCACTATCCCCTGGGGATTGAGCTCATCCTTGCAATATTGAGTTCTAGCCATCTTGCCCACTTTCCAAGCAGAACGATGAGAAAGGCCAAGAAGAGAGACAAATGGTACGACCCAGCTGTAGTGACATTCTCCAGAAGCTGCTGCACGATGCTTCTGCTTACATCCCATTGTGTCGAGCTTAGGCACATGCCATACCTACTCCCTGTGGCGCTAGGAAATAGAGCCTCTATTTCAGGTAGCAAGTGAAAAACTGGAGGTTTTGTTACGAACAGAGAGAGAATGGATATTAGGGTAACCAGGTTCATTGTCTGCCATTCCTTTCATCCCGTTGCCTAAAGTGGAACAAGAATCATCTTCAGAAGCTTATCCTCAAGTAGTGCCAATTTCATCTCAACAGAATAGCATACGCTCATCGACCTGGACTTTTGTGTCAACCAAACATGAATTTAAATCTCCATTCTTCCCCCTATTAGCCATGTGATCTTATACTTCCACTCCTTGATATTCAGCATAAACTTCCCCCAGAGGGCGAATGCTCCTTATCTTCACCTTTCATATAGCACACTCCTAGTTATCCTTCAATACCCAACCCAAATGGCCCCTTGGCTTTATCAGAGTGACATGTACCCAACCTTCCTAATTGAACATTCCTCCTTAAGAACTGTAGATACTCACTCAACCCACTCATTTCTTTGTGCCTAATACAAAATCAATATTCAGAAAATGTTTGTGTTTCCAAATATTTAAATGTTTGCGTGTATAATACTAAGAATTAAATAAATGGTAAATTTGTTATAATTGCAGTTATTATTATTATAATTATTTTGCTGTCATCAATACAAAATATATTGGTTGCTTTGCTCTTAATCCATATGCTTGTGAAAGAAGCAACAGAATGACAATTCACCAACTCCAAGTAAAAAAAGGTCTTTGGAAATTGACCAAAATAAAAAGTGGTGTTTTTAGGAGGGCTGGCCACCCTGTCACAGCTAAATGGACTTTCATTTTCTCAGTGTGTGGAGCCCAGAGCAAAATCCAGGCACGTCTGATAAAACTTCTGTCTTCTTTCCAAAGCCTTAAATCAAAGAGAAATTTGCTTGCAGCATCAACTCTGAGTCTTAAAAAAGCAGTGCATTAGCATCAACAATGGGATTAATTAGGCTCCCCTGGAAACTGTTCAAACAAAGGATTGTGCAGTTCTCTAGGAAGGTCAGGCCTTTTCATTCTTTTCTGCAGCATTTCAAGTTATCACCTCAATACAGGCCCACGCTCAGACACGGGCAGGGGAAGTCTTCACTAGACCATCCTGAGGTCTGCGGAGATCAGACACTGGTTGAGGGGGAGGAGGTCAGAGGTCCCAAACCCTAGGACCAGAGGCTAATGGAAACAGCTTCAAGGGCTTTGAAGTCCAGTATTATAAACTTTGTCATTCCTCTCACTGGACTTCATTTTCCTCCTCTGAAACAGTGGCAGGCACGTCAGGGCAGTTGCATGAACTCACACCACAGCTGTGCTTTAGATGTGTACAGCTCTGTGCGATGACTCAGGTGCCCTGGAAAAAGCCAAACAGCTCTAATTTTCCCTGTGTTTTTCCTACTGACCACAGTGAGGATTTTTCCCCCTTTAGAAGTCCCATATTTAGCCTAGACGCGCACTGTGTTGTTTTAAGACTAACATATCTTCCATTACAGCTCTTTTGAATGTAAGTGACAGAAAAAATCCTCTCTGCCACATTTAAATATGGGAAATTTATCAGCTCACAATACTAAATAGCCTACTGGCTTCAGGTAAGGCTGGATCAAGGGCTAAAATCATGTAACCGGGATGGACTTTTCTCTCCATTTAGTTCCCTTGTTTCCTTCTATATGGCCTCCTTCTCTTCAGGCTCTCCCCTAGAGTTCATAAATGACTAACCTGAGCTCTCAGGGCTCATGTGCCTAGGCTAAAAGCTGAAATAGAGAAACCTCATTAATCCATAATTCTTAGTAAAAGCCTGCAATCTATGCTGAATAGAAACTTTAAGGCATGTGGCCCTCCTGAATCAATCAGTCATGGCCACCGGGGGATTTGGCCCTCTGGTTACTCATTTTTAGGTCAGTCAACCTCTGTCAGCCGCATACAAGGTAAACTCAGAGCAGGAAGTGGCGACACAGAGGAAAATGGGGAGGTAGTTACAAGAAGGGTCAAAGGGGGGAGGGGGCAGAAACCACACTCATGCAGCCTATCAATTAACATCATATACAGCTGCTTAGAAGAGCAAAAAAGGCTGCAAAAAGATAGAAGTATAATTTTCTCACACATAAAAGAAATATGGTATGGATATTCGCAAAGCTGGTGTGATGGTTCCATGGCATCATTAAGAAATTGCATGCTGGCTCAGTGCCTGTAGCTCAAGCAGCAAGGGTACCAGCCACATATACCGGAGCTGGAGGTTTCAAAACCCGGGCCTGCCAAACAACAATGACAACTACGTCCAAAAAAAGAAAAAAATAGCCAGGTATTGTAGTGGGTGCCTATAGTTCCAGCTACTTGGGAGGCTGAGGCAAGAGAATCGCTTAAGCCCAAGAGTTGGAGATTGCCGTGAGCTGTGACACCATGGCACTCTACCCAGAGTGACAGCTTGAGACTCTGTCTCAAAAAAGAAAAAGAATTTGCATGTAGATACTCTCAAAATTGCATCATGATCTCAGATGGAGGCTGGAGGTATAGCCTGTCATCCAGGGTTGGAAGTAGGAGGGAGCAATTACATGTGGGGAATCAGAGGGAAATGAGACCCCTCCTAGTCGAGATTATAGCCACTCACATCTCATGGGCATACCCAGCTCCAATGTGGAAAAAGCCAGGAAAGTGGCATCTTTCTTTTTCAGGTGGCTGAAACATCAGGATTCTGCTACTTACTGAAGTCCTTTTAAACATGTTCGCTCTGGCTCAGTCTTAGCATCTGAAGCACGTCTCAGTCGTGCTTCATTTGCCTTTTTATTGAAAGCGATAGCCACGGCCTTCTGGATGCTACTTATGCCCTTTATCTTATGTGATGCTCCCAAAGCCGGGACTTGGGGGTCGGGGTGGGGGCAGGCAGCTATTGCTGCCCCCACGTGGCACAGGTGAGAAGAGCAGATTCAAAGAAGTAGCTTGTGTCCCACCACACAGAGGGTAAGTACCAGACCTGAGCTGGCCTTGGCTCAGCCTCTGGTGGGGCCCCATACCTGTGGATGACTGCCCGGCAATCGCAGCTTTGGAGGGTGGTGGTTGTTTGAATAGGAATGAATGTGCACACTAATAGAATCCCTTGACCAAATTAATTCTTAATTCAGAAATTGCATTCACAATGGATTTGCCTGTTTAATACAGAGCTCAGCACTCTCCCGAGCACAATCACACCACAGCTGGCCTCTCAGTAGCTCCAGAGTTTCAGAAGCAATAATTTCCTGTGGAGCAAGCACTTCCAGGCTTCCTTCATTAGCATGTGCTAACCGTGACTTTAGACTGAGCTTGGGGGAGGGGGGGTGGGGGCGTAGGGAGGGTCAGTTACTTAAATTTGCTCTACTTGTTTGTTTGCATGAGTTAGTATTTTTAATTTTTTTTTTTTTTTAGTTTGTTCTTAGGCAATGCCTATGCCACAAACCCTTCCCATGGCCTTCCCAGGGACTGCCAGCTCCCACGTGGCTGACTCTTGATTTCAAGGGATTTCAATTTGATATGGGTTTTAAAACCCGACTGTAGAGTTTATCTTTTTCATCTTTGCAGGAGAGCAAACAGATGAGTCAGCACGGAGCCATGCAGAATCCATCCTTTGAAGCATTTTTTGTCCAGGCCTGTACTTCACACTTCCTGCCTTTTGCTCTTTGTTTTCCCCTAATTTGTCCACATCTTGAACTACTTCTGAGTTCAAGAACCAGGCCTTTCGATTTAGCGCTACTCCCAAAATATACTCCCATTTAATTTTCTGTTCTGATCCACCCAATTTTGCTCTGCAGCAAAACCCAGTTAACTGCATTCTCCTCTTCTGGGACTTTCTCCAGGCTTTGCCATCCCCAAGCTTGGCTCTTGTTTCTCTCTTCCAGCTGCTGCCCTGGGGTCTTTACTCAATTCCCCACCTCTGCCTGAAGACCCTGCTTCCCTCTCTAGGGATGGCTGTCCCGGGGACCCTGTGGCTTGGGATGGGAATTTCCCAGCATCCCTTGGGAAATTTCCTCGGGTTGCTGGAGGAGGGGACCTGCCTAAGAATTTGATCTGGTACAAATAAAAGGAAAACTGTGCTTTCCAAGTGACTTCTAGTCCCACATATTTCAGCTGACAAAGGCCCAGGGCAGATGACTATTTTATTTAGATTCATCCCTGGGTACCCTTGGGGTTTAACACAAAGGAAGGCCAGAGCCTGGTGTGAACTGGAGATGAGCTCTTCATTTCTCTGCTTAATTATGTAACAGGGATGAGGAGCTTTCTCCTGGCCCAGGAGGCAGGGGGAGGGGTCTGGGTATTGAGAAATGCAGGGAGGAGAGAAGGTCCCAACCACAGCAGACTGGGCTTTAGGGAAAAAGGTAGCTCTGTGAAGAAAACGAGAGTGGTGGGGGTAGAGAGGGAAGGTTTAAGAATAGTGACTGGATTTCGTTTGTTTTGATTTGGGTTTTTTTCCCCCCAGCTTTTACAAATAAAAGTTATACAGTAAGCTCTTACTTACCCTCTGGATAGGTTCTTGGAAATTGCTACCTTAAGCGAAACTACCTATAATAAAACCAATTTGACCATCAGCTGCTGGACATAAACAAGGGTTTAAGCTCCTCTGGCATATTTCTGGTCACAAAAACACCGCCAAACTTCCAAATAAAGACCCGAACACTTCCAAGATCAAACACTAAAATACATGTGAGCTATACAGACATTTGAGAAAGATGAGTAAAAACAAGAGAAAGATGAACAAAAAACAATAATTATTTACCCAGTTATCCCAGTTTAGGGTCGTGAGTGGACAGAGCCTATCCCAGCAGCTCAGGGGCCTGGCATCCTATGGCAAGTTTCTCTCTCTCTCACTCACACACACACACACACACACTCACACACACACACGGACGGGTAGACATGCTATAACACAAGTGTTCTGATTGCACAGCGGAGAGTAACTCAAGCCCTGAGGCCAAGTACAACATGCGTTACCCAGCTCATGGTGTGGGATGAGTTGGATAGGATGTCCACCCTTATCCAGCTGTGGCAGCTGGGGAGCTGAGCTACACAGAAGGTCCTGCACACTTTTATCCCCTGGGGCAACAGTAGCAGCAAGGTGCCAGGCAGCAGTCACATAACCATGACCTCACTGTGTATAGTTACGGTTATTTAGGGAAACTGTAGTGACTTCCGGAGGCACTGTGGGTGAGAAAGCCCAAACAATTTTGTCTGGCCCTACACACACCCGTTCACCCAATGGGCACAGTGTTGGGATGTAGGGGAACTGGAACACCCAGAGAAAACCCAAGCCAATGCCCGGAAAGCATGCAAACTCCAGCCGTGGCCAGAAGCGCTGTTTTCTTTCTCATCAATGTTATAATGAAATCATTTTGAATGAAATGACATTATTTGAGGGCCTGCTGTATACATTTAAAGTACACAAAGCAATTATTTGGTATTACATATACACTGTGAAATGATTCGCACGATCAAGCTAATTAACACATCCATCACCTCCCACCATTACTGGGTGGTTTGTGTGTGTGGTAAGAACACTTAAGATCGGCTGCCTCTGCAAATTTCAGTGCAGGATATGGCATGTTCAACTGTAGTCCCATGCTGTGCTGTGCTGCGCTGTGCGTTAGAGCCCCACATCACATCCATCCTAGCACTGAACTTGTGCATCCTCAGAACAGCAAAGGGATTGGATTTTCAGATGTTTTCCGCTCTGAGTCCTAAGGCCCTGCCTTTGTTACAGTTACCCATCCCTGGGCTGGAAGCCTGAGCACAAATTTGCTACATACCATGGTGTGGTGTCCACAAGGGGCTGGGGGTGAGGAGGGAAAGGCAGAGAGAGGGTCCTGGCTTCCGGCAGGAAAGCTAGAGGTCACTAATCCAACAGGGAGCAGAAATTGGCCTAAGGGGACAGCAGGAGAATGTAAGATGCCTTGAGAATTGTCAGGAATCCCCAAAGTAGGGGATGAGGACTTAACCAATTTATTTGACCATTAAGAAGACTGAGTCAACAGGGTCACATGCTCTTAGCGGGAAACCTGATAAAGCCCCCAGCCTCTCTGGACTATCTCTCGATCGGGGGGAGGCTGGGTGGTCGGTGGTGGTCGGCCCTGCACTCACGGTCCCGCTATCTTGGTAAGCCGCTGCTTTCTCCACCAGGCAGAGAGAACTGGAAATTGCTGCGGGGGCATCTCCCGGATCCCGGAGGCTGGTTTCTATTCTCGTCTGCAGCACTGCCAGGTTGTGCAACCGGAGCCCCGCAATTCCCGGCAGTTCAGCAAGAGCTGGAAAGGAGGAGGGAAGGAATCCACGCTTCCTGTGGGGAGCAGAGGGGGGCATGTGAGCGCACAGCCCCCGCCCACTGTCTGCCTCCAGGAAATTCCTCGGGAACTGTGGAGGAGAGGGAGAAAGTTCTACAGTGGGAGGGGTTGGGTGGGGATTAACTAGAAACAGGGGGTGCAGGATGAGCAGCTCAGGCAATCATAGTCCTCGCCAAGGCCTCACGGAGGCTCTCTAATGTCACCAGCCCTCCTTCTGGGCACAGACTGGTGCCCACCAGCCCTGGGGGAGGAGGATGCCTGGAGTCAGTGATAATGTCAGAGCCAGACCCCACCGCCACGGCAACTCCAGGCCATTAGCAAACCGGGTGCTATGGTCTGAATGTTTGCTCCCTCCCAAAGTCATCTTGAAACTTAATCTCCAGTGGAACAGTGTTAGGAGATGAGGCCATTAAGGGAGGGGACTTGACACAGGCTTCACCTAGGATTTATATATATCAGGACATCATGTTATATTCTAGCTCCAATTGCTGAGACCATATAAACATTTGTTAAGTTGGGGGAAAAAAAGAGAGGGGTCTTGCAGGGATGAAAGATTAAACTATTCATGGATTAATGAGTGAATAGATTAATGAGCTATCACGGTAGCGGGTTAGTTATCATGAGTGTGGGTCTCTTATAAAAGCCAGTTCAGCTCCCAGAATACACTCCTGGCCCCCGTAATGCGATGCCCTGCATCTGCCTTGAGACTGCAGAAAGTTCCCACCAGTAAAAAAGCCCTCACTAGAGGGGACCCCTGGACTCTGGCCTTCCAAGCCTCCAAAACTGGAAGAAATAACTCGTTTTTCTTTATAAATTTCCCATTCTCAGGTATTCAGTTATAGCAAGAGAAAACAGACTAAAGTGTCAGGCAAATGCCCAGGGTTGCTGGTGGGGGGCTGTACAGCAAAGGATGCTGAGTCCATAGAACCCCATCCTCAGCCACTGGCCCCAGACCCGTCAGACTGGGGACAGGCATGATAAGGAGTATCTGTAGCAGGAAAGGGGAGGGCAAGTCTGGGCCTGAGCCCCTGCCCCTAACTCCTAGGATGGGCTTTGTTTTTCCGCAGGAGACACCCCCAAGTGTCCCCCACCCCACACCCCCTGTTAAGTAGGCACCAGGCCAGAGGGAAGAGCCTGGGATGCCCCTGGGCCCCACCCAGCTCTGCCACCCTTACTGGCTTCAGGGCCTTAAATAACCAGCCCCTTCCTTCTGAGCCTCTGTTTGCTCATCTAAAAAAAATGAAGATGCAGCTAAACCAGGCATGAGAATGAAAGGAGCCGTGTACAGCCTCTGTACTCCTAGCTCTCCCAGGTCCTGCCAGAGCATGTGGTGTCTCAGCTACCACTCAGGAGAGCTCTGCCCTCTGTCCTCTCACCTTCCTCCAAGGGTGGGAGCTGGAGGGAGAGAAGGCCACCTGAGTGGGCGCCGGGAACTTCACTTACTCCTTTCTCCCTTTGGCTCCTGCAAGTCTCCTCTTCCCACCCACCCCCAACCCCAGACAGGCTTTGTACAGGTTCCTTAGTCACCACAGAACTTGGCTCTCTAACCAGGTTTGGAAGGCCTGGAGTGTCCTGCCCAGGCAGACAGCCCAGAGAGAGGGTGGGGGAAGGATGGGGGTAGTTTGGGAGGGTGTCTATGGCAGATTTTGCCTGTAGGGAAGAGTGTTCAAGAGGAGGAGGGTGTTAAGCCAGACCCTCATCTCAGCTCTGCTCTTGCTGGCTCTGTGGCCTTGAACCTCATACATACTGGTAGGGTAGTAATGTCATCTATGGTCTGGAATAACAGACTTTGAACACAGTGACAGGCATCTGGTAAGCCCTAAGTGGCAAGTTGTTTTATCACCCCAAGTTGACTTAACAACAACAGCAACAACACCAAAAAAAAAAAAAAAAGAAGAAGAAGAAATTTATTGGCCTTACAATTAAAATGTCTGGGGATGACTTCAGGCACTACTTGAATTAAGTCTTGAATTAAGAGCTTGAATAGCGACCCCAGGGCGTAATGTGTTCCCTGCTCTTTCTGCTCCTCACTTCCAAGCCCCGCAGGAAGACGCTCATGCTTCCTCCAGGGGTCATGAGCACAACCTCTAGCTTCTGGGATAGGACGCGTGAGTGACCCAGACAAGTTCTGCCTCTGGAGACTATTGCTGAGGCCCCTGCCAGCCCCACACCCTAAGATTGAGGCCAGGACAGGACCCCAAATTAGGTTCAGGAGCTGTTACTGGCAGTAGTATAAATGAGGCTGAATAGGCAAATGCTGACTGCCATCCCACAATGAGCACCAACTACATGTGTTTGGTGGTTCTCGAAAGATGAGGCATCCAGAGTCAGATCCCTATGTTGTCTTGATGCCCAAAAATAGTCCTCCATCCCCCAGGGGCAGGACTGACCTCGCTCTGACGGTCAGGTAATCTTTGTCCCTGTACCTCGGTCCCCTGACAGACATCACCCCCAAGTATAAACTAAGCACCCCATCAGGCCATGGAATCCCATCTGAGGAGCAGGAAAACCTGCTGCATTCATCGTGAACACAGCCCCGAGCTTGGGGGGGGAGGGGCCTGAACCACATTCGCCCTTGTAACCACAGAAATCTCATTACCTTCACTTCAGAAAGTGTGCATGTGGAGACCACTTTCTCTAATTAATTGTTTCTATTGCTTACACTGAGCCTTTCAGGGGGCCCATGATGAGAGTTCTGTCTGTGAGGCTGATCAAGGACACGTGGCCTTGGCCACCAAGGCCTTCCATTAGCTGAGCTCAGCAAAGCAGCAGTCTCAAGTCAGCCCTGCCAAGACAGCCTCCTGCTCTCTGGACTAAAACATGTGTTGCCAGCACCTGGGGGGTGGGTGGCAGGGGCCCTGTCTTCCTCTTTTATTTTATTCTACGATATGGAAAAATAGCTCCATTCTGGAGTTGCCAGGGTGGTGTGTGAAGGCTGAGTCACTGGCTTCTTGCTACTGCCTGGCTTGTGTGCAAACTTACTCATTTGTCCCTCCAGCTCTGCAAGTGCCCTCTGCCACCCACCCCAACCCTGGCCCTAGTTTTTTCAGAGTTCCCTGGAGAGGATCCCCTCACATGTTCTCTGCAAGTTGCCCGGGTGAGGGCCTCAGCTGCCCCAATCCTGGCACTCCTCCATCTCGGGCGTGTAGGTTGAATACTGTTTCCAGATGATGTCCACATCCTAACCCCAGAAACCTGTGAACGTTCCCACGTAAGGAATTTTGCAGTGATTAAGTTAAAGATCTTGAGTTGGAGGCATTACCTGGATTATCTTGGTGGGGCTGATATAATCTCTGGGGACTTGATAAAAGAGGGGCCAGAGATAAGAGTAAGGAGAAGGCCATGGAAACAGGAGCTACACGTCCAAAAACACTGGCAGCCCCTAGGAACTAAAAACTGTAAGAGGCAAAGAAAAAGGAAAACAGTAAAATAAAAAAGGATTGTCCTGAGATCCCCTGGAGGAAGCAGCCCTGCCAACCCCTTGGTTTTTAGCTAGTGGGACAGAGTTTGGACTTCTGACCTCTAGATCAGCACAAGGAGGGATTTGTGCTGTCAACATTTGTGGTCACTTGTGACAGCAGCCACAGGGAATCCAACCCACCAGCTCCGACAGGGTCTTTTGAAAGGTGACCAGGGAGGGCGTTATAAGGAATGGCTTGCACCCCTTTGAGTAGCCCCTGACAGTGGGGACCCCAAAGCAGTGTTGTTTGGGCTCCAGTGTTTCTGGAGCTGAAGTGAAACAGTACTTTCAGTTTTTAACTATTGAAGTCAGGGAAAATATGACCAGGAATTCAACTGAGTTGTCATATTGGGACTTAACATTCTCTTTTGTGGCAGAAGGGTCTCTGCCATGGCAGTAAGTTCTGCCTGGCACTGTGTGCACCCATTCTAATGTATTATCTGCAAGGGGTTTCCCATCCCTTGTCCAGAACCAGGACCTCTAAGTAACCTCAAAATAACCATAGAATCAAGGCTTGCCAAATCAAGGGAGAATTACCCTTGGATATAAATATATGTGTATTTCATAGGTACCAAGGACACTTGGTACACTTGACAGAGAGGGACTCATACAACAGAAGATATGTAATTCTGACTCCCAGTATCTTCTCTACTCAACTAAACCTTCCCTTTCCACTTGGGAAAGAGTCAAAATAATTTTAACAACAATCCTAACATCTGCTGGGCACCTACTAAATGCTAAGTGCTAAAGCAATTTGTGTGTAAGACCTCTCTTGGTTCTCACAATAATCCTAAGAGGAAAGTACTATTATTTTACAGATGAGAAAATAATGATCTACCTTAATTCAAGCCTTGGCATCAAACTACATTTGGGGAATGTTAGATACAACCCCACTAGCTGTGAAAAATTCATAAACACCCAAATCTCAGTGGCATAAATTTACCTCTCCTTTATATAAAATCCAGTTAGTGCCTGTACTCCACATAGTCATTCAGGAATCCAAACTTCTTTTTGAGTCCCTGTCATCCCCAACATCCTCAGAGTTCTTCTTTTCCATCTGCGAATGAGAAAAATGAGAAAGGATTCCCTGCAAGAGGAGTTTCCCAGCCAGGTGTGGAAGTGGTGACTTCACTTCTGGTCCCTCCCATAGGCCAGAACTCAGTCCTATAGGCCATATCTAACTGCAATGACATGGAAAATGTTACCCAGGAGGAAAGTGGACCCAGAAAATTGCCACTGTTCCAGAAAGTGAGGAAAAAGAAAGACTCTCCAATAATTCCCCAGTTTCTAGATTGGGCAACCACATAAATTGTGATTTCATTAACCTCAAATAAGATGACCCATTACACACCTATTAAAATGGCCAAAACCAGACGGTTGACGACACAGAAGGCTAGGGAGGATGTGGAGAAACAGGAGCGCTCATTCACTGTGGGTGGGAATGCAAAGTGGACCGGCCACTTTGGAGGACAGTTTGATGGTTTCTTACAAAACTGAATATACTCCCATCATATGATCCAGCAATCACATGCTTTGATATTTACCCAAACAAGTTGAAAACTTAAGTCTGCACCCAAACCTGTACCACATGTTTATAGCAGCTTTATTCAAAATTGCCAAAACTTGGAAAAATCAAGCTGTCTTCCAGTGGATGGATGCTTAACTAGTCTTACTTCCAGCCCATGAAATCGGATTAAGGTTAAAAAGAAATGGGCTTTCCAAATACTAGAAGGATCTTAAAAGCCTTCATGGGCTGATTATCAAACTGTGATACATCCATATAAAGAAACACCGTGAAACCATGGAAGAGATTAATGTAGATCAGAGGGCATGGGTATAGATGTCCATAATATATTAAAGTGTAAAAATATGAAGTGAGATCCAATTTGCATGTGTATCTCTGGATTAATATTTCTTGAAATAAAATTATGGGTAAAGGAATGAAGAATAACTTTTAACTTCTTTACTTAAAAGTAAGCATTTACTATTCTTATAACTTAGTAAAAGATTAAATAAATAAGCATCAAATTGACAAAAGACACATTAACCCCACCAATAAATAGGGGAAAACATAGAAAAGAAACAGAGCTAAGAAGCTAACGTAAGGAAAGATGCTGAATTTTGACAAATAAATTTTTAAAATGAAGCAATGATGAGGTCTTTTATTTGTTAAATAATAGTCAAACAAAAACACAACTTATTAAATCATAATATGCTGTTCTGGCAAAGGTGCAGAGAAACTGACACTTTCTCATACAATCAGTGAAATTTAAATTTTATATAAGCCTACAGGGATGAAGCTTGGCAGTTTGTATCAAGGAAAATAAGGATGTTCCTGCACCACAACTCACAGTAGTTTCACTTCTGTAAATATAATTTCTGGAAATAATTCAACCTAAACAGAATGTGGCATGCACAAAGACAGTGAACATCTAGGAGTAATTTGAGATAGAGTGGTTAAGTAAAGTAAGAGACAATTGCGAGGAATTAAATAATCTATGATATTTACAGGCACTTAATAAGAGCTAAATAAATGTTAGCTACTCCTTTTATCATTATTAACATCATTGTAATAGCACTCAATTATAAATGGAATGATTGAAAAAGTGAGCTTTTTGTTTTGTTTTTATACGTGAGCTTCAAAAAAAAACAAATGAGCTTTTTAAACAATTAAAAAACATGGAGGAAACTTTAGTGTACATTAGTAAGTGAAAAAACCTATCTGAAAAGACTACATACCGTATGACTCCAGAGGTATGGTATTCTGGCAAAGGAAGATCTAGGGAGATAGTACAAAGATCAGTGGTTGCCAGGATTAGGGGCAGGGAGGGTTGAACTAGCAGAGCACAGAGGATGCCGAGGGCAGTGAAACGACTCACCGTGACACTGTAATTGTGAATACATGTCCTTACACACTAGTCTAGACCCACGTGCCCTACCAAGAGTGAGCCCTCATATAGACCATAAACTTCAAGAGATTGCGATCTGTCAGTGTAGTTCATGATGTGCCATCTGGTGGGAAATGCTGATAACAGAGAGATTGTGCCCATGTTGGGCAGAGGGTTATCTGAGAAATCCCAGTACCTTCTGCCTAAAACTGCTGTGAACTTAAAATGGCTCTAAAAATGAAAATATATATGTATATTTTTTAAAAGGGAGAGGTAAGATGGATGAGGAGAAAGTGGACAATCTAATCTGTACGTGGTAAATTCAAGGAACTGGTAGCAGATTAGGATAGGGTTGGTTACATAGGTCCTCAGCTCAGGTCCACTGCAGTCCAAGAGGGAGACATCATGTGCCTCCAGTGGAAGTTCAAGTCTTTGTGGTCTCTACTTTCAGCCTTGAAAGACAGCAACCCAAGGGCATGCACCAGGCCAAAAGGCAGCACCTCAGACCTGGTCCCACTATCTGTACCCTGTTCGCCATTGTCCCAACCAAACAGAAGCATCACTGATGACTGCCAACCACTGAACAGCCAGCGAGTCATGTGGATCCAGTCTCACTTATCATAGAACTTACAAGGGACAAGAGTAGTGAGACCTTAAAATCCAAAAATGGTATCTCCATCCTTCTGTTTTCTATGTCCTCTCATTTTCTTCCTTCATAAAGCTGCAGTATATTCAAGACTGACTGGGGAACATCCCTGGTTCCCTCAATTCATCAAGCTCATGAATAAAAGAGATGCCAAAAGCTGCAATCCTGTAAAGAAGGAAGGGCATTTGATCTCAGCCTGGAAGCTGAAGGCAAGCCCACGTCTGCTGGTAATCATGGTGCCTGTGGGGCCTTTCTGAGATGTCACAAAAATATCACACTCTTCCTCCTTAATGATGTGGACAGAAATCATTTCCTTTTCCAAACAGTCCAATAGGGTCACAGTCTAGAACCTGGTCGTTTTTGTCTCTGTTCCTCAGTAGAACTGTTCTGCCCAACTCCTGCACCTGTATGGAAACCACCTACTCTGCTCTGGACTCACCAGGACAGTGCTGAGTAAGACATGTACCTGCCCTCAAGGACACCGTGGGCTACAAAGGGAGGCACAGGTGAGGAAGACAAGGGTGATGTGATAGCAACAACGAGACAGTTACCACTCAGTGTGAGAGATGTCTCGCTGGCAGCCAGGTGGCGTTGGCACCGAGCTCACTGAATACCTCAATCCAGCCCCACTGCTCACTTTCCTCCCTGTTCCATTACAAGAGAGCTATCTGGAGCCGGAATCAAGGGGATGCAGGGAAGTGTTTAAGAAACTGGGCAACTGTCTGATACTCACAGCTGCCCTGCTCATCTTCCTGAAAGCAGAACTGTCTGCCAAACCTGAACAGAAACAGGCAATGTGGTTGCAGGCCTTAAGAAGCTCTTCTCCACAGACCACCCCACACTCAAATCTCAATCTTGGGCCAGCATGAGCTGAAGCTGATCAGCCAAGAATGCCCAGGCCCCCGATCACATTCCCAGCTCCCTGTTTGCCCTGGATCCAGCATCTGCCTGGGGGCTGATCTTCCTGTTATAATTCACTAGTTCAAGCTTGGCTCCACGAAGGGCCCCAGCTTTCAAGAATTAGCACTTCTTCCTCTCTTGGGGTGGAGTTGGAAAGGAACTAGGAGAGGAAGAGGGTCTGGGAGAGCAAATGGGAAGGGCTCCCTCCTCTGCAGCTCTCTGAGTAGCCCTAGGCCTGAGCCAGTGCCACACGGTGACGGAACCTCGGGCTGGGAACTTCCCGCCAGTGCATGGCAGCCAAGGGCAGCAGCAGGGGTTATGCGAGGAGTCAAGTGAAGGGAGCAGTCAGTGTAGCTAGGAATGGAAGACAGAGGTACAATCCTACAGGTGGGTGCCCCAAATGGGAATACCGAGAAGAGCATTTCTGGAGGAGGACCCCAGCACAGAGGGCAGACTCCTCCTATAGCCAGTGGGGAGTGAGGAAGCAGGTGGTGCCTAGGAGGGACCTCAGCCCGGACAGCTGTGGGTGGACCCAAGAGCTGAGTCAGGACCTGGATACTGTATAGTACCAAGGGAGCTTGACTCTATTCTCTAGGTTGCCGAGGAACTACGCCACAGGCTAAAGGGAGAAAAGTGATGCTGTCCCATGGGTGACTACCACAGTGTGGGGGATGGGACAGGCTGCAGGTGCACTGGTGGACAGGGAGGAGGCCAGAGGACGGCCGCGGCAGGGGGGCAGAGCCGGGCTGGCCAGTGTGAAGAGTGCTGTAGAGCACTGGCCATGTGAGGTTACCGACTGGATGGCAAAGAGAGCTGAAGAGGGAAAGAAAGAAGCTGAGGATTACAGCTCGGGGCACCTGGACTTCTAAGGCTGGAATCGGAGGGAGGGAAGCAGGGTGGGGGAGGAAGAGACAACGGGTGGGCATGTTCAGACTGCCCAGCCCTGCTGAAGGGACTGGATTTCATCAGTTCTAGGACACATTTTCACACACATTTTAGCACCTCTGAGATTGGAATGCCTCTTACGATGGATGTTTCCAGAAAGCCGTATATCATGCTTTGTTTGCAGCATTTTCTCCTTCACAGTGGTCCACTGAAAACGCACTTTCACGATCAATGGCATCTTAGATTGTATGAGATGGTCTTGATGAATCAGAGAGATGCCTGCAGGAGGCGCCCCCAGACGGAGTTCTCTGCTGCTTTGTGACACCGAGACCTTGAGCACAAATTCCTTGCTTTCCTGGGACTCAGTGTCCTTGTCTCGAAAGTGGGGCTAGTTAATCACTGGGCAGGAGCTCTCGCTCAGTCAGGAGGAGCTGTCCTGGACCCCCCTGATTAAGTTCGAGAGATTTGAAGTGAAAACTGTTCTAGGATTAATCCCTCTTCCAGTTGGGCCTCCCTCTGCCAGCTGTGTACATTGTCTGATCAGTTCAAAAGCCGCCCAACAATGGAGTTGAAACATATTCTTCTCAATAAATCATCACAAGAATGGAAAAACAAGGGTCCAATGTACTCAATACTAATATGAAACCAGCATATAGAAAACTACACGCCCACACAAAAAACACAAGTGTAGTCTAGCACGGGAGGGGGGAAGGGAGAGAGAGGGAGGAGGAAGAACATGGGAGGCAGGGGGAGGCAGGAGGAAGATGGAGGGACATTGGTGGGATCTCACCCAATGTGCACAACCTGAAGGTGTTTGGCTCGCACCCTGGGTGAAAAGCTCAACTGCAACTTGAACTTAACCTTAGAAATGAAAACAATATAACTAACCTAAACATAAGTCACCCAACAATTCAAGTGTCCATCAACTGATGAGTGGATTTCTTGAAACATGGATGTCCAGACAGTGGAGTGGTTTTAAGCCATGAAAAGGCCCCTTGTGCTGCAGCCTGGATGAACTTTGGAAACCTTATCCAAGAGGAAGAAGCTGGCCATCGAGGACCACCTATTGTCTGACTTCATTTCTATAACATGTCCAGACAAAGTCAATTTATGGGGACAGAAAGTAATCAGTGACAGGTGAGGGCTGAGGGGTTGAAGGGTGATGGCAGCGCAGGGTTTCTTTACGGGGTGATGAAAGTATTCTACAGTTGATTATGATGAATCACAATTCTGTGAATGCACAAAAAGCCACCAAATTTTGCACTTTAAATGAGTGAATTGTGTGGCATATAAATTATAACTTAATAAACTGCTTTTTAAAACAGCCACTGTTTAGATTACTTCTCCTTCTCCCCAGCCAGCAAGTAAATTCTATAAAATTCAAGGTATTTGTCTGCTCCATGGAGTTAGTGTTTAGGAGAGAGAGGCTGCTGCCCAGCAGTGGGAATGAAGACCTCAACTCGGAGCACTGTTCAGGGGACATGGGAAGAGTCCTAGGAGGGCCACCCCAAGATGACTGGCCCATCACTTCCCCCAACCTCCCCAGTCCACACTTTCCATCCCATTAGGGAGTTGGGAGTGGATTACAATGGAGGGCCCATGGCCGGGTGTTGGAGAGAAAAAAAGGGGTTTTTAAACCCTTCTGATTCAGAAGGCCTGTCCTGGGGCGGGGTGCCTTGAGGCCGGAGTGAGGTTTGCAACTACAGGCTCTGAAGCCCAGTGGTCTGGATTTCAATCCTGGGTTTCCACCTTCTGTGTGACCTTGGGTCACTTACTCAGCCTCTCTGTGCTTTAGCCTTCCCATATGTAATAGGGATGGAAATTCTGTCTTCCTTTGGGGGGTTTATGACCAGGGCCGAGACTGGTGTGAGAGTGAGGGGCCAGAATAGGAGGAGGAGCTGACTCCCACTGATGCTGGCAGTGAAGCCCTCCTGGGGGTTGGTAGGCTGGCCTCAAGCTGGTCTCAATCATGTTTACAGAAACTGACTGCAAGAAGAGCTTTCCACAGTGCCTGGCAAATCCAGCGCTCCCCGCCTCCCTCTCCCACAGGGCTGGTGGGAGGGATGAGGGCCGGGAAGATGGGCACTGGCCCCAGACAGGACTCTCACCCAGTTTTGTCTCATCCCCCCACCTCCTTCCCACCTTTCCTTCCTCCCCCGGGAACTTCTGTCGCTTTGCACCCTCTCTTCCTCCCCGACTTCCCTTCCCTCCTGCCCTCCCTCCCCCTTTCAGGATTTAACCTTCTCTGAGGTATTAACACATTTGAAACTGCTCAAAAAGTGGGGAAAATATTATAGTGGAACCAAAAATGCCTTGGGGAGAGAAACCAGGGATCCAGCAATTAACAGGCTAAGCATAGCAGCTCGGCGGGCAGATTACAGGTCTGCCTCCCCCGCCACCTTGGAGCGCGCAGAGGGAAGCTTTCCCTCGCTCCCCCACCCCCGAATTCTTCCTTAATCTTAGCATCATTTCCCTGTGTTTCAGTTCTGGATCCACCCATTCATTATTTTTTCAATAAGCATGCTGCACTCATTATTTCATCTATTTTTTCATGCTATTGGGATTCGCTTTTCTGATGGCTTTCAAGACTGAAGTTATCCCTACTTCAGAGGTGAGGAAGCTAAGGTCTGCAGATAAATAAAAGAAGATTCTTAACTCCAGTGAATCTAGGCATTAGTAGGAAAGGTGAACACACCAATATCCGCCCCCCCTCAAATGCAGGAGTAGGAAAGACATTTCCCCCATGTGTCCCTGTGGGTTCTCTCATAGCTGGGTCTCTATTAGCACCCCTATTTTATGGATGGAGAAATAAAGCTCCATGAAATTTAAAGAGACTCATTGTTGGTCACCAAAGAAGATTAAAGCAGATTAAAGAAATAGGTGAAGTAGGCTCAACGCCTGTAGCTCAGCGGCTAGGATGCTGGCATTTTCAAATACAGCCTGGGCCTGCCAAACAACAATGACAACTACAACCAAAAAATAGCCAGACATTGTGGTGGACGCCTATAGTCCCAGGTATTTGGGAGGCTGAGGCAAGAGAATCACTTAAGCCCAAGAGTTTGAGGTTGCTACAGCACTCTACCCAGGGTGACAGAGAGAGACTCTAAAAAAAAAAAAAAGAAAGAAAGAAAAAAGTAGTTGGAGTAGAATTCCCCTCTGGTGAGGTTTCCTGAAGTTGTAAGAACCAAGGATAGTTTCTTCTCTACTGGGAATAGTGGTGGGGCTTTGACAAGTCCTTGTCACGATTACTCCAAGCATCTTAGAGGAGTGATGTGGTCTCCACCTCCTGGCACTCGCTGATGGTGAGGATACATAGAAGATGCCATGTTTTGCTCTACCCATTTATCCACGGCCTCTCTGCTGAGAAAACCATCTCCCTTTTCTTTGGGGAAACGTCTTTTCATCATTCAGTCCATGAGCTCTGGGTGAACTTGATTTCACTCTTGCTTCAAGAGCTGAGTACATGACCAGGTGCAGCCAAACACAGCACCCTTTCTTCTAGCTCCATGAGTGGCTCAGGGATAGGCACAAGATCCACCAGAGCCAGAGAAATGAGATTTTTAAGATCCTTTTTGAGGAAGGACTCCAGTGGCCTTCTCAATACCACACAAGCTGGGATCAGAGTTACCATGAGGGCTGTATGCTGAAAACATGCTCTGAACACAGGAAATGCCCCAGCAAGGCTCCCTTCAAGCTTATGCCAACTGTACTGAGTTCCTGTCCTGGAAGTTCCAGAGTCCTGACAAGAGTAGAGAGTTGGGTGCACAGAGCTGTGACAGCTGTCAGACCTGAGCAGGACGGATGGAGGATGTGGGAGCTCAAGCAGGAAGAAAAGAGAGGTTCAGGATGGGAAGATCAATGGGGGATGGTGCGCAGTAGAGGCAGCATCACGGGTGGATTGAAAGGGATATGCCGTGAGTGTGTGGCCCGAGGAGTCTCATTTCCCATGATGGGGGCTCGTGTGCTCTCCCACCTCAGCTCAGCCCTTCCCCCAGCTCTCAGGACTGTCCAGCTTCTCAGGCCTACATCCATGAAGCCATTGTCCAGGCTGTTCTCTGTGCTTAAAAGACCCTCACGTGACTCTTTATGACCTCAACTTGAGCCTATTCCAGGACCAGACACCTATTAGCATCAGTGGCACGGTGCCCTGAAAGTGTCATGGGTACACAAAGAGTTTTAATTTTAGTTTAAATTACAGCAAGAAAAACATTAATACAGTAATAAAGAATATATCATAATAAAGCCAGCCTGAATACAATTCATCTCTATACCAACATGCTTTTTTTTTAAATGGAGGAAGAAGTCCAGGAAGGCAAACGTGTTTAAGACTCATGAAGATCATGATGCGGTCCTTCCCAAGCTGCTCAGGGTGCCCCAGACTGCAGACAACTTCTCCATCCTTCTTCGGACATTTATTATTTGTTATTATAAAGTAAATATCCTGAACACCAGGTACCATGCTATGGTGGAATGAATGGATAAATTAATGAATTTCATTATTTTGTTTTGAATAAAGTCTTTCTTCTGCAGCTTGACATTCTTTTTTTTTTTTTTTTTTTGGCCAGGGCTGGGTTTGAACCCACCACCTCCAGCATATAGGGCCAGCGCCCTACACAAGCTTGGCATTCTTTAAGACCTCAGGCCTAGGAGGAGGGGAGGTTCTCTTCTAGTCACCCTACATAGGGCCTG
This sequence comes from Otolemur garnettii, assembly GCF_000181295.1. Classification (NCBI taxonomy): domain Eukaryota; kingdom Metazoa; phylum Chordata; class Mammalia; order Primates; family Galagidae; genus Otolemur; species Otolemur garnettii. Next base: position 3,006,093 of record NW_003852398.1, read on the forward strand.
GAGGTAAAGTTAAGCACACATGATTCTCTATGGAAAGAGACTCTATGTCAATTTCAATTCTGTTTCTCTCCTTCTATCTTCCTATCATGGAGGCACTGGGATAAGGGAGTAACTTTAGGCAGATTTATCTCCATCTGGGAATAGCATTTGCATGGGTTTCCTCCTTGCTTGCTTATTAAAAATGACACCTTCAAGGTTTATCTCCTGGAAATTTACCTACCCCCTAGAGTTATTTTTCTTGATGTGTATTTGTAAAGTCCTTGTAACTTTTAGTCGGTTTGTTCCTCCATTCATCTATTTAATAAATATTTAGTAACACCTATTCTGTGGATGCAGTCACCTTTATCTAAGGGGGAGAGATGCAAGTGCTAACCGGAACAGACCAAGGTCTTTGCAAATGTCCTTTGTGTTCCCATGCACACCTGTCTTATTACCCATGGGGAATTTCTGCTGACACCTGCTTTGCCATACCTCCTGTATCTTCATCTAGTCCTTTCCCTTTCCTCCTCAACTACTCTGAGAATTCAAAAATCTTCTCCCTCCACTAAGCAGAATAATTCACTTCTCTCTAGCTCCTGCTCCATCTAACAGAATCCATTTCACTTCTTTCCACCTCTTGCTCCATTTAACAGGATCTTCTTTCTTTTTTGCTTCTTGCTCTCCTTTGAGAGAAGTTGTGACTATAGATCAAAAAGATGTTTTGTTACATGATTATTTGTAGTCTCAGAACATTTTTTTTAATATTCTCTTTATAGTCTCTCTTTCCAAGAGAAATGCTATAGGAAGGAGAAATTTCTCAGTGACTTCATCTGCATACATCCTGGGAGGGAAAAAAAACAGAAAACTGGGATGATTGTCAAAGGAAAGAGAGGCCTAGCTCTAGAAGCTTTGAGTTATCACACTTGGGAGAATGTTGGGCAGAGTGGGGAGTATAGTCATTAATAATAAAGACAATTGAATGGCTTGCCTACCTGAGATGTTCAGTGTCAGCCTGAAGAGAAGTATGATCTAGTTTCTCTAATAATGTGACTGGACCTTACATTTTGGCTTCCTCAGAATGGTTTCAGTCACATACATTTGTGGTTGCAAGGTGCCTACCAATAAGCTCCTGGGTTGCATGTTTCCATATTTAAATCAGTATGCAAAAAGAAAATCTGCCTTATTAGACAATGTGAGCCAATAAACTAAAGTTGAGCTTGTTGGCTGTGATTGGCCTGAGTTGGGTGGTATACCTATTCTTGAACCAATCACTATGGCCAAGCTTAAGCCAATAAAAACTCAACCATGGAGCCATGGGTGGAGTCAATCCCACCTAAATCTCAACAGTTGAAAAATACAGGTACACCTGGTAAGGGGGACTGGAGAAGTGTCTGGTCTAGAGATGTCTACCAGAGATCTTTTCTACTGGTCAGATCTAAGGTCATTTTTTAGGAAAGCCATATCAAAACTTGGAATGTGAAATGTCAAAAAAAGTAGAGGGTTGGGGTAGTGAAGATGTTGGGAATACATTTCAAATGAAGTGGAGGGAGGGAGGCAGCCAAAGACCTAGAGGTAGGAAAACAAGCTCCCACGGTGAAGGAGAGAGATCCACCAAGTCTGAACGAGTCTGATGGGGACATAAGACGCTAAGGAAGGGAGATGGGAGGGGACCCTAGAAAGCTCAGTAGGAACCCTGAACAGCTGGCTAAGGAGCTGAACTTCTCTGGAGGGTGATTAGTCATTTTGTAAAGGATAGCCAGACTGTCAGATTAAGAGTTCAGAAGAGCACCTGGGTGGGGCTGTGTGGAAGACGAAGCTTAGTGAGAGACCAGAGGCACTGAAGAGGTTACCGACCTGTGTGGTAAAGTCCTCCTTGGGGATTGGCAGACTCAGACTTTTCTTGTTCCAGCTGTTGGTTAGAGATGTTAGACTGAGAGCCTAAGGCTTCCCCCAAAAGTCAATCTTTCTGAGAGTCGTGAACAGAATAGTCCCTGGCATTGAACCTGGGTATATCCTCCAGACCTTTACTTTTTAACTACATGGCCTAAGCAAGTCTCTTAAACCTCTGAACCTCAGTTTACTCATCTGAAAAGTAGGTTTTATGAAAAGTGAGTATCTTAGGGCATTATGAAGATTAGGGTGCCACATGTAAGCCCTAAAGAAATGTCAGGCCTTATCAATACTGGCAATGGGATTTCCTTTAATCTTCTCACCCTGAGGCCAAACTGGACTCTTTGTACATGTGAAGAAGTAAATCCTCACTGGATGATGTAAAGAAAAATATTTGGTTCAGAATTTTGTACTCAGTACAGCTAATCATCCATTCTAACCTCCCAGTGGGGAAGATTGCATTATTGTCACCTGTATCTTTCAGGTAAGGAAACTGAGGGTCAGAAAGGAGAAGTTCTATAGGTGACCACCTTCCTGTATTGACCACTCTCTTAACTTTCATCAACCAGACATGCACCACACATATGTATTAAGTTCAGGTGGCCTAGCTCCTTATGTTGACCACCTCTGTATGCTGACCAGCTTGTTACAGTCCCTCGGATGGTCAACTTACAGAAGTTCTACGTTTCCCAGTTCCCTAGCAAGAAAGATGGCAGGCAGAGCCAGGACTAGCCACTGACTCCACAGCCCACCGTCTTCCCACCCATGACCAAGGGCTCCCGGAATTTGCCAGTGTGAGCCTCAGACACTGTAGCGCCAGGTCCTATCTGCCACATGCAGCCATGATCTGCCAAGTTGGGGAAATTCTAACAGACCAGACCAGATGTGTCTGCCAAGATGGGTTGGGGACAAAGATCTTTGCTTGAAGCTCTACAACACAGCACCCCCTCTTGTCATAGGAGAGATTACAGCCAACTACCCAATTGTCCCTTAAGCACTGTTTATATTTTCATGAAGACCCCACCCAGCTGCTCTCTTGCAGGCTTGGAGTAAGCTGTGTATTTTGTTTCCTTCCGGTTTGTATGTGGCTTTAATTTGCCTTTGTTTTCACCCGTATGAAGTGAGGAAGGATCAAGGGCCTGGCTTCCAGGGGCAGCTGCTGTTGTCACTGTCTCTAAGATCTTGGACAAATCACATTCCCTCCCTCACCCATTTTCTCATCTATAACATGGAAATATGAATCCTATTCACAAAGTCAGCAAGTGTTACATGAGATTGTTTCTATAAAGTGCCCAGCACATGGTCTAACTCGTGGTGGTGGTACCTAGAAGAGCAATGAGCTACTGTAAGAAAGGGGGGGAAATGTTTACTGTGTTACAGAATACAGAAGTCTATTTCTATCTCCAGAATAGTCTTTAAATGACAAAGAAGCTGTGGCCTAGGCAGTAATTCAGGGGTCAGGTTGCTGGCATTCAGGGGTGGTTGACTGCTTAGTTGGAGCTCAGACCCCACCTGCTCTTAGTTCAGCCAGCTGGAAGATAAAGGAGACATAGAGCAGGTGTCCCCAACATCCTAAGACCCC
>NW_003852398.1:3010295-3010582 GCF_000181295.1 Otolemur garnettii
GTGGCTGTTCTTTCTTACACCCCTCACACCACTGTGCCTGGAGCCAGGTAAGCATTCTCCTGGTTCCTCATGACTGTACATCCCTCCTCTTCCGGGAAGGCCCCTGGGATGGCACCAGGCTACAGCACCAATACTCACATCCCAACACGGTCTCACACTTGATTCAACTTAGAGTTTTCTAGAGGCTCTGAGTGAGAATCCATTTTCTGGCCTTTTTCATCCTCCAGTGGCTGCCTGTATTCCTTGACTTGTGGCCTCTTCCTCTGTCTTCAAAGTGGATCACTCTA
>NW_003852398.1:3010830-3039832 GCF_000181295.1 Otolemur garnettii
TGGCTGCCACTGTAGAGGGTCCTGCAATTCAATGCAGAATAAGTGGGGCCTGCAGAGTCCAGAACTCAGGGCAAATCAGGGAAATTTTGCCTTTGTGCACAGTGTTGGTCTGGATAAGCCAGACTATGCTGATATAATTCATAGACCCCCCAAACCTAAGTGGCTTAAAACATCAACGATCTCTTTGGGGCTTTGTGCAAAGTCCAGTGGGGTCTGGTGTTTCTCTCAAGCATTTGATGTGTACCTCAGCAGTCCTGGCTGCTTTGAACTTGAGGCTCTGTCCTGCTAACATGAGGCTTCTCCAAATCTGTCATAGCAGAGGAAGAAACAGACAAGGAAGAGACACAGGCTTTTCAATACCTGGGCCCAGAAGTACCACTGTCACACCTAGTCGCATTTCATTGTCTAAGACTAGCCCAGCAGTCCCACCCAGCTGCAGGGGCTGAGAAGGGCCATGCTGTGCGCCTGGAGGGGAGGAGAGCTGGGTGTTGGAGACCATTAGCAATGGATTCTACAAAGGTCAAAGCATGCAGATTGGCTGGCAGTCACCTGTGATGGGGATGCAGAGAAGAACCAGGCTGTCATCAATGACTAGAGCAGGTGCATCACGCCGTTCTCCACTCCTCCCCCAGTGACCATGACTGTGGTATCTATGAATGCCAAGCATGGACCCAAGAAGGAAGAAGAGAGTTTTCCTTTATCTTCAGAGGTCACAGTGCAAATTATGCTCCTGCCTTCCCCTGCAGGGGCATGGGCACAAAATCAGAATTATCTAAAGAATTCAAAGAAGAAGTTAGCCTTCAGGCTCTAAATAATGTAGCATTCCTGGCTTTCCACTTCAACAAGGTAGATACGGTTTTAAAACATGAATTCTTGCTTTATGACAGCAAGTTCAAAACAAATGAATTCACAAAAAGGCTGTCTGCAAAAGCTCTGGGTTTGGAATTAGACAGGTATGGGACAGAGAATTCCAGCACCTCCCTGTCACTGTATAATCTCTATGAGGTAAGTTCCCCTTGTAAAGTCTCACTTTACCCATCTGTGATATTCTGTATAAGGGGGCAGCACCTGCCCTGCAGGGTTTTTGTGAGGATTGAAGATAACACATGTCCCTGCCCTATACCCCGGAGGTAGGGAGGGGGATATCCCTCTTGTTCCAAGAGAAGACTTCTACAAGATTATGCTGGGGACTGACTGGACCCATGGGGAGGACACAATGAGATATGGCAGGATAGTCAGTGGAAAAACTGAAATTTCTCCTGCCCTTGCATTCTTTGCAGCCCTGGTTCCTTGCTTACCCAAACAGCCAGGACAGTATCTTATGCTTATTACCTCCAAGAAGAAATGATACCCAAGACCTTTTGGTTTCAAAAGTTGATGACCTAGGGAGAGTATGCAAAGCTGTAGACTATACAATATATTTGGGGGAGTACATAGGTGTAGAAGAACTAGTTCCTCACCATTAAAGCCAGATCCAGGTTTCCTTGGGTCAGGAGCTGGGGCAGAAGAGCGGAATCTTGGATAGTCATGCCTGTGGTCTCTCCCTCCTGCCTACTTAACCTTCCTGGTACTCTCTGAACTTTACTACAAGTTGGGTTTCCAAGTGCAGCCCACCATGTCCAAAGCCACTCTCAGCCAGGAATCCTCAAGTGACTTACGTTCTATAAGCTGACTTGTGGGTGTCAAGGCACAAAGGAAGGTCTTGGGGGGAGCATGTGTCTTGCAGTGAAAAGAGCTGGGAGGGGGCTGCTCCTTCTAAAGTTAACAGCACCCATCCTTGCACCGCTGGGGCCAGCTTCCCCAGCAGTACCGGGTTTCCAGGTCCTACAGTGGCTGGCTTCTTTCCCGGCTGTGTTGACTCTGGATGTAAGACAGCAAACTCTGTCCTCAGACCTTACCTGGGATTCTGTGCCACTTCAGACCTTCTAATAAATCTTGTCCTGCTTAAATTACTAGAGTGGATTCTGTTATCTCCAACTAAGAATGCTGAGGGACGCAGTGACTGAGGCATAACACATGCACTCCACAGTGGGAATGAGGACATCTTAGCAAGGGACAGTAAGGACAACAGACAGGACCAGATGAACATTCCATCATCCGCCTCATCCCCCCTTTTGGCACAATTAGCTCCTGGGACATAGACACCATTTCCGTGCAAGGAAGGGGACTGAATAATACGATTATCTTACCACCACTTAGCAGAGTGGTGACTGAGCACAGACATTAAATAATTTGACAACATAGAAATGTATTTAGAAAATTAATAGATATAATCAGAAGCTGCACTTATTAATGCTCAAGTTAGTGGCCTGAGGTTTATACCCAAAAGAAGTACTCGTGTTCAAAAGAATAAGCAAAGTAAAAGATTTCTAAATCTCCACTCAGCACCCTTAGGATGACTTCTTGACTTCTTTGAAAGAACAGAAAATAGCAAGTGTCAGGAAGGATGTAGAGAAATTGGAACCTCAGTGCACTGTTGGTAGGAATATAAAATGGTGCAGCCACTATGGGAAACAGTACGGCAGCTCCTCACAAACTTAAAAATAGAATTATCATATGATCCAGAAATTCTACTCCTGGGGATATACCCAGAGGAATTTAAAGTAGGGACATGAACAGATATTTGTACACAAATGTAAATAGCGGCGTTGTCCACAGTAACCAAAAAGTGAAAACAACCCATGTGTCCACTGACTGATGAAAGGATAAACAAAACACGGTGTACACATACAATAGGGTATTATTCTGCCATAAAAGGGAAGAAAACCTTGTCACACACTACACTATGGATGAACCTCGAGGACGTTATGCTAATAAAATAAGCCAGTCACAAAAAAGCAACTATCACATGATCCCACTTGTGTGCTTTGCCTGGCGTAGAGTAGACAGAACAGAGAATGGTGCTTGCTTGAGGCTGAGGGTGGGGAGAGGGGAGTCACAGCCTTGTAGGTACAGAGTATAGTTTGTGAAGAGAAAAGAGTTCTGGATGAGGGTGATGGCTGCACAGCCCTACGAATGTATTTAATGCCACTGAACTATATACTTAAACATGGCCTTGAGGGTAAATTTTGCATTATGTGGATTGTATCACAACTAAAATCATTTTTCTAAAAACCTGACTTTTAAGCCTTTCATGGAGATAAGCTAGCTAATGTCTTAGAATGATAGCCGGGGCAGTGAATATAGAGATCACCTCTATTCCCAGACAGGAAACCGGGGGCCCAGAGAGAGAACATGACTTGTCCATGGGACAGACATTTCATCCAGGTCTGCACGCTTTCTAGTCCTGTCCCCTGTGGTGTGACAGGTGCCAGGTAGCAGAGTTGTTGTCCCCATTCTTACATGCTCCGTCCTCTACCTCCCAGCTCTCTGCTCTGGCCCCTGGCTGCTGGGTAATTGATGATGACTCAGACCAAGCCAGAAAGGGAAGCAGCAGGCCCAGACACTAATTAGATCCTCTCATTTCCGAAAGGATGTGCTCCAGCCTCGCCCTTAAGATGACACTAGCAAGGAAGCAACATCATGCCAATGACATCTAGCAAGCTCTTATCTGTGCTAGATCCCTTGGTACACTATCACCAGCGTCCCCACAGTCCTATGCAGTGGATATGGGTATTACAGCCGGTTTGCAAATAAAGAAGCTGAGACTCAGAAATGCAGAGCCACTCACCCACTGCCTGCCAATTGGCCTTGGGAAGGGGGAGGACACTGTGCTGGGTCAGAGTGACCCTCTACCCAGTGCTAGCCTGACTGCCAGAGGGTGCTCAGTACACATTTATGCAAGTGAACTTAAAACTGTGGGCCATGAAGAATTGGAGAGAAATACTGCCATTTTTCAACTCACCACTAGTAATAGAATTCAAGGACAAATATAGTAAGTGCAGCAGCTTTTGGTAAACAATTGATACTTTTAGATAGAGTGGTTTTTTATCTCCTGATAGATCAGTTCATGGGTTTCCCCTTTCCAAACTGCTTTTCTGGGAATCTCTTTCCAAAAAAACAACAGCATTAGAAAAGTCTGTAGGCTCATTTACTGGTGGTGCATCTGGTTATCTTTCTCAAAACAAATTACAGAATAGTAGAGTCCAAGCCTCCTTAGAGACCAGTACATCCGCTCCTCTCCTCATTGCACAGGCAGGAAAACAGAGAGCCAAAAAGGCTCAGGGGTCTTCATTCGATGGCAGAAGAGGAAGAGAGCAGGTGGCGGAGCGTCCCCTCTGCTGCATGGCTCGGGCACATCTCTCCAGGGGATTAAAATTGATTCCTTCTGAGGATCTGAACTGAGGTCTTCCGGGCCCACCAGGGAGTATGTGGGGGCCGGGCCTCATGCCTGAAACCTCAAGCTGCCGACATGAGCCTGACACTTCCAGTCACCACGAGGAAGGGGTCACCACTCCTATTTTGTAGACAAGGAAACATCTCCCAAGAAGCGAAGCCCCCTGCCCAGGACACCTGCCACTCAGTGGAAGCATCAGTTTCCCAGGACTGCCACAGCAAAGGGCCATGGAGTAGGTAGATGAAAACAGCAGAAATCTATTGTCTCAGTCCTAGAGGCCAGAAGTTCAAAATGAAGATGTTTCTGGGTTGTCTCCTTTTCAAGGTCATGAAGGAAAATCTGGTCCAGGCACTCTTCCTGGGCTTGCAGGGGGCCGTCTTCTCCCCGTGTCTTCACGTGGTCTTCCCCAGGGTGTGTCCCTTCCCCCCAAAGGACCCAGCCATATTGGATTAAGGCCCACTTCCTTTAACTCAATTGCCTACTTTAAGACCCTATCTCCAAATTAGATCTTTTTCTGAGGTGCTGTGCATGAATTTGAAGGGACCCAATTCAGCCCATAGCAGTGGTGAAGCTGAGACTGGAGGCTCTTGTGTGAACTGTGAGAGCCTGGACTCTCTCCTCCACAGCCCACACATCCCTGGCTAAGTCAAGGCCAGGTATTGATGTCCAGTGACTGTCCCTGATACATCACAAACGGGATCCAATCTCTTTCTCCAGAAGCCCGGGAAACAAAGCCATCCTGACCGTGAAGTTACTCCACCTGCAGCCACAGCTGCTCCAGCATCTCACCATCAAATAGAGAAGTCCAGAGACGAAGAAGCTCAAATAGCTCGGAAGCATGGAAAGACGATCTAAATCTCACTCATAGTAAGGGACAGGAAAATTAAAGTTTATTGGGAAAGGTATTTTTAAACTATAAAATTGACAATAATTAAAAAGTTATCGAAGAGGCAAAAATCCCTAATGCAGCTCCCTCTGACTTTACGGTGTGTCACACAGCTCTACTTTTTTGTAAAAGCATGAATAACTCTTTTCCTTAGACCCAGGATGGATACTTAGATGTTTGACTTGATCTAGGTGACAGGTGTAATGTTATGCTGAAAAGGCTGGGACTCAGGTACTTTCCTCAGTTAGGGCTGAACTTGCTTATCAGAAAATGGGCCTCAGAAGCAGTGTTCCCAAATTTGTGTTTGGGCTATTGTAGATTTGGGGTGTGGAAAAGAAACCTCGAACAAGAAAAATAGTTCCAATAAGAAATATAGATTTTCCTGTTTCCCCTTGACAGTTATACCATATGATGAACGGACTATAATAGCAGCTGGCATTGCTTCCAAATCAGCAGAGGACCATCATGTGTATTGCCAGATTTTTATATAAGAAAATTAAAACACTCATGATCCTTAAAAAAAAAGTTAGATTATACCCTGTGCTGATGAAGCTATGGGGAAATAGTCACGCTCACCTCTTGCTGGCATGAGCGTAAGAGGGGAGACGCTCTGGAGAACCCAAGGTGGTCCCCCCTCCCACAGTCACAAATGCACTGCCTCCCCATACCCAGAAATTACCCTCCAGAGTATTTATCTTACAGCTCCACCATCAGGCTTGTGCCAAATGATGTGGGTGCGAAGTTGTATATTACAGTATCATGCCACCAAAAGATTCAAAACAACCGAAGTGCCCACTAATAGGAGACTGCTTAAATAAATTGCAGTAAGAGCTGCACAGTGGAATTCAATTTTCGAAAAGAATACGAAAATTATTTATGAACGAATATGAACAAAGAAGTGGGGGGAGGGGAGCACAATGTATAACAGAGTACAGAATATGCTGCCACTTATCTGAAAACCTAATATGTGTTTACATGCTTATAGATGTACGGAGCACCTCTCTGTGGTTCTACAAATAAACTAATAACAGTGGCTGCTTTGGGGAAAGAAAATTGGATGGTTAGAGGAGGGGATGAGAGGCGGGGATAGGGCAGGAAAGGCTTATTTAGTCTTTTCTATGTGCAGGAATTACCTGCTTTTAAAATATATACAATTACAAAGAAAACGCTTACCATTACACTATAGACCCATTTTGTAGTTTATTCCTCCAGACAAGACTTGAACCTTTTAACACTTCCCAAATAAATTCAATTCATTTTTCTTCTCATTTAATGAATCCAAATTAAATCAAGACCAGCAAGGAAGCAAAGCTAACTACAGAGAAGAGCAGAGACAGAACATCCCTTCCTGGCGTTCCTTCCCCCTGACTTCTCTCCCTGCACCAGCCAGGATTAACCCTTCCTCTCCTGCATTCCCATAAGGATCTGCACCCATGACCTATGGCTCAAGCCATCGAAAGGGCTGGACAAAGGGCAGTTCTCTGCTCTGCCTGTGCCTGCAGGGCTAGCCCAGACTTCTAGCACCTGCTCCAGGCCCCTTCAGGGTCCTGCTGAGCACGGCTGTGGGGAGCATGTGAGATGCCTCCTCTTGGGGTTGGAAAATGACAAAGCAAATGAGACCCCAGCTAGCTTCCCTGCCCAGCCCCAACAGGGTGGCAGCAACAGGAGGCCTCAGGGGATAGGCCTGTCGTGATAGGTCCTCATCAGAAGGCTGACAGCCTGTTGGCATCCTAGCCCAGAAGCCCCAGGAGCCCCTGGGTTCTGAGTACCCTGGGCCATCACAGCTGCCTGCTCAGGTGGGCTGGAGGGATACCACATCCCTGAGGTCAAAATGTGCCTCCAAGACAAAGAAGACAGAACTAAGAAGCTGAAGCCATTGGGGGCTCCATGGGCTCTAGGCAAGTGGGGGGGCTGGTCAGGGTGCTGAGCAAACCCGTGTTAGCACCTCCCTGTGCATCCCCATAGGGTGAGGGTTGTGTAGGTCAAGTGGCTGGCTGGCGTTTAGAGATTTCGGCCAAAATAACGCAGGCTTTAATATGAAACAACTGTGACCATGCTGAAGCCCAAGAAAAGAAACTTGCATTTTCAAGATTATACTGTACCCAGTGCTTTAAATGCATCCTTTTATTGCCTCCCAAGTAATGTTGCTCCCATTTTGGACTTGAGGATACCAAAGCTTGCAGAAATAGAGCATATTACCAGGGTCCTAGGGGGTAGAAGAGTCAGTGGAGAAACCACACCAGCTGCTAGAAGGCTGGCAGGGCTGTCACAACCCCACAAGAGATGTGGGGACAGGCAGCACTGGCCCTACTGTGGGTTCATGCCAAGGAGTTTGCCTCTAGCTGAGAACTGCACCATCCCCTTAAACACATGGCACTCTGCTGTCCTGGTCGTCTGTTATTCTTGGGTGGTGGTATGCAGAGATGAGTAAGAAACAGCCTGGGCCTCCAAGACACTGGTGGGCAGACCTGGCGGGCACTTGCCAGCCATGTGACCCAGGGCAAATTCCCTTGTCCTTTCCAGCCCATGTTCCTCTGTGGACACGGCATAATAATACCCTTGTCCTCTTGGGTTGATAGGAGGATGAAATGAGATAGTGCACTTAGAGCCTCATGCATACAGTCAGTGCTTAATAAACGGTAGCCAATCTTGGCATTATTAAAAGGACATGCTCTCCCAGTTAAGTCAGCCTGAAAATATCACGGTTTCCCCGGGAGGAGCACAGGGCTCACCATGCACTTGTTTGATGCTGATTTGGCTCATCTGTCTAGAAATCTGAATTTTGTGTTACCTTACTCAATGTTCAGCAGAAAGTATCTTCTTGACCCTCTGACAGATAAAAGGATTAAGGCTTGGAGTAGTAAAGTCACCTAGCCAGCAGTGGCATGATTGTTCAGTAATTCAGTCACCTGTTCAATCAACAAAGGTTCTGTGAACTTTTCCTATGTGCCAGCTCTGAGCTAAAGGCCAGCGTACCAAGCATGCTTGTGATGCTTACAGCCTAGTACCAGAGACACAGGGGTCTAGGACCATCACATGGAGGAGGTGTGATTGCAAACTGTGATAGGTGCAGGGAAATAACAACACAAGCAGCCGCTATGGGAGGACAGGAGTCAGAGGGACCAAGGGGCAGAGGGTCAGGGAGGGAGAAACCTCCAAGACCAAGGGAACTTCGCTGGGCCCAATCTCTTCATTACCAAGAAGGATGGAGGATGGAGAAAGTACAGGCAAGCTCAAGCGCAGACTCCAGCTTCCCAGACCTGCTGGGGAATAAAAAGGAGGCTCCCAGGCATAGAGCGGCATCTCTCATGCTGCAGCCCGTAACTACTGGTACAGCAGCCTGTGACCCTCAATAGAGCCAGGCCCACGAGACGGGTGGTATCCAGCTGCCTTAGACTGTGCCTGAAAGATGCCATCAGGCCTCCCTCTGGGGGACCACCTAGTGACAGTTTTCTCTTGCTTAGAGGAGTTGGGTGGCTCCTGGAGCACAAATAACTTCCTGCTGCCATAGAAGCACACAGGAGCCCATCAAACCCAGTTCTGGCGCCTACACTCCAACTGCAGTGTGATCAGTGCCAGCTGCCTCCACCACCTGAGACCCATGGGCTTCAACTGTTTCAGGGAAGCCTGGGAACTGCAGAAAGAGTCATTCTAAGGTGGGATTTGCTTAGGGGAAATGAGAGCGCTCGGTTCCAAAACAGGGTGGTGTCCCTAGTTCCTCTTACAAGACATGTGAGTGGGAGACCTCCCGGCCATCTCAGAGAGAAAGCTGTGGGTGGATTGGTGCAAGGAGACGAGGGAGAGGCCGCAGGCCTGCTGAAGGTTCTGACCTTTAGCTCCTTGGTCCCTCTGTGTCACCAACCCCCAGCAACCTGTTTCAGCATCCGTATTCAGCCTCTCCTTGCCACGCCCCTCCTTTTTTTTTTTTTTTGGCCTCAAACAAAAAAAAATAGAAATTCATTTATTACTCAGCTATTGCAATTTTCCATTACTGGCCCCAAGATGAAAGACTCTTACAGATAAAGAAGCGTTTTGTGGGATGAATGTGGTTATGAGGGACACAATATAAGTGTCTCCTATGGACAGAGCTCAGTTGCTTGGGTTCCGATGTGTCCAGTGCTGGGCGAGCAGAGCTGGGTCTAAGATGTCATGCTGACAGGGTGGATGTAAAGCCACTGTAGCAGCCCCAGTCTGTTTGGGAACTCATTTTCTGGGTCTCATCTGCTGCTTCCCACCAACTCCTCGGTGCATTCCTCCACATCTCAGTTTGAACATCTCTGGGCTTCTGCTTCTCAGTCAGGCCCATCAAATCCAAGTCAGCGCACCATCCTGAGCCTAAGCTGCTCGGGCTACCCAAGTGTTTTCCATGAAGTCATATGATGTGGTCCCTATTTTGAAAGCAAGTGTCTGGCTGCTCTGGAAAAACAAACAAGGGAGGGGCGTGGCAAGGACAGGCTGAATGCAGATGCAGGAACAGGGTGCTGGGGGTGGGTGACACAGAGGGACCAAGGAGCTGGAAGGGAGAAGCCACTGCTGCTGGGCCACAAGATTTGGTCTCCTCATCTCTCTCCTAAGCAGGCAGTGGGGAGTCACATTCCCTGATAATCCAAATCTCCAGGCAATTTATCTTCATTAGTGAGAGTAGGGCTGAGGGTTTTGTTTGAGTGCCAGGAACTGACAATATGAGATAATGACCATGAATGGATTATGAAACTTGAGTGTCTGTGAGATGAAAGATGCAGGAAGCTGAGAGGGGTCGCCTTGAGGGAGGTCACCAGGAGGGGGCAACAGATGTGTGCACTTTACTCTGAGGATAGTAAATCTCAATAACAAGTAACAATAACATTCTGATTTTGCAATCAGTGTGCAGTGTGCCCCGTCCCCTTTAAGTTACAGAGCAGCCACCCCCCATGCACACAGCTTAATGTGAACCACCCCTTAACGACAGGGCAGATTATCGGAACAGAACAGGAAACAAGTGTGTCCAGGTCTTGCCTTTCAAATTTCTAAAGCCAGTGTCCAATTGCATGAATATTAAAAATGAAAATGCATCATCAGAGCCCATTTTCACATGCCTGAAGTTGCTACAGGAGTGGGGGTATACGAAGGGGAGGAGAAGAAGAAAGGAGAGAGGGGTGACAAGCAAACACAGTCTTGAGTGGCTCCAAAGAGCCCAGGCCAAGACCAGGAGGACAATGTGGGAGACACCAAAACGTGGCTCCATCACGCAGAGGTGAGACCGACCAGGAGCAGCCGAGGTCTCCCCTTCACTACCATTACATACCTGGTTTTCTGACTTGCTGGGTTTGGGGGATTTTGTTTTGTTTTCATAATAACATCAAATTACATACCTTGACCTGAGGCCTGCTTTTCCCAAATTCATGATACACCTTGGAGATCTTTTCTTATCAGAACATGTAGGGTAGGATGATCTTTTTAACAGTCACAAAAGAATCCATAACATGGAAACAACAAAACTTTTAATCGCCCCCTATTGGTGAACATGACACTGTGTCCATTTCCCACTGTTGCAAGATAGTGCTGCAGGGAATATCCTTGTGTGTTCAGACACCCCTTGTCTGTGTCTATGTGTGTGTGTGTCTTTGTGCTCTTGGAGGGGGGGGTTATTTGATCACATTTTGATAGCTTCTGCTATTCTGCTTTATTTAAAAGTTGCCATTATTATCATCCCTATGATGTAATAGTTTCACCTAGACTTAGAGGGGAAGAGACTTGGCAAAGCACCTGATAGAGTGGTAGAGACAGGGTTTGATCCCAGGTCTGCCAGGGCCTAAGCCTAGCATGTGGGTACATAGTTGTCTGAACTAGAAAAAGACTCCATGCCGTGGCAGTGGGGTGGTTGTGATGGGTTTGGAGGAACCAAGCATCCTATGTTCTGGGCTGGGTTTGACCCTGTCCCAGAAGGCTCAGCCCTGTCTCTATGCCACGCCCTGGAGCCCACGGCCAGCTTCCTGAGAGCAGCCTCTGTTCTCAGAGTCAGGAAGCGTCAAATCAACCCATCAGTCTGGAGTCAAGGTTACCAAAGAAAACAAATTTGCTGCCTGACAAGCAGATGGCTGAGACTTTCTCCTTCAAGCCCCATTACAGATAAATCGGGGGCGCAGGGGGCAAAGTAGCTTCCGCAGCACTCAGCACATTCTAGTACCCAGCCAAAAACACAGTCCCCACTAGTGAGGTCTGATTAATTCCACACTTGGGCTTACTTAGAGGGCCCTCGTTAGCAAGAGAAGAACCAAGACAGATCTCGGGGCTTTGTTGCATGTCTCTGTCGAAGTTTAGAAGAGGACTCTTTCTGTCTCAGAATATATTACTCAGGGGCAGTATTTAGAATGAGGGGGAAAGAGACCAAGCAGAGGTCAGTACCAGTTGATGGGCAGTCAGAGTAATTAATTAATCTCCCTTCCACTCAGCAGCCGGCCTGCAGCCTGATCCTGGGAGGACCATTGGTTAATTCACTGTGTCCCATACTGACTTCCACCAGACCTACTAATTTATTACACTGGGTAACAAGTGTCTATTTGCCTTTCTTTCCCAGAATGTGAGCTCCTGAGTGTTTCTGGAGGGCAGGACCACACAGTATTCCTCTCCATGCCTTGGACAAGGTCAAAGGCAGAGTAGGTGTTCCTTAAATGTTTGATGAATGGAGGCTGGCTTCATCCATTGATTTGATAAATATTCCACAGCTACAACGTAGCATGCTCTGCCCTAGGCTCTAGGTTAGTCTGATTTGGTGGCCAAAAGCAAACAAATACATCTGATGGCACAAGGAAAGAGTTCTGATGGAAGCTGGCTTGCTGGCCAAGCCCCTTTACAGCCAGGTCCCAGCTTCCTCCTCTGTGATATGAAGGGCCCCGGAGGAAGCGTTGATAATCGTTAGCAGAGTGAGTAGCTCTTCAAGGAGGCAGATGTGTTGCTCACTAAACACCAGATGTTAGACAAAAGTAATCAGTCTTGAGGCAGTTAACTGTTGGTGCGGCTGACAGAGGAGCAGGTGCCTTAGTGAGTAAGCCTGGAGCTGACTCCACACAGACCTGTTCTGCCACTTCTTGGCTGTGACCTCTCAGGCTACCTCCCACAACTCTTATGAGAATTAAAGGAACCAAAGTTGAAATCTTGTCACAGGACAATGGTTAGCTCTGCAATTCCAGAGCTTAATAGATTGAGGGTCGAGAGCCTGCCTTTAACATTTTGGTGTGTGTGTGTGGTGGGGAGCAACAGCTAGGGGGAATCATTGAGTATCAGTTTTTTAATATAGAAAATAGAGTAATTTTTTTGATAACTGTAACAAACTCTCAGTCGTAGATAGTCACATAATAGACTGGCACACATTAAGCGCTAAAATTCACCCCCAGAGGAAGTTCATTTGAATACTTGGCCTTGGCAGCCCCAGTGCCTCAAGGTAGTAAACTAGAGCAGGTTCGAGCTGCTCAGCTATCTCAGGGTGAGACATCTTAGGGTGAGGGAGGGTCTATCTGACTCTTAAGGGGCTGGGAAGACCCCAGGCCTGGAGACAGGAACACATTGCTCCATAGTGGAGTCAATGGTAAGAACTTCCCTCCTCACAGCTCTGTAAGAACAGGTGTGGGATGTGTCCAAGAACTAGCAGGGCCTGGTGATTCAGTTGTGGCTACAGGGCCTTGGCACAAAATCTCAGAACCTGCAACACAGGGTACAGCAAAGTCCCAATAACAGCTTCCCTGATGTGCAAATGGTACCTTAATTCTTCTTGGTGTGATAGAAGTGACCCTGGGGCATCCACTCGTTTCCCCAAATGGGTGCTTGTTACCACTGATCTGATGAATTTGAGATTCATCTACGGAGAGGGTCACTGGCGCAGCTTGTTGGGAGAAAAGTATGAGGCTTGGTTCAGGATGCAAACTCCCCACGCGTATCTGCTGTAATTGCTGAAGTTCACCTTTCCTCTTTGGAGAAGACTGGGTTGGAGGGAGGAGGAGTCTTCTAAGTTTCCACAATTACAGCATAATTTGAAAGTCACCAACATAGGGGCAGAGAGAAGGCAGAGAGATACATCAGATCAGTCCTGTAAGGAAAGAAGGGATGGTCAAGGAAGGCTTCTTGGGGGAAAGGACATTTTATTAGGGTCTGGACAGTTGGGTGTTTCTCAGTCCACTTTGGGAACAGCATTCTAGACATCGCCCACAATGCCCACAAAGGTCCCGCACTGCAGCAACCAGCTGCCCTTGAAGGCATTTCACAGCAACCACAGCCGCAGTTAGAGTTTGTGTGAACCAAGCAAACCTTGGGAAGACCACACCCTGACAGCCCTTTCTCTCATCCAGGGTAAGTAGAGGCGATAATGGCTTTGCGTCCACCCTGGAAAGCCATTGCCCAGCCCTGGGCTAAACACTGGCACGCCGTTCCCCATCTCAGCCATTTTGTTGCCTTAGGACAACCATCCCCACGTTAGAGCTGAGAGTAGGGGAAAATGATCTGTGCAAAGCCCCATCTTGGTTACAATGCCATGTAGTCTTCAGGCTGCTCAAATGCTGGGTAAAACTGACTTGAACTCAAGTCCAAAGTCTTCCCCTAGATTTCTGAAAATTCCTTAGGAGCCTTCCTGGTCTGGCCTCTTCCCTTCCTGGGCTCTGAGGTCCCCACAGCACGTCCCTATGCTGCTGCGTGTCCCCAGACCTGAAATTTTTCCAGACTTCTGGGTCACTCCCACTTCCACCCAACCCTCCCTTCCAGGAGTAGGTTCCTGGCTATAGGGCCTGGGAAAGCATCAGCTAAAACACTGCAGTTTTCAGCAGGCTTTAAGCTTAAAAATCTCCCACCATCCTGGAACCTCCAAGCCAACACCATTGCTTCCTCCAGCCTTCCCCTGATGAGAGGAAAACAGCCTAGTGCGTTCCCTCCCCATCCAGTAGTCCTACCAGGAAAGTTGGTGCCTAAACTGTGCATTGGGTGGCTTTTACTGACCATTTGTGAGTCACAGACGGAGCTGGTTCTAACTTCACACAAAACCTCCTGCTGTTTCCATGTCTCCTTTCTCTCCTCCCCTTTCCCGCCATCTGTTTCTCATCTCTTCCCTGCCCAAATTCTCAGTGATCCCAACTTTTGGACACAGTTATCTACCTACCTGCCCCTCTGTTCCCTAAACTTCAAACCCAAATCCTTCATAGGCTCAGTAGAACAAAAAGCTCTCCACTTCATAGAATCCTGAGGATTTCAAAAGCAGCTGGGGTTCTCTGCATGCATGTGCAGGGAGGGGGACCATGAATAGCTCGCCCACCTGGAGCCCAGGTGTGCTGGACAGCGGTGGGATTCCTTTCCAGTGATTATTGCTCCAGGTGTAAAGAGGATGATTGTTCCCATTATATTAATACCCAAGCAAGGGATTTATCTGGACTTGGCTTGCCACAGCTTCTCCCTTGGAACTTACTCATGACAGTTCCCTCTGGGCACTGCGGGAAGCTGCCTTCTCACCCTCCACACCAAAAAGCCATCCACCAGTGGGAGCCCCTTGATGGCAGGAGCACTACAGAGCTGGGCTCCCTCCATGTCTCATTGAAAGTACCCGGGATTGGCTTGCATGCAGGACAGCTGCAAATGCACCCAGGAAAGGAGAGGTGGGGGGGTCGGGGAGGGCAGGGGGGAGGTGGGTGTTCTCAGGGCAGCCTCCTTCCCCAAGGATGATTCTGGAAGGCGTCATTTCAGTGATGCCTCCTGCAGGGTTCTTTCCGGCCCTCAGTTTTAAAACTTGAGTGGTTCTCTCTGGAAACACACAGAGCCCCAGCGTGGTCTCGCCCCCTTTGGGCAGCAAACTGAGTCCTGCCCCTTCAAAGCGAGTATCTGCTGGAGGGAGCAGGTCCAGCTCTCAGTTCCCTCCTGCAAAGCTGACGGGTCTCCGAAAAATAATAGCAACCTTACCAGTCCCTGCACTTAGATAAGAAAGGACATATTACTTAGATAAAAGGGGGCTTGTCATAGCAGAAGCACCACACATAAAGGAAGAAACCAGATGGTCAGGGATTAGGGCGCTTTGCCCAGCTAAGAGGGCCCTGCAGAGTTCCCCATCTTGCCTCTGTCCCAGGCTTGGATCCCAGCAAAGAAGGGCTGATTAGTGTTCTGAGAATGTTCAGGGATGCACAAAGTCAATGCCCATACCCCTAGTCTCCTACAGTTTATCTAATTGTGTGGTTTCTGTGAAGCTGAAGATGCCCGGTCCAGCCAGCTCAAGCATGTGATAGGATTGTTCCTCCAATCATTAGAGAACCAGGGGTGGGAAAGAAGTCAGCTTTGTCTGAACTTGGTCACCACTGGGCTAGAAATGCAAGCATCAGGGTTACCAAAAAACCTCTGATATTTTAAGGAAATTTTACATTGATTATCTCGACATTTTGATGAAACAATTAACACAAAGACCATCTTCCTAGTTATAAAAGCCAACATCTAAAACTAAAGCCGTGAACCCAGCCCAGTGGCTCACATATGTCATTCCAGAACTTTGAGAGGCCAAGGCAGGAGGACCACTTGTGGTCAGAAGTTCAGGAACAGCCTGGGAAACATAGTGAGACCTTATCTCTATAAAAAGGGTAGTAAAGGCTTAAGCTTCTGCAAAACATGTTAACTTGAATATATTTTAAATTATAAGAGGAAAAGAAGAAATTTTTGTATTTTTTCATTTAATTGAAATGATTTTCAGTTTTCTACAAATGGGATAATTGTAAATGTAAATCTTTAAACACTTATTGTTTAATAATGTATGTATTCTCATTCTAAAAACTATAATAAAAAGTGAAGCTGAAATTTTTTAAAAAAGGAAATAAAAGCTAAAGCCACAGTATATGGCTCAGCTTCCTAATGCTGCTGTAACAAATCACCACAATCTCATTGGCTTAAATTAACACAAATGTGTCCTCTTAGAGTTCTGGATGTCAAAAGTCTAAAATCCGTCTCACAAGCTAAAATCAAAGTGTGAAGAGAACTGGTTCCTTCTGGAGGCTCTGAGGGTGTGGACCAGGCATCTGTCCTGGGTCTCCCAGCTCCAAGGGGCAGCCCACAATCCTGGGCTTGTGGACTTCCCACTTCAGTATCTGTTTCCTTTTTAGATACCCCCTGACTCTGACTCTGCTAAATCCCTCCTATGATGCCATTGTGATGACTTCAGGCCCACTGGAAAAATCCAGAGTAATCTCCCTATTTCAAGATCCTTAACTACATCTGAAAAACGCTTTTGCCACATAAGGCAACATTCACAGGTCTGGAGACTAAGATGTGGATCTATTTGACACACCATTATTCAGCCTCCCACAATGGGAATGCTGTCTTGATGTTTCAGAAAGGCAGGTGCCACGCCTGTGTGTGTGCTTGTGCGGGTGGTGTGTGTGTGCATATCCTCATACATGTATGTGTGGGGGGCCCCCCCCATCCTCTCACACTTTACAGAGCACACAAAGAGAGAAGCAATCCAAAACTGTCCCCTAATAATATTCACCCATTTTCCCGGAATTTCCACTGTGAGGCCAAGAAGAAAAAGGCTGTGTAGAACTTTCTCCACACCAGCTACATGCATGTGTTCACAGCTGGGAAGAGCAAAGGCTGTTGGGGGTGGGATCTCAAGTCTCCAAGCCCAGTTGACAGGGTTTGATCACCCGGCTGAGCTAGAAGGTTCAACTGAGGCAGGAAGGTAATCAAAAGCCAAAGTGAGCAACCCAGGCAGGGTGGATGGAGAGCAAAAGTCACCTACACAAGTTTCAGGGTAACAACGAGAGTTTAGGAAGAACAAAGAGAAAGTTCAGAGCACTTCCAAAGAGAGTTGGAAGCGGGTCCTTCTTAAGGAACAGAAAAGGTGAAAGAGAGACAAGACACAAAGGTTTCCTGCAGTATATATATTCTCTGTTTGAAATTGGCTGCCAGTCTTTCGTTGGCCTCTCTGAGTCTCCAGGCTGTACTGCCCTTTTCTATTTGTCATTAAGTGTCTCTTTCTATTGGTCGTTGGTTACCTAGGTTACTACCTACCTACAGTCTTAAGCCCTCCAGATTTCCTGGTTCAGCTAGCTAGGTTTTCCTCCCACCCCCCTGAGTCCCCTTTCTTAGTGTTCCTTCTCAAAGGCGATTTAGAAATTTACCCTTTCTGTCCTCTGTAAAATGAGGATGCTAACCCAATCCCACAAGCACCTGCAGCACGCACACCACTCACTGGCCCGGAGCCGTGGGCGAGGCACAGGCACCGTGGGTAAAGAAGATTCAGCCCCTGTCCTGCACGCAGACGCCCGGGGAGATGGAAACACTCGGTGCTCTAGCACAGTCTGACAAGCACAGTGATCGGGATACAGGAGCAAGGCAGCTGGGAAGGGCCTTGACCCTATAGATCAGGGTCCCTCTGGCGCAGGTACTGAAAGTGAAAGACAAGTGAACCACAGCACACTGCGGGAAGGCTTAGTGGAGTCCAACAGGATGGGGTGCCTGGGAGCTCCCAAGAACTAATCTGTGTCTCAGTCCTTTCCTCTAGGCGGCATGAAGATCAGAGGAGGTGATGTGTGCAGAGCATTTCATGCATTGCAAGGCCGGGTGCAAACAGCTGAAAGCTGAGGTGCGGAGGCCCATGGGGGTGTCTGTGCCACCTCCCTCCTCATTCTGGCTTCCATTAGTAAAACAGGACCAATAGTTCTAAAGTGACTTCAAGGGGCCTTCCCAGGACACACTAAGCAAAGTGGCAGGGCTTTGGGGGTGGCGGGGGGGGGGGACGTTATTAAGATGTTAACAGGTAAACCTGATCTTTACTTTCTAGGCTAAAAGCCCCTGGTGGCCTCCAGACCTCTATGGCAGAAGCCGATGGACTCTTCCCATTTAATCACGGGACCGGCTTCTGCCCAGCCCGGGAGGCACCTGATCCCATTTGCTCTCACTGTACACCCTGACTCCACACACATTCGCCCTTTTCCATCCTTGAACACTGACATCAGCTGCACCCTCAGTACAAGGCCCTGCTCCCACGCCCTTTGCAGCCGGTTCCTTTTTGTTCCCCAGCTCAAGTGTCCCCTCTGCAGAGGCTTCCTGTGACCTCACAGCCAATGGCTCCCACCCCACCCACACACCCAGCCAATCCATCTCTATTCACAGCTCTCTGTTCCTCTCCTGGCCCAGCACATCCCATAATTTGAAACCACTGTGTTCTGCTATGTACTTGTGAAACTTCACAAGGACAGAGAGGTTTCTGTAGAATTTATCTTTTTGATACATATTTTCTTATTTTCTTTCCATAGTAACCCTGCACAGTAGTTGGTGTAAGAGACCAAGAAATGAAGGCACAGAGAGGCTGTGTAATTTGCCTAAAGTCACACAGCTCAGTCATAGTGGACCCCAGGCTCCTAAGGAAATCTGTTTAGAGATAATGTCCATGGTACTCTCCTCTTTAAGAACCCTGATAGCTGTCCTTTGTTCTGCTAAAAGTTTCTTCTTACTTTACTCACTTAACTATTTCACATTTAATGGTGCTAAGCCCTGTGCTGGGTGCCTGGACTCAGGCACTGCCCTAAAGCGTTCACAGCTTGATGAGGGAAACAGAGCCCTGCGGATACCTCACTGTTGTGGTTGTCGCTGTTGTTTTCCGTCCAGCATCCAACCCTCCTTCCGTTGCTCACAGCCTTGATTTTCTTTCTGGAAAACGTCTTTCACCCATGCCAGGCTCAGTCTACATGACTTGAGGGGCTGCCCAAGTCCCTCCACGGGTGGAATGCCACCTTTGCCTGGCTAGCTCAAGTCACAGGGCACCAGACACAGACAGGCCAGCAAGCATCAGTCCTGAGACTTTTCTGGAACTGTCAGGGGAAAAAAGCTTTCTTTTCCTGACCATGCTGCACTCTGGGTACCATATAAGTTGAAAGTCAGAAGTGGCCATGCAAAAATGAGCTGCACACAGGGATGAAGCAATTTCTCACTGATCCTTCATTAGTACCTAGGTCAGGATATGCCTGAAGGTGGAACTCTCAAGATGTTTGAGTTTTGTAAGCCTTAAATTATCTTTTTTGTGCAGGCCTTTCAGGGTTGGGTTTCCATTTTACTATTATATTTTTAAATTAACAAAAATTGTAATATATATTTAGGGTGTGCAGTGTGATGTTTTTATATGTATGCCATTATGAAATGATCAAGCTAGCTAATTAACACATCTATTGCTTCACTTTTTTGTGGTGAGGACATTTAAGATCTACTCTCTTAGCAATTTTCCAGTATACGATACATCATACAGTATACGAACTATAGTCCCCTGCTGTACAGATTGGGTTTCCAATACTTGCAATTGAACAATCCCTGGTGAATACAAGATGCAGGAGTCATTACCATTCCATTACCCGGAGGCCATGATGGCCTCACAGAGGAAGGGACATTTGAAATGGAGCTTAAAGGATGTGTAGGAGTTCTTGGGCAGATCTCCAGATAGCAAAAACAACATTGTTGTTGAACTAGGCAGCCTGATAGGGGTGGGCAGAACAGGGCGGGTGGGGGTATGTGTAGGGAGAGGCAGAAAGGGGATGTGGGGCCCCAGGAAGGGCTCTGATGGCTCAAGGAGTTTGCTCTTTACTCTGTAGGCAGTGGGTTCTCATTGAGAAACTTTCAACAGGGGAGGCTGCGTTTCCTTTTTTTTGCAGTTTTTGGCCCAGGCCAGGTTTGAACCCACCCCCTCCGGTATATGTGGCCAGTGCTCTACTCCTTTGAGCCACAGGCGCCACCCCTAAGCTGCATTTCCTAATCAACACACTGCCCAGAAACCCTTGTGTAGCAAATGATCCTGACACCTCCCCAGTTAGCTCTTAACGTGGGCAGATTAACTGCCCGCCCGTTCCCACCCCAGCCTGTAGCTGAATGGCACTGTCCTAATGGAGTCACACTGGGCGCAGTTCCAGAAGACACCATCCAAAGCTCGGGACAACTCTGAGATTCTACTAAAGCCTCAGATTTCATTCAGACTCAGGAATTCTCTTTCTAATTTCCACTTAAAAGACAATTATGACTGGCCTGTGATTGGG
This sequence comes from Otolemur garnettii, assembly GCF_000181295.1. Classification (NCBI taxonomy): domain Eukaryota; kingdom Metazoa; phylum Chordata; class Mammalia; order Primates; family Galagidae; genus Otolemur; species Otolemur garnettii. Next base: position 3,031,007 of record NW_003852398.1, read on the forward strand.
TTCTGCATGTTGTGGGATTTGGGGGTTGGGGTAGCTACGTTCATCCTTCTGACATCACCAGTGGGTTTCCTTGGGGGAGCTGGCCTGAATGTTCAGAAGAGTGGCCACACACTGCAGCTGCCTTCCTCTCCATAAAGAAAGACCATGGATAGAGGTGGAAGAGGGTGGGAAGGGAGGGTAGTGGTGGTGAAATGCCAAGATTGCCTCCTGTAGGGCAAACTGTGTCTTCATTAACATCTTAACTGCATCCTACACAGAGGTCCTGGGCCCAAAACCTGGTGCCCCTTTGTCTTGAGAAGGGAGGAGGAATCTCAGGCATGAGCGTTCTCTCAGGACACACCCAGGGTGTCAGGAGAACCCCACACTAGGCACAGTGTCTGCCCTGGGAGCCCCTGCATGTCCCTGGGGAGATTTGTGATGGCAGAACCTGACACAGGGTGACAGCACAGTGTCCTAGCACCCTGCCCTCCAGAGCTGGCCAGCCCTGCACCTCCCACCACCCGTGTCACTCCTCTGGTGTCACTGTGCCCTGCCTGCTTCTGAACCGGCCTGCAGTCCGTGTACCAGCTGGCAGCAGGGACCTGGCAACCACTGAGCCTGGGACGAGCATTGCTCTTGGTGCAGTGCTGGTGGCCAGAGGGAAGATTCCAGCCATACCCCTCCAGCCTCATCACCCCTATTTTCTTGGCATGTTGTTCTCTCTCTGTCTATTCTCTCTCTCTCTGTTGTTCTCTCTCTCCTCCTGCTTCTCCAGGTAGCAACTAAGTGTCCCCTTCTTAATGAAAGCGTCCCTGACCACATTATTTAAAAATGAGCAACCCCCTTCTCACACAAGCACTCCTGGGACATCCCTGTCACTCCATTTCCTGATTTATCTTTCTCAGCACTATCTATTCTCACACACGACATATACGACATACACGTGCATTTTTAAACTCACTCATCCATGCCCTCTCCCTCCACTAGGACGTCATTCCGTGCAGGCGGGGGCTGTGCCTATAGTTTTGCTCACTGCTATTACACTGCTAGCATCTAATACAGCACCTGATACACAGCAGCGCTTACTAAACACTTACTGAATAAACGGCTATAGTGATTGAGAGCGTGGGCTCCAGAGACAGATGATTGGGTTTGAATTCCAACTTCAGCATCTACCAGCCACCTGGCCTGGATTGACGTGTGCAGCCTCTTTGGGCTCAGCTTCCTCATCTTTAAACAGGGGTGCTTATAACCGCACCTTCCTAATGGGGTCACTGAGTGGATTCACTGAGATTAGGCATGGAACACAGTAAGGACTGTTTTGAGAAATGGGTCATGAGATAACTTTTTTAAAATAATAGAATAAGATAATAAAAATATGGACTTGGCCCTGAGTGGGCACTTAGTAAATGTTATTATTGTTATTTCCATGGTGTTGGATAACTGGCCAGGCTCACCCGGAGTACTCAGTATATAGACAAAGCAGGCAGAATGTCAGAGACGTCCAGTCATTTGTTCAAGGTCATGCTGTCCATGAGTGGCCCACAGTGCTAGAACCAGGACTGGGCAACTCACACAGGCACCATGAAGTGGAAGATGGTCGGGGGGCTGTGGGAGGGCCAGTGGGTGGCTACGAGGCTGTCAGCAGAGACTGGAAGAGGAGAGGGGACCTTCTGTCCCACAGGTATGATACACGGGATCGTGTGGAATGTGAGCTTGGAAGAGAGGCCCTGCCCTCGCAGAGTCAGTGGGAGGAAGACCTCCCAGACATTCTGGCATAGCAACAGCACTGGCTTCTGCCCCATCCGCCACTGTGGAGGCTTGTCCTGGTGTGCTCGGCAGCCTTTCCATGCTCTGCCAGTTCAGGCATCCTGACTTCGCTTTGAGAACCAGCTTTCCTCCATCCTCAGTCCGTATGGTTCTACCGGGACTGACCTGTGATTCAAGGGCAGACATTGACAGTGATGGGTCAAGAGCATGCATGTGAGCAGCCAGTGCAGTCAGACTCAGACCTTAACTGTCTGCTAGCACTTTAGAAAAGCAGGCTCTCTCTTGCCATCAGGGTTGCTGAGCTATTGGGACATGAGTGGGGGCTATGCAGGGTCCCCATATGGGGAAAGTCTAAATGAGAAACCAAAAAACAGAAACAGAAGAAAACAACAGGGAGAGAAAAAGGACAAGTAGGAGAAAGAAAATAATCTGGTGATATCATCTGGGTCCCTGGATCCATCTGTGCCTGAAGCTTTTCATTCACATGAGCCAATATATTTCCTTTTCAGCTGAGTCATTTTGTGTTGGGTTGCTGTCACTTGCCAACCCAAACGTTCTGATTAATGCTCCCGACTTTGGTTTAGCTATTGAGTGACTTGTAATGTGGTCAGAGGTTTAAGAACATTAGGGGGAAAAAAGTTACGACGTACTGAAGGCCTGTAATGTCCCAGGCCTTGACCAAAATCATCTGTAATCTTTACCATCCTGACACTACTGAAGGATGAACTGCTGCTCAGGGGAGTGATTTCCAGAGCCAGGAGGCAAAGCTAAGGTTGAAAACTTGTACCTTTCCCTCTTCCAGTACAGCCTTGCATGGATTAAGGAGGGAAATCTTTTAAAAGAAGGAACTTTTGAGGCTGGTCAGGAAGAACAAATGTGGTACTGATAGATCAAGACGGGGCAAGACAGGAACTGCTCTAGCCAAGCTCAGAAGCAGGAATCCCAGGAACTAGTTTAGAAAACAACACATAGTCCAGATCAGATGGTCTAGGGATGAGGTGGGAGAGGATAACTCACAGACAAGAACGGACCAGAGCTCCATGGCCTTGAATGTCACCCTCAGGCATTTGACTGTACCTCTGGCTTTAGGGAGCTTGCTGGGGGAGGGATGGGCTGGGCACAGCGACACAGGAAAATCTGTGTGCAAACTTACGCCTGGGCCCAGGTGAGAGCTCATTTGGCCTAGGCAGGGCAGGGCAGAGAGGATGCAAGTGAAGAGACAAGGGGGGAAATTTGCAAAGAAAAAAATGTCAGTATACCCTGACAACTGATGGAATTGAGAGTAGAATCAGGGAGTACTTAAAGCTTGGAGTTATTTATAGGACATACAGTGAACCCATTTTTTAGACACCAAGAAGTCAAGTATAATCAGGCAGCCAAGAGAGTGATTTCCCCCACGCGCAATGTTTTGAGTCTTAGGAGTAGACCTTCAGGGGAGCTTTGTGATGACAATGGGTGAGCAGCTGGCACTCAGAAAGGAGGGTCAGGGCTGCAGAGAGCACCCTGGGAGGGACCTGGGGTATCCTATCCTTAGGGCCAGGGGTAAGACAAAGGCTCCAGCTCTTCCACTAATGGGTAAGTTTCCGTCCTGGTCCTGTTATGTCCCAGTTATGTGATCTTGGAGAAGTGGCTTTTCCTTTCTGAGCCTTAGTTCACTCATCTACAGAATCAGACCCCACCTTGGAGGGCTGTTGTAAGCCAGAGACAAATGCATAGTATGTTCACAGCTTGTTAAAGAGTTTTCCTTTCATGGTCCCAATGAAGGAGGGAATGTTTGGACTGAAATTTACCTGCAGACCTGGTTGGAACAGCATTTTTATAGCCTCATTCCTCTTACTACCTGGACAGGAAAGGTGTTTCATGGTACAGGAACATTTGCACTCAAGTCTTTTAAATCTTCCTTGCAAGGCTCTGCACAAAATCACTCAGACTATAGCAGAATTGAGTAGATGACCCAGGTTATTTCTCCTGACACTTGAGGCCTCTCTCACCTCTGCATGGGCCTCACATTTGCTCCAACAGCCCATGGGGTCTCTTCCTGGAAGCTCAAGGTCAGGGATGCTCCAGCTCTTACCATCCCCAGGAGCTGTTATACTTTGCCAGCTCAGCCCATTTAAAATATCTATTTCAAAATGCAGTCATTATTATGCTGTAATTTTGAGCCCTAAATCAGGGATCACAAACTCCAAACTCCAATTGCCATGGTGGGGCCTGTGGCAAACTGCTGAGCCTGCGGCTCATCTAACAGTGACTCCTATTCCTTGGCTCCCACTGACTGCAGCCACGTAAGTGATTCTAGTGTTGCTAGAGCTTTCACGTTTTCCAGAAAAACCAGAAACATGCAGCTTTATGTGAAATTTTCTGAGTTTCAGATAGGCCAGCAAAGTTGTCAGGCCACCCATTTCAAATTTGTCTCTGACAATTTAACAGTTCAGTTTTTAATTTTTCCAAGTGCCTGCTCTGGGCCAATTTCAGTGCTGGGGGTTGGGGGTGTAGGGGCAGATCAGGCATATTGTGACCCTTAGGGAGCACATGGTCCTGCCAAGAGAGAACCATGGAGCCACCCCCAGCCATGATGTTTCCCAGGCATGGTCCCAGGTGGGAAAGTGGAGTAGTCACCCTGGTTTCTGAGCCCCAGTTTCCTCATCCGTCCATTGAGGACAATGTCATGCAACTGGACAGTTTGCGATGACTAAATAAGGGAACTGATGTGAACCCCAGGCCAGAGGAGCACATAGACATGAGCCGTTATTAAGGAACTTTTTTTTTTTTTAACTAAAAACAGCCTGAATTGTTCAGAATGCCTGCCTCCAACTCTCAGATTATGAAACCCAAGACTTACGACCCAGGGAAAGAGGCAGCATCGGTGTATAGGTGAGAATCAGAGTCCTGGATCCAAATCCTGGCCCTGCTACTCACTGTGAACTTGAGCAAGTTTCTCCACTTCTCTGACCCTCAGTTTCTTCTTCTATAAAATGGGAATAAAACCTCCTTCATAGAAAGAGCATGAAATGAGGTCACATGTAGACAGTACACCATCTGGTTGTTGGTAAATGCACAGTGAAAATTCCTGTTATTCCCTGTGTCCCAGGAAATAATACCTTAATCCCCAGACTTCATTGATAGTGCCACCACTCTCCTGCCCCTGGCTGTTCTGAATTCTCAGACCTCGCTCGAGCTCAGCCTGTGCCTTCAAGGAAGGCAGTTTATGACCTTCAAGAAGAAAGGCCCTAGGTGAGGATTTACAAGGGCACAAATGGGACTTAGGTTCTTCAAGCCATTTGGGGTTGGGGGAGATCTTCAGATCCTGAGGGAAAGTCAAGAAATGGTTCCAAAAAGTCAAGCCTTGGTTCCATTTGTATGTCATCATTAATGAAATGCCAAAGGCCCGTGAGGAACACTGGCTGGGACTTGAGGGGGCAGAGTTTTATCCATTTAGAACTCAGGAAATTTGATTTCATTTCTATCTAAGGTACATAAGGATAGGAATTTGACCTAGAGTCCTGATCTCAAGCCTAGCTGCACATGGCAATCTCCTGGGAAGCTTTGGGCACCACAGATGCCTAGGTCTGGCCTCAGAGATCCTGATGTGTTGACCTGGTGCAGGCTGGACATGGGAATTTTAAATTCTAACGTGTAGCCCTGTAAGAATGTCACGTGCAGTCAGGGCTACAAACCACTGGAAAGAAGAGATCAGCAACAACATAGTTTCTTGTGTTCTAAATATTCCTAATACTAAATTTCATTGATGCTGAGATGCAATTTTCTTTTCACATTCTAACATCTCTTAAAATAAAAATGTCTTAGCATCATCATGATAAGAAAGGACTACATTATAATTTAGTTGGCAGTGCTCTTTCTGTCTTGGCCCGGTATGAAATAATGGTGTGTCTTATAATCATTGATGTATTTGTTCTTCTTTGCAGGGAGGCCGGGGGGCAGGAGAAAGAGAACTGTTCCCAAACTTGAACATGCATCACAATCTCCCAGAGGGCTGTTAAAATGCAGGGTTAAATGCAGAGACTTTGGGGTGGGGCCCAGGAATTGGTGTTTCTAGCAAGTTCTCCAATGCTGCTGATACTACTGGTCAGGGTCCTCACTTGGAGAATCACTGTTTAGTAAGCAGATATGAGTCTCCTGACATACGGGGTCCTGCTAAGCACCTGACTTGGCTAAACTGACTTAACCCTCAGAGCAACCCATGACACTGGTGCTACGATTCCCCCATTTTGCAGAAAAGAGAGCTGAGTCCATGGGGGCTCGAACAGCCAGCAAGAGGCAGAGGCCATTTGACCCCAGAGTCCTGCTGTATAATCACCACACACTTCTGCAGCCCTGCCACTCATAGGTGGTATCAACCTGGGGAAGTCACCTCGGGACGTCCTTTATGAAATGAGGCCAATCAGCTCCTCCTTGAGGGACTGTTGTAACCAGCTACTTTTCAGTGCAGAGCACGGTGCCAGGCGCGTTGTTAGGGCTTGGTAGATGGCTGCTGCTTTTTACCTGTTTTTTCTGACCAACTGCTGGATTACAGAGAGATGGTGACAAGAGCTATCTTGTGGAATCAAGATATAGATTTTGCAATTACTTTTGCCACTGATAATTTCCAAGGGGAGCTCAGATTTTCAGAGAATCTGCAGGCTCCCGCAGAGCTAAAGCAGACAGAGGGAGGCTGAGCTCCATGGCTACCTGGCCTATAAGGGTTCTCCTGGAGTAACACCAACAGCCTTGTTCACAAGTGGAAAGACTCAGGCTCAGAGAAGAAAAATGACATCCCCAAGGCCACAGAGCTAGCAGTAGCCTTTCATTCAACATTCCACACCCACGAGTACCTGTCACCATGCTCGGCCTAAGGCCTATGGGGTCAGGCCAAAGGGTTATAAGGGGAAAGGCATAAACTAGATTAGTAACCAGCCTACCAGCCAGATAAGGGCCAAGTGCTAGGAGGGCAATGAGCAGTGGGATTTGCCAGGAGGACCTCCAGGGCCATTTTAGACAAGGGGTTTCAGAAAGGCTTCTCCTGTGAGAGAAGGTGTGGGAGGTGGCTCACAGCTGTAATCCTAGAACTCCTAGAACTCTGGGAGGCTGAGGCAGGAGGATCCTGTGAGCTCAGGAGTTGGAGACCAGTCTGAGCATGAGTGAGAAAAATTAACCAGGTGTGACAGGCACCCATAATCCTAGCTGCTTGGGAAGCTATGGCAGGAGGATTACTTGAGCCCAGGAAGGTGACATTGCTGTGAGTTATGATGACACCGCGGCACTCAAGCCCCACAACAGCTCTGTCTCAAAAAAAAAAAAAGCCTTCTCCAAAGAGGTGGCATTTGAGTTGGAAATTGGAAATAAGTGTATGTGTGAGCTGGTAATAATAGAAAATTGACTTTTAGCATCTACTGTGTGCTGAATACAGTACTAAGTGAAATTAATGATTGTTAACAGCCTTGGAAATAATTACTCTTACTGTGTCTGTTTCATACATAAGAGAATCGAGGCTTGCTGTAGACTGAATATTTGTTCTCCCCCAAACTCACATGATGAAATCCTAACTCCCAAAGTGATGGTATTAGGAGCTGGGCCTTTTGGTGGGGCAGCTGGTTAGATCCTGAGAAAGGAGCCCTCATGAATGGGATTGGTGTTTTTATGAAAAGAAGCCCCAAAAGTTCCCTCACCTGAGGTCATAGCGAGAAGACAGCCCTCTATGAGCCAAAAGGTAAACCCTCACCAGACACCAAATCTGTTAGCCCCTTGACCTTGGACTTTCTAACCTCCAAAACTACAAGAAATAAATTTCTGTTGTGCGAGACCACTCCGTCCCTGGGCGCCCTGTTATAGCAGCCCTCGCCAAGACAAGGCTTAAAGTGGCGAAGTAACTGCCCCACTAAGAAGCCCAGGGGCCAGGATTTGCAGTCATGAGGTCTGATTAAACAGCTCCTGCTGTCAACCACCACATTTGGCAAACTCCCAGAACCAAAGCCAGAGAGACCGCTGTGGTCATGGAGGCACCGCAGTATGGGGGTGGTGCTGGCGTCCGTGTCAGCCACATCTGGGTTTGAGCCCCTGGTCTGGGGTCATGAACATGTCACTGTACCTCTCTGACATTCTGCCCATGAAGGGGAGAAAATAGCAGCAACTCTGTCTCCTGTTGTGAAGAATCAGTCAGCTCATGTGCACTTAGTCTGGTTTCTGGCACATACCAGGCCCTCAGGAAATGGTGGCTATTGTTACTATTGTCACCTGTGGTGAATGTCTCCTTTCAAGGGGACAATGGAGGCCTCCAGGGTCATCAGAGTTGTCTGTCTGATTTAAGTCAAGCCTTCTCCCATTAGATGTCTGCCCCAGCTGCGTCACTAATGCCCACCCTGTTTTTCCGTAGCCTTGGAAGACTAGCCAACAGATCATCCTCTACCGATGAGAAGTCTCCTTCCTCGTGACTCAGTGCACGAGCCATGTGGAGGGGCTGGGGCTGTTGGGTGCTGGAAAGTGAAGCCAAATGCTCCCCGTTTCTCATTTTCACACCCAAACTCCTCCTCAGCCGGGGATGCCTTAGCAAGGAAGACACCAATTTTCTTTTCATCATGGAGCTGTTTCATTTTGGCTTTGGTCAGAGTTGGCAGAATTGCCCTGAGTTTCCAGCCAGCCTCAGAAGGCGGTTATCACACCCGAACACACACACACACACACACACACGGCTTTGTTTTCCGATTGTTTTAACCATGTGGCTTATAAACCCCTCTTGCTCTAACTTTGTAGCACCTGCTGCCTTTCTCCCAGGGAGCAAACTCCAAATCGACTTCAGTTCAGCAGATTCACTGAGTGAGTCGTGTCCAGACCCGGGCCTCAAGGTGGTGTGGGGAGATTCAGGGACAGCTCTGAGCAAGCCTGCCCGTCAGAGCACATGAAGGTCAGATCCTGCTGCTTGTCTGCCTGATGCAACCTTCCGGGTGTCGTGGAGACACTAGCTGCTCACCAAACTGTGTCCTCCTCTTCTGGGGCATGCAGCTGAAATGCTTCCCATCCACCTTTGCTATTAGGCATACCATGTTTTATAGGGTTGGACTGTGCCCCACAAAAATTCACAAA
>NW_003852398.1:3039889-3102423 GCF_000181295.1 Otolemur garnettii
AGTCATTATAATACAAGTAGCTAATAAGATATCAAACTAGACGAGGGTAGGCCTCGGACCCTATATGACTGGTGTTCCTATAATAAGGGGAAATTTAAACACACATACAGATACACACACACAGAGGCAGAGATCAGAGATGCTTCTTTAAGCCAAAGCACACCAAAGATTGCCAGCACACCACCAGAAGCCAGGGGAAAGCATGGACTAGATCCTCCCTCACCATCCTCAAAGGAACTGACCCTGGCAACACCTTGACCCTGGACTTCCAGCCTCCAGAATTGTGAACAATACATTTCTGTTGTGTAAGTCACCTGGTTCGGGGTGCCACCCAGTTTTTTCCCAGGCAACCCAATAAACTAACATAGCATGTGACTGAGTTTAAACCAGTGAAACACGATTGAAGTCAATGTCTGCCATTGCCAGGCCTCGCCTGTAGATAGCTTCCATGTGGAACCTTCCACCCTCTGTCTTCCCGGCTATTCCGGTATCAGTGCACAGGTGTGGGTACGTGCATGTGTGAGTGAATGTGAGTCTGCATGTGTGTGAACGTGTGAGTGGGCATGGGAGGGTGTGTGTGTCATTGTGTACATATGCATGACAGTGTGTGAGTGTAAATGTGTGAAAGTGCATAAACTTGAGTGTGTATGTGAGAGAGGATGTGGGTGTGAGCGTGCCTGAGTGTGAGCCTACAGGCAGCAGGAGGCCTTGGAGTCAGACCAGATCCCAAGTTTGGCCCTTGACCTTGCTGTGTACTGACACGTGTCGTGAGCCGCCCCGTCACTTCTTTCTGAGCTTCAGTTTCCACCTCGGCACGGCGGGCGCAGCACTCCCACACTGCACGGTGGTTCTGTGAGGCCCTGCGAGGTAAGGTGTGGAAGCATTCTGGGGCATGGCTGGCATCCAGAAGCCGTTTCAGATGGAGGAAGATTCTGGGCTTTATTCCCCCGTGAACTCCTTGATCCAATACCTGAAAAGATCTCCCTCTTTCTGAGCCCGTCACGATCTCCCCCATGGTAACCACTTACTCCCCTCCAGGTCTTTCCCCAGTGTCCCTGTGGCCTCTCTCTACCTTGACTGCTGCCTGATCCTTAGAGGATGGAACTTAAGTTCCCCTCTGCTGTCCAGACACAAGCCCCTCCCAGCCACCACCTCTGCATCGTGCAGGGCACAAGACTCCTGCCTCCTTTCAGGGTTGCCATGAAGAGCTGCAGAATTAACCCAATTAGAAGGGTAGTGTCATCTGAAAAGAAGCTTGAGAAGTCACAGAACAATGGGGACTGAGGAGATGTCAGCCTCTCAGGTAGGACCCTGGCGATGCACCTGCAGAGAGCTGCAAGCCCAGAGCAGCTCACAACCCTGCGAGCGGATGCTGGGCCCACGGCTCTTTCCTTTACTCCTCCCTGCAACTCTCCCCTCTCTTGGTCATATTTGGTTTTAGCATGATTCAAAAGAAGGGGAAGCAGAGATTGCCCCAACAAGACCCTGTATACTTCCAGACAACAGCCTTGCAAACCATGAACCTTCTGGATTCCTTCTAGCCTGTTTGTCTCCTGTCTGGAGGGAAACTGTGACAAGAACTAAAACCACATCCCTGCCATCCCCACCCCCTAATCTCTGCAGCCAGCTCTGCTCCCTGAGCAACCGGGAATAAATACGCACCCTTCAAGAGCTAGAATCTCTTGGATTCTTGCTGGTGCCCAGTTTCCATGGCAACCTGAAACTCTCCTTTGCTACCTCTGGGAAAATCATTAGGCTGTGAGGGGGCGGCAGTAAACAGAGAGGATGTGTCAGGCTGCAGCCGACATCCAGAGGGCAGCACTGGGGGGAAGAAACCTTTTTTGTGGCAGGTTTTTTTTTTCCTTTCCTTTTAAATAAAATGTCACAAACCATTTCAGTACATCAAACCAACAACAGCTTTTTATTTTTCCTAAGGGAAGAAAACCCAAAACTAATAAAACGTACCCAGTGCCAGTCAAATAATTTGGACAATATGTGCTCGTGTTTTAACAAAAACAACACTATGATAACAATAAGGCCTTTACTTGCTTCACCACATTAAATCCTCCCGACCACCTACTTTATGGATGAGAAAGCTGAGTTTAAGAGAGGCGAATCAAACTGGTTAAGGTCACAGAACTGGTCTCTGAGGCTGAGTTGGATCCCTACAGCCCTACTCAGCACTATGGTGCACCCTCTAATGTGGCATTGATGGGAAACAGTGGTCACGTGATAAGCACCTGATTTAGGACACAGGTGGGGAGAAGGGAAGGAACGAGGAATGCCTTCTCCACTCTCCCTTCCCAGGCTGGGGGCTGGCGCAATCCTGGAAGAAACCCAGGGACTCAAGTGGATGCCTTGACCGATTCTGCCTGGGTCTCCCCAGCTTCATCTCCCCACCCCAATTCCCATGCACCCTGGTACACAATCTCGTGCCCTTACGCGAGCACATACACACACCCACACACAGATGGATAATGAAAAGAAGAGACCATGCGAATGTGATTTAAAGTTGTTTTAAGCTAAGCCAACAAGAGATGGTGCTGGGATAAGCTACTTTTTGATTTAAAAATCTGTTTGGGGTTGTGTGATTTGTGTGTTATGAACAAATCCACTCTGATGTTGGACCAATGACTGGGCCATAGCATGGTTATCTAGGCGTGTCCAAGGACTAGGGGCATCTTGTCTTATCTTGCTCAGCGCTATTAACATCTCTGGCCAATCCACCACATACAAAAAAATCTATGACCTCACCTGCATTAATCAGAGAACTACAAAGGTTTACAAGAGCAGGACTTAGGGTGCATCCAACAAAAGACGGCAAAGAACAAAAGTAATTCATCCTCTAAAGGAAGCAATTACAAAAGATGAAAACGGAAGTTAACAAAATACAATACAAGCAAAACAAAAAATAAGCAGATTTGATTAGTTATTAGATAACAACCAGAGATGGTTCTTTGAAAAGACCTATATAATAGACAGCTTTCTTGCTCTTATCAAAAAAATCAGAGAGATGATTTAAAGAACAACTTTAGAAATAAAAGAAGGGAAAGAATTATAGATAAAGGTTATACTAAAAACGTATGTGAGGATGCTTGGTACAACTTAATGTCCCAAAATGTGAACATCTAGATAAAATGAATGACTTCTTAGGAAAATGCAAATTATTAAAATTCATTCAAGAAGAGGTAGAAAATCTAAATAGATCAAGAAACATGGCAGAAATTATAAACATAGGGCAGTGCCTGTGGCTCACGAAGTAGGGTGCTGGCCCCAAATACTGGGGGTGGCAGGTTCAAGCCCGGCCCTGGTCCAACTGCAAAAAAAAGAGAAAGAAAGAAATTAGAAACATAACAAAAGGCCTATACCTTAAAAAGGAAGTTAGCTCAGGTGGTTTATGGTGAGTTATGCCAAATTCTCTAAAAAGATGTTATTTATAATATATAAGCTGAACACAGAATAAGGCAAAATAATTTTTCCTTCATTTCTGTTAAAAACTCAGAGATCAAAACTGAAAAAGAAAATGGTAGGCCGTATCCACTCAGAAACATAGATATAAATATGCTGAATAAAATATTAGCAAATCAAACCTCTGGTACATTTCAATTATAATTCAAAGGATACTTTGCTATTTTACACAAAGAAAACCTATGAGTGGAAGCCAACAGTTTAACAGATTAGAGAGATACTTCACTTAGGATAATGGCTTCTAGTTTCTTCCAAAAACATGATCTTACTCTTCTTTGTGGCTGAGTAATACCCAATAGTATCTGAATACCACGCTGTCTTTAGCCACTCATGAGGTAACGGGCACTGAGGGTGACTCATATCTTTGCCATCCTGCTGTGATAATTATGTCCCTGCAGGTGTATTTTTGATAGAATGACTTCTTTTCCTTTGGGTAGATACCCAGTAGCAGATTACTGGGGTGAGGGGTCAACCTATTTTAGCTCTTTGAGGAATCTCCGTGCTATTTTCCATAGAAGTTGGAATAATTTACATTCTCCCCAACAATGTATAAGTGTTCCCTTTTCGCCACACCCATGCCAATATCTATTGTTTCTGACCTTTTATTAACGATCTTTATAATAGGGGTAAGACGGTGTCTCCTTGTGGTTTTAATGTGCATTTCCCCCATGCTCCGTGATGTTGAGCAGCAGAGGACAATTATTAAGACTTAAGACATGAACAATAAAAACAATTTTTAAAACTTTAAAGAATATTCATGGTGTCATTCTAGATGGAAAGACCAATGGTTAGAATGTCAAAATTCTCTCCACAGAATCCTCACATTCTGCACAATCCCAGTCACAACCTGAGCACGACTTTCAATAAAACATAATAAGTAGATTCTAAACTTAACATAAAAATAGACAAAAATTACCAGGGACATTTTTAAAAAGAACAATGACATGAAATGAGCTATACCACACATAAAACCATGCTACAAAGCTACAGTAATTAAAAGAGTATTTGCTGACTCAGTCACCTAATAGCACGAAATAGGGAGCATAGAAACAGATAAATAAATCTGAGAATTTGTTTTATGATAAAATATGGCCTACTCAATCAACAGTGTTTTTTCTCAATGAGAAAAGTGAGAGCGATAGTAACACATGTGTAAAGTGTATCATTGCAAAGTAACGAGATAGTTACATACTTACAGCTATAGAAAGATTTTTAATATGCACCTGAACGTGAACCTCATTCTGTCATGGAGGAAAGTGCATAGTAGAATCCCATTTCTGACTTTAAGATACAAGCACATTTGTAAGGGTTTGAATGTCAATTTACGGGAAAGTCTGGAAGACAGAGATACTTGGGGGAGAAGGATGGAGAAGGAAGATGAAAAATGTCTCATGTTGCTCTGGATTCTTCTAGATTATTTTAATCTTTCATAGTGAAAATTCATTCATTCATGCATTTCTTGATCTTATGCATTCAATAATTAGTGTTCAAGAGAAGAAAAAAATAGTTATTACAGTATGCACCATACCTGGCATCTGCAAAATAGATGTGAAGCTATGGCGCTCAGAAAGCTCTCTGAGCTGGCCCCCTGCAGCCTCCTGGCCATCCGTCCCTCCATGCCCAGGCATAGGCTGTCCTCTCTAGAGCCAGTTCTGCCCTCTGCCTCTCTGGCTGCTGCCCTCCAAGTGGCCTCAGATGGCCATCAGTTTCCCAAGACCACCTTCACTCCCGGCTTTCATTCTTGAGACAGCCTTAGCCTAGTTCCTCCACCCCCAGTCTGAGTGCTGACTCATCCAGCCCACCAGGGATTCAGACCCTTCCATGGAAGAGTGCAGAAAGTGGATGCCCAGGCCCCTGCATCCATGCGCCAGGAAAACAAGCATCCTCTCCCAAGAAGCACCACCATTTTTATCATGTCCTCATATTCCCTGGTCTTTTGAGTCACAATTATTTCTATACATCAAACTGTTTGCCACTAGACTGAGGGTTTGGTTTTTGTTTCTTCTATCCCTGGCACCTAGAAAGCCCAGGTGCCTGATTGACACTCAAAAAATAATTATAGGATGATTTCAGGAAGTCACAGGGCCCATCTTTAAATTCACCAGGTGTGGTGAATTTCACCCCTTCTGGGACATGGTCACTAAGCAAATCTAAAAGCAGCAGCTTCCTCTGCCCCACCCAGTTCCAGGTAACTGCGCCCCCAGAGGAGCTAACACCCTCCTGTTTAGACTGTCATTGTGAACACACTTTTCTGATTCCTGACCACCCAGGGCCAGCAAAGGATGTCCTTCTTATTCCTCGTGTGCCCTAGAAAACTCCTTCTTCCTGAAGTTTCAACAATTCTTGACCCACTTGTCTGTGGGCCTGGAGCCATTTTTCTCTTCTAAGCCATATTTTCTACTTCCTAATAGAAGTATTTCTACTTCCTAATAATGTAATTACCAATTCCCCGTGTCAAGACAAGTCAGGGTGAGGCCGCCGGCCTCAGCACCATGAGTGCCTTCCGGACAGCGGTCAGAGGATTTGTCCTGTATTGAAAGTTTCATCTCATAAATGCCCCTCATATACCCAACTGAAAATTCATCAGACTAAAGATTTCCTATATCTCTTTTGCACAACCAAACTCAAGGAGAATGTCTAATCTGCTCAGCCCCAGTACTTCGTGAGTTTCTTTCCGGGGTTTGCTTTACCAGAAATATTGATTCCTACAGGAAAAAGCCACAATTGATCCAGCCTTCCCAGAGACCTTAATGAGAGGAGCGCCTGCCAGCATGAACCATCATCATCTGTGTCTCAGCAGGAATCTAGGAGAACTCTGTCACAGGACACAGCCAAACACAGCCCCTGAGGTGGAGGCTCCGACAGGCAACTCAGTAGCTGACATGCCTGGCCCTGAGTCAAAAGCTCTGAGCAAAGCAGCTAGCAGCTTGGAAAAGCAGAAAAGCAATTAGTAAGTAATCTGTGAGACTTTGAGAAAAAGAAAACTTCTCTGGGCCTCAGGCTCCCCATCTATGAAATGGGTATGATCACGTTCAGTCCTACAGATAATGTCTGAGACAATAGTCATAGATGTGCCCAGCACAGACAAGATTCCAATAACTGTTTATTTTTTCTCTAAACTTTTCCTATAACTGTGTAACTAATCCTTCCACCAAGAAAATGAGTCTCAGACATAGTTTTGGTTGTTTGAGATTCTTCCATGTTTTTTGTTTGTTTGTTTTTTGTCTTTTTTAGATTTTTTTTCCTTTTGGTAACCCTTTGAAAGTGTCAATTCAACGGCCCATCTTGAGCAGAGACTTTGTGTTAGCACTGGGCCAGTGCATCTTAGGATATGATAAAGATACCCAAGAGATGTTTGCTGCCTTGTAAGAATGTATAGTTTGCTTGAGGACATAAACGTGTATATTTGTTAGCAATTAATGCTCTATCAAGGCAGCTTTTACTCAAAAGCCCTGGGAACAGAGTCCAGAGCCGTAGCAGCTGTGTAATGTGGGCAATGACTCAGCTTGGCAAAGCTGAGAACTGTGTCTGTAGAACTGATGCCTTCTTGGGTTGTTGAGTTACTTTTAGAAAGCATCGATAGAATTACATCGGTGAAATAAGGTGCCAGGCATGTGGTAGACTTATCATAAATGCTTTTTGAAATTTATGACCAAACAGTTAAGAAAAATTAAGTGTCACAACAGTCAGCATACAGTGGAGCCGTAATGGACGGAAGTGAATGTGAAATGCTAGGGAATCACAGCTACTGCTGAGTGGTCTTTTGTCCTGATTCACGACATCTTTGCAGTTTTCTTAGATTCCTCTGCAGCAGGAGGCAGAGGCACAGCTGAACAGATTGGAATTAGAGAGGCTTGGGTTCTAAGTCCAGTTTCCCAAGTCACCTGAAGATGACCAACCTTCTCCGTCTTTAAGATGACAGTATTGATGACAGTATTGATGACAGTCCTCTGCCCGCAGGGTAGGGGTGAGGATGACTCGCATAGGGAGCACGAACCTAGAACATGATAAGGGATCATAGATGTGAGTTAATTCTATCAAAAAAGATCAATACCTAAGCAACATGTAGAAAGCCCGCCCTGCTCCTCCTTAGCAATGAGAGTTCCCTGGGGCCATGGGGAGAGGAGGGAAGAGAGTCAGGGGAGGGAGGAAGCAAGGGAGATGAAGCAGGGTGAGGGGTTATAGGAGTGGGGGTCAGCATTGCACTACTATAAACTAAAAGTAAAACCTTAGCCTCCCCAGCAACTTAACAGATTCCTGTTCAGCAAAGGGCACCCCAGAAAAACCTTAAAAATGAGTTTTCGGCTGGAAGAGAAGGGAAGTCGGACAGACTTCCCTATATTCCCTCTGTTTCAGAGTTCAGACTAATTTTGCAAGGTAAAGGTTAAGTCAGGCCTACAGGCCATCAATTTTCTTAACAGATCCCTTTGAGTTGTTTGTTGTGGCTTCCTCTCCCATTAGCAGATCCGTTCATCTTACTTAAGTATTCCTTTCTATTGACACTGTCTTTTTTTTAAATTATTTTTTATTAAATCATAACTTTATACATTGATGCATTCATAGGGTTCAGGGTACTGCTTCACTATACGATGTGGAATGTTTACATTGAACTAAGTAACACCTCTATCACAATTATACTCATTTCTTAATAGTTTTGAAATGCACCATTGCATCATGCACATTAGGTGAGGTCCCCCAAATACCCTCCCTCCTCCCATATCCCCCCTCCCCTCCCCCTCTCTCCTCTTCTCTTCTACTTTCTGGACTATAGTTATGTTTTGCCATTCCTATGAGTGTGTAGGTAGTTATATATTGATTTCATAGTAGTATTGAGTACCTCAGGTATCTTTTTTTCCATTCTTGAGAAACTTTACTAAGAAGAACATGTTCCAGCTCCATCCAGGTAAACAAAAAAGATGTGAAGTCTCCATCTTTTTATGGCTGCACAGTATTCCATGGTGTACATATACTACAATTTGCTAATCCATTCATGAGTCAGTGGGCACTTGGGCTGTTTCCATGTCTTGGCTACTATGAATTGGGCTGCAATAAACATTCTGGTGGAAATGTCTTTGTTGTAAAATAATTTTTGATCATCGGGGTATATACCTAGTAGAGGAATTGCAGGATTGAATGGTAGGTCTACTTTTAGTTCCTTGAGTGTTCTCCAAACTTCTTTCCAAAAAGGCTATATTAGCTTGCATTCCACCAGCAGTGTAGAAGTGTTC
The DNA here is from genome assembly GCF_000181295.1 of Otolemur garnettii. Lineage (NCBI taxonomy): Eukaryota > Metazoa > Chordata > Mammalia > Primates > Galagidae > Otolemur > Otolemur garnettii. Next base: position 3,048,586 of record NW_003852398.1, read on the forward strand.
CCTTCTCTCCACGTCCACATCAACATCTGTAGTTCTGGGATTTTGTGATGTGGGCTAATCTGACTGGAGTTAGATGATATCTCAAAGTGGTTTTGATTTGCATTTCTCTAATGATTAAGGATGATGAGCATTTTTTCATGTGTTTGTAGGCCATGTGCCTGTCTTCATCAGAGAAGTTTCTGTTCAAGTCTCTTGCCCACAGAGAAATGGGGTTATTCTTTTATTATTGATTAGTTTGAGTTCTCTGTAGATTCTAGTTATCAGACCTTTGTCGGAAGCATAACCTGCAAAAATCTTCTCCCATTCTGAAGGTTGTCTATTTGCTGTACTTACTGTGCTTTTGGCTGTGCAAAAGCTTTTCAGTTTGATCAGATCCCAGTAATGTATTTTTGGTGTTGCTTCAATTTTTGGTGATGCTGTCTTTTTTTTTATTTTAATTTTCTCTTGAAAGTTCAAATTATTTAATTGACTAATTTACTTAGTCACTCTATAGCTTGCACCCCAACTAGAGTGGAGTGGTATCATAATAGCTCACAACCCCAACTTCTAAGCTCAAGTGATGCTCCTGAGTAGCTGTGGTTACAGGTGCAGACACCACCTCCAGCTAATTTTTATAAAGACAGGGTCTCGTTATGTTGCTTGAACATAATTATCTTGAACTTTTGCCCTCAAATGATCCTCTCACCTTTTCCTTCCAAAGTGCTAGGATTATAGACATGAACCACCAAGCCCAGCCATGACCCCAAGTCTTTAGACAAAGCTTTATTTCTTTCAAAGAATCTCTGAACCGTCCTGCAACTTATAAGCCCCCCTTTGAGATGTCTCACCTGCCTGGGCCAAACCATTGCATTGGTTTATGATTTTGTCTGCAATTCCTATTTGCCTCAAATATATAAAACCAAACTAAGCCCAACCACATCAGGACCATTTACTAAAGGTTTCTTCTGTTTGTGTCCATGGTTACTCTTATTGGCTCAGAATAAACCTCTTTGAGTTGAAGGTGGGGTTCCATTAACACTTGGAGGAGGGAAAAGAGAAATGAGGTCTCAGAGCATTGCAGAAACCCTCAGTCCCAGGCAAGCTGAGACAGTCACTATAATGAAGAAAAGCTGGGCATAGTCAAGAGCAGATGCCTGAGAAACACAGGAGCATCAGAGGGATCCAAGCAAGGATGGCAAAGCCCCAAGAAAACCATTTCACAGAGTTGAATCCAATAGGAATACAATATAGGGTAATTTGCTACTACAGACAGCTGGTTAACCAGATATCTGGCCCTATACAACCCCAAGCATCATGCCTTGTTGGTTGTGCTGCAAAGATATTTTCCAAATCAGTGAGATGGCTGTGGTATATTCACTAACATAAGAAATGCTAGAAGCAGTACTAGCTCTTCAGCCCAAGCAGTGAGAGCCCAGGAGAAAAATTGAGAAGTTCAGAAAGCAGGGCATTAAGACTAGAGAACAGGGGAAGAAAACTGAGGCATGTGTTGTTAACGGGAAAACTGCCAAATGCTGTAAAATGATTTGAAGAGTCAAGATATGAGTGGCCATAGCCTAAGGAACATGGTCTCAAGGGGCTGTGAGAAGATGAGCCTGAGGCAGCCAGGTTACCAGTTGGTTTCATACTTCCCTGGAGTTAGGAATTATAGGTGAAAAGATAAACCAAAGTATTGGTTGGTTGGCCTGAAAAGGTGGGACATTTCAAAGCAGAGCCTTACAGACATAGGTGATTTGGGGGAGTTTTTTAGTTGGGGGCAATTGGTTAAAAGAGCTTTTCTAAAGACCTAGAGTCAGTGGCCAGATGTGGTGGTTCACACCTGTAATCCTAGCACTCTGGGAGGCCAAGGCAGGTGAACTGTCTGAATTCAGGAGTTTGAGACCAGCCTGAGCAAGAGCAAGACCTCATCTCTAAAAAATAGCCTGGCATTGTAGTAGGTGCCTGTAGTCCCAGCTACTTGGAAGGCTGAGGCAAGAGGATTACTTGAGCCCAAGAGTTTGAGGTTGCTGTGAGTTATGATGCCAAGGCACTCTAATGAGGGCAACAAAGTGAGACTTTATATCGAAAATAAATAAATAGATAAATAAATAAACCTAGAGTCCATAGAAAGGAATGCTTGAATCAAGAGGAGAGGTCTTATATCTGTCATATGATGCTATTCCAGGAAAGTAAGCTACATTGCACCTACACAAGGAGAGTTTTAAAAGCCATTTAATGAGATGTTATTATTTGTAGGCATAATGCACCAGACCTCTTGGAAAGGAATTTGAGCAAGAGAGAAAAAAAAAAAAGGAAGGAAGTCACTCCTCTGCTCCCCCTTTTGGCCGCTCCATGATGTAGTGATCTCTGTAGGCCAATGATGAGGAGGAAGTTTTGGGGTTTTTTTTTATTAAATCATAATTTTGTGTTGATAAGCAGGCTTATTCCTAGAGTTATCTCTTTGGCCAACTGGTGTTTGGTGATGATATTTTCAGTATTAGTGACGTTGATCTCAGGGGGAACACATGGTTTGAGCTGAATTTTTTTTTTTTTTTTTTGGAGACAGCCTCAAGCTGTTGCCCTGGGTTGAGTGCCGTGGCATCACAGCTTACAGCAACCTCCAACTCCTGGGCTCAAGCGATTCTCCTGCCTCCACCTCCAAAGTAGCTGGGACTACAGGCGCCTGCCACAATGCCTGGCTTTTGGTGGGGGGGAGGGGGGTTGCAGTCATCATTGTTGTTTTGACAGGCCTGGGCTGGATTTGAACCCGCCAGCTCAGGGGTATGTGGCTGGTGCCACAAGCGCCAAGCCGGTTTGAGCTGATTTAATTGTCTATTGCTTAACAGGTCAGAGAGAGATAGGCCTAGTGCTCAGTCTGAAAAGAAGGCCTGGATCCAATCTATTCCATGGTTATCATGATCAGATCTTTGATTGTGTCTTTTTTCTTTTCTTGTATCTGGCATAGCATTCACAGGAGATATATGATGATAACATAGCCAGGAGTGTCATAAAATAGCAAAGAAAGTTATAGTAGAATCAGAAGGCAGTAAATAATAAGTGGAAAATAAAAACCCTGCATGTATCATGATGTTCTTTAATTAGAAATAAAATTATAACGTGTTTACCCTCCTTACTAAAAATCATTTGATTGTTAGTAAATCTTATTTGAGGATTGTAGGACTGACACCAGATCAGAATGTAATAAATTTAATTTTTCTCCTGGCCTATTGGTCTCCACAGGAACAACATCTTGGGAAAGGTATAAATCGAATTCAAGAAGCATATCATCTCCAATGTCTAACTTGTCATAGGACTTGCTTACAGTTGACAAATCTATTTTCCCCACTACTTTTGTGTTGCACCATTTATTTGGAAAAAAAAGAGATTTCGTAATGGAAGAAATCGTATGGTGTCATTCTGTCAACCCTCTCAACAAACCAGTCCTTTCCATGTATGAAATTTTATATCCCATGAGGGTGGCTATTAGGGGGGAAACTTGGGAGAAATCAGGGTTCCAAGTGGCTTGAGGATCCTTTTCTGTTTCCAGAAACGGACAGGGAAATAGGTGCCATGGGTTTTTGTAGCTAAAAGTAGCCTATCAGCTTCCCATGGGGAGTATCCGTGTGTTGTATACAGCAGTCTCAAAGCCTGCCAGTTGAACTACAGAATACATTCATTTAAGCTTCCTTCATCTTTGACTCTTGAGGCTTAAGAATACAGAGTCTGAGGCTTGGTGCCTGTAGCTCAGTAGCTAGGGCTCTGGCCACATACACCAGAGCTGGCGGGTTCAAATCAAGCCCAGGCCCGCCGAACAACAATGACAACCAAAAAATAGCCGGGCATTGTGGCAGGCACCTGTAGTCCCAGATACTTGGGAGGCTGAGGCAAGAGAGTAACTTGATCCGAAGAGTTTGAGGTTGCTGTGAGCTGTGATGCCCTGGCAATCTACTGAGGGTGACAAAATAAAACTCTGCCTAAAAAAAAAGAATACAGTGTCTGCGATCACATGTACCATCTAAAAAGGTCTATAAATTTGGGGGACCATATATTTTCCATAGGTGTTGAGATCGAGCCTCAGCCCTGAGTATGGTAGGTCATTGTCTCATAGCTACCCAGGACTCCATCTGTAATAACACAGACAGGAGCGAGCCCTTACTGGGGTAGAGCACCTGCTTGTTCCCACTTTCAGGTTGGGGATTATTTTGTGGTGTATCTGGTCTCTTCTATCCATTTGATGAGTGCAATTTCCCTTCCCTTTCCCTCTTCTTGGAATAGCATTCCTTCTATGTGGCCTATTTTGGGGAAGGGACTTTTTTCTGAGGAATGTCTCTCTTTATTACCTGTGAATTTGGCTTACCCCAATATAACCAGCCAAGTTACAATTTCTCCAATAAAGTCACATTTCAGTCTTTTAGATGGTTGATTTGGGTGTGTTCACCAGGAAAGGTATTGCCATTGTATGCTAAGGATAAATGGAGTCAACCCAGAATGACTGGCAATCCCAGATGATTGGGGGGTGAGTAGAGGTTACATCTAAGTATGCCTTCATCTGGGTGTGCCATAAGGCTTCCCAGAGGCACCCTTACCCGGGGGTGGAATTTATGTTGTCAGGGACTTCTGTTCACCAACTGATCTCCATGTATAGTTTTATAAGGGCAGTGCCAGTGTGGTTGGTGCCAGATGAGGGCGTCCAGCCACACACACGGGTCTGGTGCTTATTTGGTAAGGTTATGCCCTGGCAGTTTACATGGGGGCAGCTGTTTCCTCCATCATATCCAGGCAATTGTCTAAGCTTGTCCTCGCCAGCATCTATTGTTATGCAATATTTTATCTAAGTAGATCTCCTCAACAATTGTCCCGAGGCATTGATAGGTAAATATTGCCGCAGGGCATCATATTTGGTGAGAGGCTTATAATAGAAAAGGGGGCACCTCAGGGAACGTTTGGAGTGAAACTGTTCTGTTCAGAGGCTTTCATTTCGATCTGTTTTATGTCATACTAAACCACGTGGGCTCTGTCAGCAGAAAATCGGTGAGGATTACAGGGGAATCAGAAGTTTTCAGGTTTGAAGAGAGAAGGATGGGTGTGGAGTGGGCAAATAGAGGAGATTATGGGAATAGGATGAGCACGTAAAACATTTTTCTAATGTCAACAAGGAAATTTACAACCATGCTCATTGAGAGAATTACACCAAGGGAGATTCCACAGATCCCAAACAACCTCTTAGGGTCTCAGCTAAAGCATTCGGGGTTGTCAGCAATATATTGTATAGAAAGTAGAATAAGAATGAGAGTCATTTCAGGGTTCCTGAGGACAGGTCTGGTCCGATATCTCTGGAAGAATGTTTACTTTTGTTGTTGCTCTGTGGACTGGCTGGGCCTCTGACATCTTCCAAAATCATAGGCAAGAAACAGAGACTGATTCAGAGGTCCAGGTGTGGTCAGGTGCTCGTTTTATGTGTAAGGAGTGAATCCCAAAAGTGACTGCCTTTAATTCTGCAGCACAAGAGTAAAAGTGAGGTCCTTTCCAGCAGGATTGAAAGGTGTCTTTTAGTTGGTGCCTTTTAAACCATGTAAGAGCAAAAACCAGAGGGCAAAAGCAAGGTTACAAAATTAACTTGTCTACGAGTACTGCACTATTGTTGTCTTGGTTTTAGCTGCAGACTTGTAGCACTTTGCTATATAAAACATAAGCGTTTTGTAAAACTTATTTAAGCCAAGGAATTTATAGATTTTTGTTGTACTGCAATATTTTTATGGTCTTTTTAGTAATCTTTCCTAAGGTGGCCAATACATTTCTTATTATATGTATCTCTATTTTCATAAATTTTGGAACAACTATATCCAGAAGCTTTTACCACCAGGTATCTTGGCAATCCTCCTCTAAGTCTGTGGGAAGCAGGGCACTGTTTATCATTGGGTGAGGGGAAAGGGGGCCACCCAATGGCCTAAGAGGCAAAGTTCCCCAATTTGCCAGCTGTTTAAGCATCTGTGTGTCTGTCCTTGATTTGGAGGATTTGAGCAAACTTCATCCCTTGAAATTGGCCCTTCCAATCTCACACCCCCACATCTTCTGCTATAGTCTCTGGGCACAGAGGGAGAATGTTTGTACAGCTTTAGCAGAAGGCTGTGGGCAATAGAGAACAGATGGGGTCCAGTGGAATTGAATAGTTTTGAAATTCTGAAGATACCAAGAGAATCCTTCTATTGACTTAATTTTTGATTCTGGAAAACAAAACGTAAAGAATCAGTAATACTTTAAACAAAAAATTATAAAAACATTTAAGTCTTCTATTAGGTTAGCCCTGTGCAATTAATTCTTGTTCTGTTTGAAGCTGAGTTAGTGACCCTCATGAATGCATCAGCTTTTAAGTTAAACCCCTGAAAGTGTTTACCGAAGTGCAATGGAAACTAAGTTGTGAACTTAGCAGAAGCCTCTGAGAGTACTCATCACTATCATTTCCAGGATGTTCCTAAAGGCAGCACCAAATTTTGGACTGTCCCTGATTACAAACTGCTTTTTGAGAAGAATCAAAATAAAGGAATAATGGTCTGTGGATAACCAAAGTCTTAGAATAGGCATGCTTAAAGACACACAAAAAATTCAGTTATTTCTTGATGTACAACAAGCTAATATAAAAATTATAATCACTACTAATAACACGTACCAAGACATACCAGAATTTTAGAATCTCATACAATTTTGAAACATTAATAATACTAAAAGAAAGTTAAATATCATTTCATACTTGATGTTTCTTATATAATTTCAACCCACCAAATACTTAATTTATGAGTGCTCCTTCATTTACAAGCCAATTTAGTACTGTGTAAACATGACATACAACGTATTACATGTACATACATAAAATACATCTAAACATACACATAAAAATGCAAAAGAAATCAAAGGTTCTATAGCCTTTACCTCAGAATTCTAGCCATGAAACTGTAATACACACTTGCTGGTTTACATTACAATTAGATCCAAATTATTTCTAACAAAATTAGAACTCATTCACATGGCTAAGCTTTAGTTGCCCCAATAAGAAGATTGTGGACCTCGGCTTGGTGCCCATAGCTTAGTGGTTAGGGCACAGGCCACACGCACGGAGGCTGGTGGGTTCAAACCCGGCCAGGGCCTGCTAAACAACAGTGACAAAAATAACAAAAAAAATAGCTGGGTGTTGGAACAGGCGCCTGTAGTTCTGGCTCCAGGGAGGCTGAGGCAAAAGAATCTCTTAAGCCCAAGAGTTTGAGGTTGCTGTGAGCTGTGACGCCACAGTACTCTACAGAGAGCAACATAGTATGGCTCTATCTCAAAAAAAAAAAAAAAAGAAAAGAAAAAAGAAACCAAAAGAAGAGTTTGCATAAAGCCGTTTCTATGGCAGTTTCTTTTTATTTCTTTCTTTCTTTTTTTTTTTTGGTAGCGACAAAGTCTCACTTCGTTGCCCTCAGTAGAGTGCCATGGTACCACAGCTCACAGCAACCTCCAACTCCTGGGCTTAGGTGATTCTCCTGCCTCAGCCTCCTGAGTAGCTGGGACTACAGGCGCCCCCCACAATGCCCAGCTATTTTTTTGTTGCAGTTTGGCTGGGTCCAGGTTTGAACTCGCCACCCTCTGTATATGGGGTAGGCGCCCTACCCACTGAACCACAGGTGCCACCTGGCAGTTTGATTTTTAAAACCCTCTTTAGCCCCACACCCTTTTCCTCCCAGTTTCAAGTAGATTTTCAGCCTCTCCCCTTTTTTCCACTTTCAGGTAAGTTTTCAGTGTTTACATTGAAGCTAGAACTGGCTGAACTGCACAGAAAGCCAAGTTCTCCAAGTGGCTTTGGATTAGAAATCCCATAGCAGTGAGTTTTATCTCAACACCAGTAGAATGTAACAGCAGATTCAGAGTGGGCAGAAGAGAAAACAAAGAGATAGGCAGAAAATTTAAGGGACTTTAACTTCATAAGGGCAGGTCAACCCATTGAGCTCTGAATTTTCCTTAATTTGCCCTCCAGTTTACACAGGTGCACAATAATTGTCCATAATATGTAATCAACTGCTGGCCTAGAAACCTGGCCTGCCTTTGAACCATTTTATTTACACAAATACTTGCAAGTGAAGGCACTCTAAACCAATCGGAGTTCCTGAAGGGAGCTCTTTTTGTCTTTGTTTTTAGAGGGTTGTTTCACATTTTTCTTCAAAAGAAGGTGCCAAACTGTGGCCCCGGGCTTCTTGCAGTGGATCAGAGGGTGCTAATTTGGGCAGGACGCCACCGTGCATCATCAGTGAGTCATTCCCATCATCTTACAAGTCTCAGTTTCTCTCTTCACAGGGTTTATCACCTCTGAGGGACCTCAAAATGCCCAGTGATCAGCTCTTATATGCATTTCTTGGATGAGCCTTTATTTCATTGATTGTATTGGGGTTTCCCTTTATGGGAGCACTGCACATCTCAGGAAGTCACCCCAGACACTCCCACTTGGGTTCCTGGTCACCCAGGGTCCCCCTAGTCTGGGAGGAGTAAATGCCCTTTCTCTTTGGAGCTGAGGAACTTAGCCTCCCATTTATCTGTGAAAAGTTTGGTTTCTGGTGAAAAGGCACAGACAAGCCCACTGAGACTGATGGCCAGAGGGAAAGGCAAGGGAAGGACACTTTAGAACGCCCCTCTAGATCAAAATTAGCATCTCAAACAACTTCCTAGGAAAGAACAGGCAGCTCAGAAGAAACCGGGAAGCATCACCCAAGAGCATAGAGGCCGGGGCTCGGGAAGACTGACCCCATCTGCCCACATGAAAAGCTCAGCGCCCCAGGCGCCCAGGAGCAGCCCGTGCCAGTGTCAGGTTTAGGTGATCGTGAGTCTTCCGAGAGCTCCTGCCTTAAAGCACCAAAATTGTTAATGGGAAAACCTACAAAATCTGTGAAATAACATAAAGAGGTTTGTCAGGAGTTGGGGGTCCCCGTTCCCCAACTCAGTTGACCTGGTTCATTTACTTGACTGAGCAAGAAAGTTCAACTGAGACACAGGGGTAAGCAAAAGCAAGAGTGAGCAGAAATTGAAAATAAAACTGGAGTGGCACAGGCCGTGTGGACAGACCCCAGCTGTCACCTGCGCGAGTCTCAGGGTAACAGCAATTGTATTTAGAGGAACAAAGGAAAAGTTTTGAGCGCTTCCAAAGAGAGTTGGGAGTGAGCCCCTCCCGTGGAGGAAAAAACGGTGTGAGAGACAGAGGTGCCAAGGTCTGCCCAGGTATAAATACTTCATTTGAAATTGGCTGCAGTCTTTCACCGACCTCTCTGTAGCATTGCCCTTTTCTATTGGTCATGGATTGTCTCTTTCTATTGGTCACTGGTTACCTAGGTTACTTCACATCCACATTCTTATGGACCTTTCAGCCTTTCTGTTTCAGCAGGCTAAATTTTTCTCCTACCTTCCTTGAAACTCCTTTCTTTGAGTGCCTTCTCAAGGTTTATGTTGAACTGAAAATGTGTGACTGGAGCCCAGAGAAGACAGCCTCAAGAGACCTTGAGAAAACACACCCAAGGTGGCCCAGCTAGTTGGGTTTTATACATTTATGGAGACAGGAATTATAGTTAAAACCGTGAATCAACATGTGGAAGGAAGGTATCGTTCGTTTGGCCTAAAAAGGCAGGAAACCTTGAAGTGCGGCCTTACAAGTCAAAGGGGCGTTTAGGGATTTTTTTGTTGTTTTGACAGTTGGTTGAAAGAGTTAAGCAAGGATACAAGTGAATCTTTCTAAAAGCAGAGTATGAATGTCTTAACTCAATAACTAAGAAAATGACATGAAGGCCACATTGACCAGTTTGATGAGAGTGTTTCAAAATGTGTATGAAAACACCACACTATACCCCATGATTGCATTAATGTACACAGCTATGATGTAATAAAAAAATCTTGAAAACACTTGAGTTAAGGAAAGGAGGTCACAGCTCTAGGTTGAGGCTGGTCACCAGAAACACCAAGCCAGGATTACAGGGTCGGAACTTTCAGCCTGTAGGGAAGGGAGAGGAGTTGAATACTAAATGGACGACCAGTGGCCAGTGGTTTAATCATTCATGTCTATGTAATGAAGCCTCAACAAAAACCCAAAGGCCTGGGATTGGGGAGCTTCCAGATAACTCAACACATGGAGGCTTATATGAAGGTGAAGCTGAACGCATCCATGTGCAACTCCGTGGGACAGAAAGAAGCCCCTGTGACTAGGAGACCCTGTCCAATGTCCTACTTATCTTTTTAACTGCCTTGTTTATTTGTACTCTTTACAATATTTGTTTTAATAAACCAGTAAAGGTTAAGTATTTCCTTAAGTTCTTTGGGTCACTCTAGCAAATTAAGTGAACTCAAGAGGGGTGTAGGGACAGGAAAAAGTGTTTGGGCTTTCTCTCCGTGGCCTTGGGTAGGGGACAAGACGCAGTTGTCTAGGCTTTCTTCCCATGGGAAAGTGCCTTGTGTTCCCAACAAGCCACAACTATGGACAGTGAAGTCGTGCTTCTGGAACTGCTGCTTGGCACGTTGCCACTTTTGTTCTCCTGGGTTTATAATAAAGGTGCACAGGACCTTTCCCCTGCGCAGACTGTGGACCTCGGATGGCAATGTGTGATCCCCGGCCACCGGGAGCTAAGGTGGACTTGCCGTGCTTGCCCCTCCTGCCACCGTGTGAGCTGAATAGAGCATGTTCCACCTGCCCTCCACGCCTGAGTTTCTCTCCAGTCTGGTTGGGAACCCCAACTTGAAGCAGGTTGATCAGAAATTCCAGAGGCCTTGACTTGCAACTAGTGTCTCTGTGGGGGGGGGGTGCAGATTTGAGGACTGAGCCCTCACCCTGTGGGATCTGATGCTGTCTCCAGGTAGATGGTGGCAAAACTGAATTAGAGGGTACTCAGCTGGTGTCAGCTGCCGCTGACTACTTGCTAGGTAGTGGGGTTTGTTGACAGACTTTCCCGTGTTGATGATTGCTGTGGTGTGAGAGAAAAGGAAAAAACTGAGTTTTTCCACTTTCCGAGACTATAATTTCATAAACCATGACGAGAACAATAATCATGATGATAGCTAACATTTCTAGCACTTTTTATTTCCATAAAATGCTAGCGCATTTTATCTTTTTTAAAGGCTCATAACAATTCTTATTGTACAGGTACAATCTCTATTGTGCCCATTACACAGATTAGGAAACTGAGGCTTAGAGAGGTCAGCTCACTTGCCCAGATCACCAGGAGCAACAGAAAAGCTCAAAGGGCTGATTGGCTGTGTTTCAGCTTCCCCTCACACATCTAAGAGGGGTGTGCCCCAGCAATGTGTCTATTGGCTGAAGAAAGGGGAGTAGATGTTGGGGAGGTCAACACCCCAGTTCACAGCCCAGGGCACCTCAAGGCACACTGCCACCAAACATTCACCTTTAGCGCCAACTGTATTCATGAAATTCAATCTAAAATCTAGCCTTTCCTAAGCACTTCTGTATGCTGGTGATAGACCAGTGATTTTCAACCAGGGTGCCTTGCGAGGATCTTAGGTGTGCTACAAAAATTTGAAAGACCATTAATTAAGTTATTTTTGAAAGATGTTCAAAGCCCAGTAAGTGTTCTTTTACTCTTCTGGCAGGGGGGAATCAACACAGTGTAAATGTGCTGTGGAAATTCAACTATAGGCTCAAGTGTGCAATGAGATTTTTTTTAAAAAAAGACTGAAAAACACTGTTATAGACTCATTGAAAGTAAAAACCCCTAGATGCAAAGTCATCAGCCATACGCTGCATGTACTCCAGCTCCTGAAGGCATGTTTTCACATTTTGAATTTTCCCTGGTTCAGTTAAAATAGTTATTTCTGACAATTGGTGAAGAACTTTCCCTCAACCTCCAAAATCTATTTTTTTCTTTCTATCTCTGAGAAAACAGGGTGTGTAATTCTAAGAACCTAATTATCAGCTTATTCAGAAGAGTCAGCTTGCTTGGGCTGTGTTTGTGGTGTTGGGCTCAACGACACTGAAAACTACTTGCACGACATTATAATTAGCAGAGTCAATCACGCTACCCTCACGGCACTAAATGAGGACCTTTCTTTCTGGAAAAAAATTGAAGGGAACCCTTTTTCAATGACAAATAAGTAGCAGGATAAGAGGTAGTCAATTTAGTGGTTTGAGTCACACAGATTAGAGTTCTAATCCCAGTGTTAGCCTCTCTAGCTATGTGACTTTGAGCAAATGACTTAATGTTCCAGAGCAGGAATCCTCAAACTTTTTAAACAGGGGGGCCAATTCACTGTCCCTCAGACCATTGGAGGGCTGGACCGCAGGCCCCGGGATGAGTTGGCTGCTAAGCAGGACAGGCAGTGACGGCAAAAACACCCTGCAGGCCGGATAAATGTCCTAGGTGGGCTGCATGTGACTGGCAGGCCATAGTTTGAGGATGCCTGTTCCCGAGTCTCAGTTTCCTCTTCTGTAGAACGGGCTTAAAATGATTTCCCTCGCATGACTGTGTGAGGTTAGCAAAGTAATGCATGCCAGAGCAAGTCCCGGAATGTCTGGCACAAAATGGTAACATTATTTTTTACTTGAGATCTTTAGATTATTTCACGGGAGTAGGATAATGGACTGGGAATGCTGTTAGATTGTAAATTCCTCTCCTTATGTGGTTACTCATTGCTTGGATAAGAAGTTCACTGTTGAGACTGGAAAAAGGCCCCTGCCCTTCTCCCTTCTTTCCCAGAAGAGGCCCAGCTCCGAATGCTCAGACATGAAAAGATCATTAGCTTAACTTCCTCGGTTTCCTATCTATCAAATGGGCTGATCTCCAGCTCACTGCTTTGTTGTGACTATTGATTAAGTATATAAAACGTCCCCCTCAGTGCCCAGCACATAGTTGCAGCCCCATACTGACAGGTTTCTTCCTTTCGGTGCCCGCTGCACCATTCATTACTCTCCTTGGTGCTATGAGGAAGGCAGGGCATGGATCCTGTCCCCACGGAGTCCAGGTCACTCTGGCGGATAACACTGGAACGTGAACTCATCTCCGGCTGCACTGCTGTGCATGCTCTAACGCTCCACAGCTGTCTCATTCTCTCAACAAAGACCTACCCTGTGCTCCCCCTGGGCTGTGCCATTGCAGCAGTCCGGGCCTGACTTCAGGAGGGCCTGACCAAGGCTGGAGGCAGCACAGCAGGGTAACACGGGGCAGCCCCTGTGCCTCCTCTGTCCCTGCCTCCTCCTCTCTCTTCCCTGCTTATTATCCCTCTGGTTTTCTTTTCCCCAGGGCTTCACCACCCACCTACGCAGCCAGCCGCAGCCAGCCACATTCTGATGAAGTTAATACCCAGCGTCAGCTTTAAATACTAGTTAGCTCAAGGGAGAGAGCCTACCTCCCCCATTGCCCACCACCGAAGCAAAAAATTACTGACAAGAGGCATATTCCAGCTGGGCTAACCCTTTACCTCACCCACAGCCCAGCTGTACAGCACTCAGTCCTTTGTTCATGCTCAGGACAGGTATTCCTGAACAGCTAGTCAGTGTTCCATTGTTCTAGGCCAGAGGACAGCATATTTTTTTCTATGAACGGTGAGATAGTGACTATGGAAGGCTTGGCTAGCCATGCGGTTTCTATCACAACTGCTCCATGCTGCTCTTGTGACATAAACAATTCATAATCAAATGGGGCAGCTCTGCTGCACTGAACTTTACTTACAAAAACAGGATGTGGGCTGGATCATGCTCACCCCTCTCTAGACACCAGGACACAACAGAGAATAGGACAAGACGCAGGCCCCTTCCTCATGGAGACCAGCACCTGGAAGTGGAGACAGACAACCAGAGCGGATGTGAAGAAGGAGGGAAAAGGGCTCAGTGACCATGACAGTAGCTTGTCATGTATTGAGCACCGACTCTTCGCCAGACACTGTACCTAAGATATTTCCTTTTCCAACAACCCTGTGAAGGCAGTATTCTTTATTATCGTTTAAAGATGAGAAAAATGAGGCAGGGGAAGGTGGTGACGTGACCTCTCTGCACAGCAGTGCAGTGACCAGTGATGGAACCAAGACTTGAACGGGCAGGTCTGACTCCAAAGCACCCGCTCGCTCCTAAATGCTGCCTCTCTCTGGAGGTCTGGGGGGGGTGGGGGTGGAATCCACAGGGTTTGAAGGGGTGATCCTTAAGCTGCAGCTTCAAATACTTGTTGGACTTCCCCAGACAGGGAGGGGAGGGGAGAGAGCACTCAGAGGCTTCAGGGGGGGACAGGCAGGGGAGAGCCTGCCCTCTACCCCACCAGGCAGAGCTAACCATTCAAGGAGGAAGTGAGGCATTGTTGGGTTGGAAGATCCCTGAGGACATGGGCTGGGTTTATCTACTCTCTCCTAGTGCACTGTAGAAGGTTCTGGAAAGCCTGCTGAGTTGAGACCAGCCTCACTAAAGGACCCACAGGTACTTGACTCAAATTCTCGTCCCTGCTGTGTGCTTCCCACCCCCAGGAGCTTCCTACCCTGTACACAATCATGATCACCTGATCCTCAGTTTCTGGTATTATCTGGCTCATGCTCCATCCCCAGCTTTCCCTTAGTCTCTTACTCACCAAGGTCCCCAGGACAGGAACTATCAACAAACCAGAAAGCCTGAGTTTGTTAACTTTATGGAACAGGGGAGCATCCCTGGGGATATGTAACTGAAGACAATCCCTCTGCAGTGGACTCTGTCTCCAGGGCCAGCAACCTCACAGCCTCAGAAGAAATGGCTGCCATATTTGCTGACCCAACCCCCAGAGCTGGCCCTGAGGAATGTTGCAGGGTGGCCCCAGTCCCTGACTTTGAAGCTTCTCAAACCATCCACTGGCTGCTGCTCTGAGGTCCACCCTCCTGCTCTGCTCTAGCCTCCAAGACAGAGCACCTGTAACCACCTGACACCACCTGACATATTTTTACTTGTTAATTGGATGTCTCTCCATAAATATGTCAGCTCCATGGGGGCAGGGACTTTATTTTGTTGCCCTTTAAACAGTGCCTGTGTATGGTAGATGTGCAAAAAATATTTCTTGAATGCAGAATGGATGGATGGATGGATGGATGGATGGATGGATGGACAGAGGGATGGAGTGTGGCAGGGGCTGCTTTAAACTCTGACTCCACACCAGATTTACTGCATGATGGGGAGTGTTGCGTCACCTCCGAGTTTCCTCAATTATCAAACTCAGAGGATAATGCTATTTAGCTGCCTCACAGCACAAGAGATAAACACTTCACAGCCGGTCTTCACTATGGTCTTCAACTAATCAGGGCAGTTGCCGGCCCCATCAAAATTGGCCCTTCACAGGCCCGCCAGATGCTGGCCTTGCTCTCGGGAATGACAGTCCACACAAGATGCTAGCACCTTTTTTGGCCTATGGTAAGTGCAAAGCAAATGGCATCTGGAAGATACATTCACTCAAAAAGTGGGCGCTGCTTTTACTATTATTATTTTGTTTTATGGAACTTTCCCCATTCTATATAACAACATACCTGGCCGGGCACAGTGGCACATGCCTGTACACCAATACTCTGAGGATCATTTAAAGTCAGAAGTATAAGAACGGCCTGGGCAACATAGAAAGAACCCCAGCTCTATGCAAAAAAAATGTTTTAAACAGCTGGGCATGGTGGCATGCACCTATAGTCCTAGCTACTCAGGAGGCTGAGATGGGAGGATCCTGTGAGCCAAGGAGTTTGAGGTTACAATGAACTATGATCAAGCCTCTGCACCCTAGCCTGGAAGACAAAGCAAATACATAAATAAACAACTCACAACTCATATCTTCACAACTCATGAGGCAAGGATCACTATTTCCATTTTAAAGATGCGCAAACTAAGAATGAGAGCTATCAAGAAACTTGGCACGTCACACTTGTCTCATTCATTCATTCATTTATTCAACAAGGGGCCAGGGATATAACAGTGAACAAAACAAAGCCCTTGCTCTCATGGAGCTGACATTCTGGAGGGGAGAGGCACCCTAGGAACAAACAAAAATATGACAAGTGTTCAGAAGGCCAAGAAAACTGAGAAGGAGAGAGACTGTGGCCAGAGAAGGCCTCTCTGAGGAACTGATGCTGGACAGTGGAAATGAGGCAGAAGACACATGGTTCTGGCAGCAAAACAGCATGTTCCAGATCCTGAGTGGAGGTGAGCTGGGGTGCTCTCAGAGCAGCAGTGGTGATAGAGGAGGAGATCCATGCGTAGCTGGAAGCCAGATTGTGGGGGCCTGGTAGGCCATTTGCAGACTCTGGATGTCACTCTCAGTGAGAGAAGCCATGCTGAGAGGGCTTATGGAGAGACTGAACAGTCAGAAAGGTCAGAGATGAGTCTGACCGTCCACGACTCACGGTGCCCCTGGCCTATAGACCCATGTGTCCAAAGGCATCCTGGCTTATCGAGCACAGCAGGGAATGGAGCGTGGCCCCAGTGCCTATAGCGTCCACCTTCTCCTGCCCACGGGGTGAGCTGTGCAGAGAAAGGAGCAACCCAGAGCAGAGAGGCGGGTCTGTGTGCCCTGTCCCCAGGACTAGGGCACATCCTCACTCCCTCTGAAGAAGGGGCAGGGGCGGGGACAGGACTTGTAACCTGCACTGGCCCCTACAGCCTTGGGGCACCAGCTATCACAGAAAGACAGTAAGGAGAGAAAATATTTTCTTAAAAAAAAAAAAAAAACAAGAATAACAAGCCCACATAGGAACATTCATTTCCTAGTAAATCCTAACTGGTAAAAGCAACATCAGCCAACACTTCCATAAATAAAACATCACGCTCCTCTGTGTGAATCCATTCTGATTTCACTCTTCTCCATGCTGCAGGCAGATGTGGGTAGAGCAGAGCAACTGCCTGGGCTCACTTACGCTTTTCTAGCTTTTAAGTGAGCATAAATGGTAGGCAAGTTTCTTTGTCCATTAAAAATGTAGTTCTCAAACATTTTAACTAAGGTCAAGAAAAAAATTCTTGGGTCAATTGGAATAAATTTCCTTTTATTTCTGCTTTTCACCCTACAATGAAAATTTGTGAGCTTCCTAGGAATGAAATGCCATGGCCTTTGATCACATCATGAAGAGTCCCGGCCCACAGCATTGGTTACTGTGCAGATTGCTTTTCTGAAGCATGTGCCATGTGGGAAGGGTGAAGAGATGAGAGAGAGAGGGGTCCAAAGAGGGACACATTTTAAATCATTGACATTAAGCTGGTTGCTGATCTGTTTCTGGATAAATTCATGTATATGTCACACAAATCTGCAAGGAATCTTAAAGAGACAGCAAATGATATATTCTTTTTGACAGTATCTAGATGCCAGAAATAAGTTTCTGGACCTCATCTCCAGCAATGGGCTTAAAGTGTGTCATTACCCTGCAGGGCTGCGAGCTGAAGGGAAGAGCATGTGTGTGGTAGGATTTAGTCTACATTCAAAAAGATGAATTTAAAACACTCATTATCCCAATTCTTTTCTCAAAGGAAAAAAGCAGGCTGTAGAGATGCCAAAAGCTGTAGCTGTGTCTGTGTGTGAGCTTTTTCTCTCGGAAATTTTTTTAAAGGGAAATGATCATAAGGGAAATCTGAGCTGAGCGGGTTTTCTGCCTTCCTGGCTGTGTACATGCTGATCCTTTTGCCTTGGGTGCCCTTGCCCACTATTTCTGCATAAAGAATTTCTACTATCCCTTTAAAATCCAGCTTGAAATCCTGCTTGGGGTATGGTGAGTTAACTCCCAGCAGACATCAATCCTCCCAGAAATAACAATTTAAACTATGGACAGAATATAAAAGGCAACTATACTGAAGATTTCAGAGAGTGATTAAAAGCAGGCACATTTTGGAAGGGAGTCAAATGTTGAAAGAAATAGCACTGGGTGAGTTCTCCAGTTTTACAGCTTTGGTTTGAAGGTGGGCTGAGATCTTAGAGGGGTGTGAGACAACTGAAGCTCTGATAGAAAACCCACGATCTCTCTGAGAGACAAGAATACCGAGCCGAGGGTGGCCACGGCCACTAAAAAGTGAGGGAAGCAGGATCCAGGAAAGAGGACACCTAGAGAATGGGAGCCTCAGGTCAAAGTTGTGTCAAGTGTGTCCAAGTATCTGGGCAACCTCCTGAACCATGCATGTGTGGTAAAGACTCAAGGTAGCACAAATAAATATTAAACGCTGGCCTGATCACTGAACCACCACTAACCACAAGCAAGACAGAGATAACAGAATCTAATTAATTGTCTGCTGAAACAAAAACAACAACATTTGGGGGGAAAATATTACAGAAATCCAGAGTTTCCACAATATCATAATCAAAATGCTCAAGATAAAATCAAATTCAACATATAAAAAAGGTTACTCACTTTTAAGGAGAAATAAAAGTCAACAGTGGTAAACCACAAGATGATTCTGAGATTAGAATTACCAGAAAAAAATTTTAATTGAACTCAGTGAGGTAAAAAAAAAAAAAAAAAAAACATGATTATAAATAAACAGATAGGAAGTATCAGAGAAATAGAACGTGTGTGTGTACATGTGTCACCCATGTATGTCTGCCAAATGGGGGAAAACATTATTCTCACCTTCACAAAAAAAAAAAAAAAAAAAAAAGGCAATCTGAAAAACTAAAAACTTTTCTTGAGTTTATCACTTCTAGACACTGGGCCTATCATTTAAACTGCTCAAGGCTTAAGGATTTAAGGTAAAGACAATATCTTAAAGATGGAGGGAAATACTGTATACAAGTGAAAAAAAGATAAGAATATTGCAGACCTCTTAGGAAAAAGTATGCAATCCAAAAGAAATAGAGTGGCTTGTTTAAAAACTGGAAAGATGCTTTCAACACAGAATTTCATACCCAGCAAAAATATTTTTCCAAAATGAAAGAAATAAAGGTTTGTAGACTAACAAAACCAGAGATAACTCACTGCCAACAGATCTGCACTGCAAAAATTGTTAAAATAAGTTTATCAGACAGAAGAAATATGATACCAGACAGACATTTAGAGCTACATCAAAACAAAGCATAATAAACACTGAAAGTAGAAAAAAACAAATATAAAAATCATTTGTTCTTATTTTAACTAAATCAAATGATGCTACAGCAGCAAAAGTAATGACACACTGTGTGTTTATAGCCTGTATAAAAGTAAAATGTATGGCAACATTAGCGCAAAGGATAAGACAGAAGAATCGGTGGTACGCCCTGCTAAGTTCCTTTCACCACAGGAGACATGATACTGGGCCATAGAATATTTAGAATTCTGCTTTTTGAAAGATGCTGTTAAAAGAATTAAAAAGACAAGCCACAGACTGGAAGAAATTATTTGCGAATTACATATCTGACAAAGGACTTATACCCAAATACCTAAAGAACTTGAAAGACTCAGTAAAGTTAACCAGTTTGATGAAAATATTTCAAATGGTATATGAAAACACCACACCGTACCCCATGATTGCATTAATGTACACAGCTATGATTTAATTTAAAAAACTCAGTAATAAAAAATAAAACATTTAAGAAAAAACAGGCAAAAGATTTGAACAGACATTTTACCAAAGAAGTTACACAACTGGCAGATAAACACATGAGAACAAGTGAATTAGAGCTGCAACAAGATACCGCTTCAAACCTATTAGTATGGAGAACATAAAAATATTGGAAATCACAATACTTACTGTTGGTGAGATGAAGAACAACTGGAACTTTCATCCACCACTAGTCGGGATGTGAAACAATACGGTCACTGTGGAAAGAAGTTGGACAGTTTTTTATAAGGTTAAATATACACTCATCACAGGACTCAGCCAATCTGGATCTTCCTAGGTATTTTCCCAAGGGAAATGAAATATGTATACAAATATTTAGAGTGGTTTTATTTGCCATCAACAAAATCTAAATACAACTCTGCATATTCTTGAACTGCTCAATGAGCAAACTGTGGGGCACGCGTACAATGGAACGCTCCTCCACAATAGAAAGGCCCTGTCATCGTAGGGTTGAGATTCCACAGCATAAATAAATCCCAAATCCATCACGATGCATGGAAGATGCCAGGCTCAGAATGCTCTAGCCTGCAAAATCCCATTTGTATGTAATACAATGTCCTCAAAAACACCAAACGATGGGGACTGAAAACAGAACCATCGTTTCCAAGAGCTGAGGGCAGGAGGATTAACTACAAGAGGGGGGGATTTGAGGGGTGATTAATGCAATTGTTCTGTGTCTCAATTGTGATGATAATTATACAAATCTATACACTTGTCAAAACTTGAAGAAATGTATACTGAAAGGGATGAACCTTACTACCTGTGTCATAACTTATTAGCAAAAATATCAGCATACTGCCTGAAAGTAGCCACTTATATAAAGGTCAAGGAAAGGCAAATTAATGTAGAATAATGCAAATAAGATCAGCAGTAGCCTGGGACTGTTGGGTCGGTGCAGGAGACAAAGAGTATCAAAAGGTATGAGAAACCTTTTTGGAAATTTGAAAATAATTCTTGTTATCTATTGTGACGCTGGTCTCATGGGCATACCCTGCCAAAATTCATTGGCTTTTATATTTTAAATGGGTGCAATTTCTAAGACATAAATTATACTTCAATAAACTTTTTTTTTAAAATCAAGCTCAAATTTTGTGTCCTCTTTGAAGCCTCCCAAGATCTCTCCAGGTGTTATGAATCCTTCTTCTCCTGAACTCCATCAATATACGCATGCTTTTTACAGTGTTGGCCATGTGGCCCTAAAGTCACAGTCTCTCTTCCCATGAAGGTCATGTCTCATTCTTCATCCAGGGGTCCTCAAACTTTTTAAACAGGGGGCGGCCAGTTCACTGTCCCTCAGACCGTTGGAGGGCCGGACTGCGGGCCCCAGGACGAGGGGGCAGCAGAGGCAAAAACACCCAGCAGGCCGGATAAATGTCCTAGGTGGGCTGCATGTGGCCCACGGGCCGTAGTTTAAGGACGCCTCTGCACAGAGCCTTGAATTCACTTTCAACAAAGATGCCGTGTGTATCTGTCATGGGCTAGTCAATGGCTGCGCCTTTATGAAGATTACAGTATAGCTAGAAAGAAAGATAATCTGGTAAATGAATTAGATGAACTCGCCAAGACTCAGTTTCTTTCTCTGTAAAATGGAGGTAACGCCCACCCAGGTGTTATGAGGATTAATTACATGGGTCACGTAACCATGTCCAAAACACAGTACGAAATCAGTACGTGTTGGCTCTTACAGCTTTTACCAAATATTAAGCTATTAAAATTAATTACTTCGGTAACAATGGCCAGGAAGGAAATTGACCTGATTTAGTGACAGAAATAATGAGAAAGAACCCAATTCAGGAAAGGTATTGGGATGTGGCCCTTCTGAGAGCTCATTTAAGGTGGAACCTGATATATGAGAAAGCACCAGCCAGGTAAAAGGCTTTTGTGAGGTCCAGACGAAGGAATTGAAGGGCCTCTTGGAGAAGTGAAAAGAAGCCGGCAGCTCTAGCCCAGAGAGGGCACGGGAGCATGGAGGAGGTGAGAGGGAGGCGGGCCCCTCCCCAGATATTCTAGGCACTGACACGCCTGTAGTCAATGTGGGCTGGGAGCTGGATGAATGAAGGACACACAGACGTGGATGGACGAACAACCACTCACCCCGGAAGCCACACAGATGTGGGCATGAACTCTCTTTGTCTCTAAGCAGCTGTGTAAATTCAGGCACATACCTTCCCTTAGTGTAGTCTCAGCTTCTACATCTGTGAAAAAGTGTTAATTATAGTAGCAATCCCCTAGGATTCTTGTGAGAATAAAGTAAGAGCATGTGCAAAGCTACAATTTAGTAAATAACCTCACTCTTCTGTCTCCTTCACTGCCTCCCATGTGATGTGTGTGTGTGTCCTGTCCTTGGTGTGACCACTGGCCCCAGCTTGGCCAGACCAGAAATATAACTTGGTGAAAACCCTGAAGTCAACTGAGCTCACAAGAGAAGCCAGCAGACTCACCACAGATGGACGCGTGAACCAGAAGTCGTGTTCTATCATTCCCAGACACAAGA
The DNA here is from genome assembly GCF_000181295.1 of Otolemur garnettii. NCBI lineage: Eukaryota > Metazoa > Chordata > Mammalia > Primates > Galagidae > Otolemur > Otolemur garnettii. The sequence goes on from NW_003852398.1 coordinate 3,070,575, forward strand.
AGGGGCTGGGCCATTCAGTGAGGACACCCTTGGGGATTTAAGGATGGGGTGACCTTAGGAAGAGAGCAGGGGGAAGGAATAGACAGGAAGGTGATTATGCATTGAAATCTTCTTATGGCAAAAGCACTTGGCATAGATTTTCTCATATTTTATCCTCACTACAATCCTAGCAGGATACTGCTATTTTTTCCATCAACTCCATTTCAAAGATAGGGAAAACGGGGCCCAGAATAGTTATGTTATGCTTCCCCTCCAGATGTTTCTACCGAGTTAGGAGGGTGCTGAGATAGCATTGATGCCCTTGACACTGGAGATGATCCCTGACTGTGTGCAAACTCATCTGTTTTCTCCAGGGTATGTGTGCCCAGGTAGGGGAAATGGTGAGACACACTAGGGTAATTAATTCACCCAAGGTCCCCCAGTAGTCAGTGGTGGAGGTGGGATTCAAATGCTGGCAGTCGGGCTCCCAAGCCTACTTCCATGGTGAGGAAAGCCCTGGCGTGCACATAGAGGGTCCCGAGTCCTCACCCCACCCTGCTCTCCTCCCCCAGGGTAGGGATACAGTCAGCCATGGCCCTATTTCACCCTCCCCCAGACCTGACAGGCAATCTCTGACTCCATCCTCTATAATAATGCAGAAATCGGGGCAGCCCTCACCTTCTCCTGCCCCTTTTCAAGCCTTGCCCAGGCTGTGCCGTCCCTGCCTGCCCAGGCAGGGGCATTGAAGTTGGGACAAACGATTCTTGGAATGGGGTCTGCGCTGCTGGAAGAACTGAACACTAAAAGATCTATCAGGAAACTGCCCTTCCAGAGCCTAGGGCAGATTCCTTCCTGGGCCCTTCGCAGCTCCTTCGTGGCCTGGTGACGCTTCCTTGGCCGGCCTTCTAGACTCAGTCTCCCAGGCCAGAAAGAACTAGTGGTCCTCCCGTCATCATGCCGCCAGCTTCTACCCTGCAGCACATGCTAGAAAGAGCCTCGGGGGCAGACAGACCGTGGAAACTGAGGATCACGTGCAGGGCTGGAGTTTACTGGGGACAGGAGGAACAGGCCTTGGTGAATGTGAGTGTGGGAAGTACAGGGGATGAAGATGTCTCCTGCCCAGTCGCCAAGAAGAGCTGCTGCAGCCCAGAGTGGCCACAGCTGCTAGTTGGTGTGGGGGTACAGGGTCAGGGTAGCTAGGCTACTGGGGTGCAGAGGTGAAGGCAGCCGTGTCAGCCCCTTGATCTATGATGAGGAACACATTTCAGTCAAGGCCTGGTTTGGAGTGGTGGGGAGAGGAGGATGCAGCTGGCATCCCAGGGAGGGGCCAGGCCTGCTGGGCAGGGCTCACTCTGGTTCCCTCACCCTGCCGTTCCCCACATACCCCGCTCCCACCCTCACACTTGGCCTTTTCATTCTCTGGCAGGCATTGTTTCCAAACTGAAGCTATCTGCGAGTATTGTGGAAATAGGAAAATGTCATGGCTTTTAGTTCTCTGCAATTTCATTTTAAGTGCCCTTCAAAGAGACCTGGAGCTTCACAGGAGAGTCAGGGAACCACATAGACTCTTGAGCCTGGATCCTGGCACCATGAATCACAAGCTGTGCCACCTTGGCAAGTCACTGAACCTCACCTGCAGAATGGGAGGTGTGTGGGACCCTAGTGCTTACCGAGGGACATTCACTAGTCTGCAGCTCAATGTCTGGCTCCAAAACAGAGGCCAATTAAATATTAATAGACTGCTTTCTCCCAAATGTGGGACCAAAGTCCCTAGGAGGCTCACCTCACAAATTCAAACTTCCAGTTTTCAGATGCTTTCATTTGAAAAGCATTTATAGGGGCTTCTCGGGTGTTGCAGTAGATAAAATGGTGACCAGGACATGGAATCTCCATGCCTGAGGAAGCACAGCCATGAGAATGGGGTAGGGTGGACAGGGTGACCTGGGAGAAGAAGGTCCCCACACAACCTCAGGGAAGGCTGCCAGGAGGAGGGGTATCTGAGCCCAAACCTGACAGACACGGAGGAACTATCAAGGTCGGAGTGATCAGGTAAGCTGCTCTGAGGCAAGTGAGAGCAGGAGCATGAGAACTACAGAAAGGGAGAGGGAAAGGTGAGAAGCAGGGGACGGGAGGGTCCCGCAGCACTGGGCCACCCGGGTCTGCTCCACCGCAGGAGGCTGCCCTTCACCCTGAGGGCGCTGGGAGCACAGCACAATCTCACTCATGTGTTTCAAACACCCGGCAGTCACTCTGCAGAGAATGAAGTTGACAGTGGATGAAGCCGGGAGGAAATCAAAGCGGAGCTCCTCTTCTTCTCTCGAGTCTGAAATCAGGCAGACCTAGGTGTCACCTCAGCACCACCACTTCAGATTTAGGTGAACCTGAATAAGCCTCTGGTTCCTCTCTTAGTCCTGAAATTCTCATCCATTAAACAGGAGCCATTTGGAATATGCACCTTGAGGACTGCTATAAACAATGAAATGAGATAATCCATGTACAACAGCCAGCACAGAACAAGCACTCAATAACAGAAGCTGTTAACTATTGTGCCTTTTTCTCCCCATCGCACGTTTATGCTCCCCTTGCCCTGTATATCTTGGCCTTGCATAAAGACCCCTCCCCATTTTTACAGCTAGTTCCAAGCCAACCACCACCAGCAGCTCCAGATTGAGAGGTGAGTGGAAGGAAGGCCTCACAGGGTTTGTGCCGGAGCACGGTTGCCTAGCAACAGCATCAGCATCGGCATCATTGCAGGGCCAGGCTGCATCAGGCACCAGTCACAACAAAGGCAGCAGAAATGAGTCACAGCCAGCCTCCAGGAACCGGCAGGAGCAGGGACTTGTATTTGGCAGGGGTCAGATACCCCCCGAATCTAGATTAAGGGGGGCATCCCCCCAATTCTTGCTTCCTTGGCTTCTCCATGAGACCCCACATCCCCCACAATTCCCCTGTCCTTCGGGTATAAGGAGGGGATGAGTTGATACGGATGCCAACTGCATGCACATAGAACGCATACATTAGACATTCATAGTTTTCTGAATGTTTATCCTCAACTTACAGCTGAGGACAATGAGGCTTGGAGGGGAGTAACATTCAAAGTTTAAGTCCCTCGCTCTCAAAAACCTCATTTCACTGTGCCTTTCAGACTCTGCTCCCAACCCTTGCACAAATAGCCAAGCACCTCCAGCCTGACCCGTGGGTGAAGCCCAGACACTCACTATGACCAAAGCCTGCTCATAGTCTGCTCCTTTAGTCCATAGTCTGCTGCCCAGCCTGCTCCTTTAGGCTCTCTTCCCAGCGAGAGCACCAGCACCTACCCATCGCCCACACCTAATGAAGTAGGGATCATCCTGGACACTTCTTTTCCTTGTCTACCTCAAGGCCAACTGGTCACCAAAACCCAGCTGTGGTCCCCTTCACCTGCCTCCTTCCCATCATCAGCAGCAAGCTTGGCCATCAGGACCAAGCTGGTGCTGACCTGGCACACTCACTGCCTGGGGCCCAGCCCTCAGCCTCTCACCCCTTCTCCTTCCCAGTTCTTGTAAGTGTCACCTCTGACCTTGGACTTCCTTTCCTTGAATTCCTATCACAGCTCCACCCCATCCACCGTGTGAAGCCCATGCTCTTTACCAGGGGCTCCCAGGCAAAATCCAATCCCACACCTGCTACCCCTACACAGCACACACTCTCTCACTTGGACCCACACCCTTCACTCCTGACACTCTGAGTGACTGCACTCCCCACTGTTCCCTGAAGACAGCTGGTAACCTTAGCAACTGAGCCCCTCTCTGACCTGCCAGTTTTCCAATAAAAACACGTCCCAAGTTCCAGTCAGAAACAGTCTGTGCCTGATTCTGGACACTCTAGTCACCTTCAAAAGACACCCCCCTACACAGGGAGACTGACCAGCAATGTCATATCAATCCTTAGGGTATGGGTGGCCCATATAGGCAGCAGCAGGACCCCAGGCTTTCAGCTGACTTAGGGACTTAGGTTTGGAGTCCAGTGAGGCAACTTCTGAGTGCCACAATTGTAGTGGTTTTAAAATATGGCCACACATTCTTTGATATTCCCTTCAAACCTTGGAATTTAATTTTTCTCTCCTTGAGTATAGCCAGACTTAGTAATTTGCTTCTAACCAACAGAAGAAAGAGGACAAGATGGCATGTTTCTGAGACCAGATCGCAGAGGCATTCCAGCTCCATCTTTGGTCTCTGCCTTGGGGCACTCGCTCTGAGGAAAGACAGGTGCCGTGTGGGCAGGACACTGAAGTAACCCCAGGAGAAGGACCCATGGTGAGGTCTGAGGCCTCTTGCCAACAACCAAGGGACTGAGCTGTCCTGGAAGGTGATCAGTCCCAGCCCCACCAAACCCTCAGTGCCTGTAGCACCAGCCAGCACCTCCACTGTGGGCTCATGAGAGCCCCTGGCCCACGACCACCCCATGAGTTCGCCCCATGAGTTCCCACGGAAACTGTGAGATTATAAGCGTCTGTTGTCAGCTGCTAAGTCACGGGGTGATGTGTCCCACAGCAGTCGATGACTAAGCGGTATCCCAGAGTAGGCCACTTAACCTCACTGCCTCCACGTCTTCATCCAGAAAATGGGGTTAAGAACTTGTGTACAGTGGTGCTGAAAAGATTAAAGGAATTAATAATTAGGAAGTGCTTAGCACAGTGCCTGGCCCGTGTTAAACATCCAGTAAATATTAAGTTTATTTTTTGCTATTGTTTATTATGAACAGTTTCTTTATCATTTCCATTGTCTCCAAGTAGGACCAAAATCAAGGCACCAGTCCCCTTTCCAAACAGGGGTTCCCAGCTTATTCCATTTGCCACCAGCAGCCTAGCTACTGTGACAGCTTAAGCCAGTGTCATTACTTCTTGGAATGCCAAGAGAGTGATGCCTTCCTTAATAACAGCAACCACAATAACAATATTAGGTGAACGCTATTATAGGCCAAGCTCTTACTCTAAGTGCTCCACACGTGACTCCTCACGTGTAGGAGTGTTGGGTCCAGTGACAGATGACAGAATTGGAAAGCAAAGGGCAGAGGGCTGTGTCCAAGGTCCCTCAGTGAGGGAGCAATGGAGCCAGGACACTGTCTGACCCCCAGGCCTCTGCTAAGAGGAACTTTGAGAACAAATACCTGCCCTTACCTCCAGCCTGGGGAGTTTCCAGAAAGGCAAGTGTTGCCTATGGTAGGAACTGAATACCCGCCCTGGAGTCAGAGCCACTGGCTTTTGGAGAGGCCACATGTTCTGGAGACCCTGCTCCCTGCACTTCAGTGACATGGAGCTTCTGGAAGTCTTGGGAAGCCAACGGCTTGGCTTTGCTGTGGGTGCTCACGTAGGCAGGGGGCTGGCACTCTCCTTGACCTGCACTCCATCCGCCACCCCACTTCCCTGATGCTACCTGCAGAGCTGAGCAAGACCAAAGGCTCTGGAGCAAAGCTGCTTAGAGTCATCGCCAGGTGTCACAAAGGCTCATGGCATAGAAGGAGGCAGCTGGTCCCGTGGCCCTGGACTTCCAATACAGAGCACTGCCATGAACACCTTCCTTGAACCCATCTGTTTGTCCAATTCCAGCATTACCTCTCCCTGCAAGAGACACCTCAGGAGGAGGCTGAACCAAATAGTGACCCTCTCAAATAGTTAGCCAAAAAAAACATCCATCTTTCCTAGCCCTGTGCCCTCTGCCCTCGGTCTTATCGGTGCAGGAGTAACAGAATGTGAGGAAAGGCTCAGGCATCTGAGGCCGAACACACCAGATTTGAGAGTTCACATGCCACAGTAGGCCAGCTTGCACAAACCTTCCTTCCAGCCTCACAAGAAGGCCGTGAGCAGCCTCTCAGTGAGAATCAGACAGGCCGGGCATGTCTTCTCCCTGGTGTCAGGGAAGTAAGGATACAGATGGCCTCCTCTGCCCCAAATAATGTCCTGGCCCCACAGTCTTAAAGAAGGAGCTCAGAACTTAAAAGAAATGACAGAGGCCACACATCCTATCTCCCACCCCAGCCTCCTGTCTCCTTGCAGAGGGGTTGCCACTGATAGAGAGTTTACCACCCCCTGAGGCAGCTCTTTCTGGAACCCAGGTTCTGGAGTTAGAACTCTGGGTTGGATATTTGCCTCAGGTGTGTGACCCTGGACAAGCCACTTCACTCCAGTGAGTACAAGCTGCCCTTTCCCCAGACAGCACTCACAAGCGCTCAGGACTGCAGAGAGAGTCAATTTTGGTGTTGGCTATGGGTACACTTTGGAAATGGCAAGAGGTGAGACAACCAAAGGGAAGGGAGTGTTATTTTTGTCATAATTGCCATTATTATGGGATGCCACAGAGCACCAAGCATTCTAGAGCCTTCCCTATGTTGAACCCATATTTGCTCCCCTATAGCTCCCACTCACCAGGCCCTTCCACCTGGGGGGAATCTCAATGGTTGTGGTGAGAAAGATAAGTACCTACCAGCTTCGTTAAGACTTGAATCCAATCTGAGAATTGTCGTTCTGCAAAAAGATGAACCCAGGGGGCATCACTCATGACCTTGCCACCAGTCACAAGACAGGAACCTGTACCCATCATTCTTGCCCTCCTCTTTTCTGTCAGCAAGCATTCTATGCCTTCCTTCCTTCTATGGTAGAAAGGACCTTCCCAGACCACCCAACTCACCCCACCCCAGCACTCAGCCACCTGCTGATTTCTGTCTTTCTGCAGTGCTCATCACCAACAGATAATTTCTTGTTCTTCTATTCATCTACCTATCTGAACTCTCCTGCTGGAATGTGAACACCTTCCAGTGGGGGCCTTGTCTGCCTCATTCTCCACTGAGCTCACAAGGCCAGTGGAGCCCTGGTATGTGAGACACTGAATACACGTCTGTTGAATTAATCTATAAATAAATTCTGTCAAGTGCATCTGCAGCCAGAGAATTTCTGTCAAGTGCGGAACAACATGCAAGCACACAGATGGTGTCAATTCAGTGAGATTAGTGCCATGAGAGCAGATGAATAAGGAATAATAGAGACAAACAAGAAGGAGGAGGAGGAACTCTGATTCAGTGATGGCCAAGAAGGTTTCCCTTGGGTAAAGCTTGAGCTGGACTTTGAGGGATGAGCAGGAGTTATCCTAATGGATGAGGAAGCTGTGCATGCAAAGAACCAGGACATTTAATGTATTAGATGTGACATGTGTTTGCAGTAGGACATGTCATTCCTTATGCTTGCGTCCACCAGGAATCTGCTGAGAGAGGGCTGATCCTGAAATGCAAGGTCGGGAAGAGTGAGCCTCATACTGGGAACCTCTAAGAGCTTCTGGGAAGGAGCACGATGGGGTCAAGTCACTTTGGTACTTTGGTGCAGTGAGGAGGAAAGTGGGGAAAACAAAGGAGGCAGGAGACCAGGGAGGGTGGGGGCTGGAGAAGGCGAGGTCTTCCTAATGGGGAGGGGCCTCCGAAGTCTGGCCAGTTAGACAGCTAGGGAGACCCAGAAATGGAGAGGTAGGAATGAAAGCTTCCGAAATCAAGGTGAGAATGAAGTCAGGAACAAAGTGGACCAAAGAACCTGAGAGATTTTTAAATGAAAACCTTGACTGCTTTATAATATTAGCACAGATCCAGATTTCTAAGAAAGAAAAGGAGAGGATGGAACAATTGCATGTTAATACCTAATATATGAAACCACCCTGAGATATCACCTAACCCCAGCAAGAATGGCCCACATCACAAAGTCTCAAAGCTGAAGAAGCTGGCATGGATGTGGAGAGAAGGGGACACTTTTACATTGCTGGTGGGACTGCACACTAATACAATCTTTGTGGAAGGAAGTATGGAGAATCTTCAAAGTACTCAAATTAGACCTCCTATTTGATCCTGCAATCCCATTACTACCCAGAGGGGAAAAAAATCATTTTACCATAAGGACATTCGCACTAGACTGTTTATCACAGTTCAATTTATAATTGTCAAAATGTGCAAACAACCCAGAAGCCTACTGACCCAGGAATGAATTAACAAGTTATGGAATATGTATACCATGGAATACTATTCAGCCATTACAGAGAGATGGAGACTTTACATCTTTTGTATTAATCAGGATAGGGTTGGAGAACACTCTTAATAAAGTATCACAAGAATGGAGAAGCAAGAATCCAATGTACTGAGGGAGGGGCAAGATGGGCGACAGTTGCCCGCCTCCGACAGAAGCTCCTGTCCAGAAGGAAGGATAATGTCCGGAAAATACCCAATAATGTTGAAGATTGGGAGCCCAGCTGAGAGAGAAGAGTGATATCTGCAGGACACCTCTGCTGAGGCAAGTTAAGACTCCAAAAAAGCAATCTCCAGGTATATAATACACCCCAAAGGAAAAGTCTCCGTCCCCTCCCCCAAGAAAGTTGTGTTTTTCTCTTTGTTTTCTCTTTGTCTGCTCCTGTAAGTTTTCTACAGGTGAACGGTGAACTGAGGACCTATTATCTCACCCCGTGTGTGAGAACTATAGGAAGGGGGGTCTACTCCCCTAGAGGGACCCTGCTGAGATCCTGAACACTCTCTTGCCAGGCAGAAAAACTGAACAAATGTTTTTCGCTGCCATTTTGAACTTCCAGTCTACCCTTCCCCCCTTGCCTATGTGGGGAGGGAGGGGGTGGGGGAGGGGCAAGAGCACCATCTTGGACTGCGAGACCAAGCGCCCAGTCCTGGCCCTACAGTCAGAGACCTGTTAGAGCCACTCACATTCCCTGGGCACTGGTGATCCCCATTCTTGTGGCCTGAGACCTGCAAGAGCCGTGCAAGTCCCGCTGGCAGTCGCCGAGTTCCCCACTCTTGGCACCCAGGCCAGGTGGGCCTAGAACTGCTTGCTAGACCAAAGGGTGGCCGCCAAGGTCCCCGCTCCTGGCACCCGGACCAAGCATGCCCAGAACTGCCTGCTAGACCCACGGCTGACTGCTGAGTTCCCCGCACCTGGCCAGGCAGACCCAGAACTTTGTGCTAGACCCACATATGCCCCGTGGGTGGTCACGGAGTTTCCTGTTCTTGGCACCTGGCCAGGAGTGCCCAGAACTGCTTGCCATACTCAAGCACACCCCATGGTGGCAGCCGAGTTCCCTGCTTCTGGCACCCGAGCCGGGCAGGCCCAGAACTGCTTGCTAGAGCCCCATGCTCCCATCATCCCCAGACAGTGGCCCAAGAATTACGAGAAGATGGTCAGTTGAGAAGGAACCACACTAGAACGGTGGTACCCCAAGGTGAAGAGCAGCAGCCACAGCAGAGGGAACAATAAGGCTCACACCCCTTAGGCTCTTCAGGGCAGACATGCTCTGCCTCTCTGCACAACCAGAGGAAGCTGGCACCGTCTCCAGTGGCAGCCACTGACTGAACGGTTCTGATACGGATTCCAAATTGTGTAAATTCAGCATAGGGCAGAATCAGCGGAAAAACTCTGGCAACTTGAATAACCATAGTAGATGAACTCACCCAAGGAAAAATGGGACAGATGCAATTGAAGACCCCATCCATAAACAGATGACTGAGATGTCAGAAATTGAGTTCAGAATTTGGATAGCAAATAAGATTAACAGAATGGAAGAAAGGAGGGAATTAGAATTTCAAGAAAATATTCTCAAGATGTCTCAAGAATTCAACAATTTCAAAGGCATTCTTATCTCCATTTTACATATAAAGAAACTGAGGCTCAGAGAAGTTGAAAACTCTATCCAGATTTTCCCCTGTAGAGAGGGGGAAAGTAAGGAACCAAATCCCATTCTTTCTGATGTCAAAACCCAAGTTTCTTACCTTCTATCATGTACTTTCCAGAAAACTCAAGAAGGGCAAGTCTCAGAAGGAGGGAAGGAGAAGAGAATCCAAACCATGTTCCTTGGAGCTCAGCCTCCCTGGGATTCTTTCTCATCACCAAACTGAGTCTTGTCCAAATGTCATAGTAAAGAAAACAAGTTACCTGTTTTCTTCCATACTGATTATGTTAAAAAAAGAAATCCTTCCCCATTCCTGGATGCAGGCACTATTTTTTTGTGTGTGTACATAAAGTGAGATTGTAGAAGCCTGAATTCTGATCTCCTATTCTCTCCCTTTTTTGGCACCAATCATCAGCAATGCCTGGCTTCCAAATGAGAATTTCAGAGAGAACAATCTGATCTCTAAAAAGGGGGAGGCAAAGCCCAGGCCTTGAGCACCCCAGAGGGAGCTAATTGTCCTGACAACCTCTGGGCAAGATTGTTGACCTATGACATATCATCATCCTCATTTTACACATGAGAAGCCTGAGAGTCAAAGGTAGAATTATTCACACTAGTAAATGAAGACCAAGCTTATGATATCCATCACGAAACATGGCTTATCTCGGTGCTCCAAGTGATGGGGCTATGGCCATTTGTGCATCACTGAGCACAGCATGGGTACTTGATAAATGTTTGCAAAATGCATGTGTAGGTAGATGGATGACAGTGATCTTGTTCACCCTGACAGCAACTTCTGTATTGTGTCTTCATACCCAAGCACAGCTTCTGATACCTAATGTTGACTTCATCAATGGTTATTGAGAAGACTAACAGCACAGAAAAGCATAATGATCTCATACCTGTAGCCCAACTTTATACCCCTAAGAAAGGCCTGTCCCCTGTCAGGAGGACAGGCCCCTTCTACAACCCAGAAGCTCAGGATTGACAGGGTGGATGTCATGAAGGTGGGCTGGCATAGAGCCACTGTGGAGAAGACAGGCTGCTTACTCATCAAACTCATCTCTCTCCCCACCGGGCATGTGCAAAGACTCCATTTGCACCATGTAGGACCAAGTGCCTAGAAGTGGGTATTACAAGGACAGTGACCTTGGGACAGAAGGAAGCAGTGTGAGCACTCAAGGAATGATAGGAAGAATGTGGTAAATAAACACAAAGGAATATTATGCAGTAAAGAAGGAAATCCTGTCATTTGCAGTGACGTGGATGAACCTGGAGGACATTATGGTAAGTGAAGGAAGCCAGGCATGGAAGGATGAACACTACATAATCCCACATGTGAGAGTCAGCTGAAACCAAACTCATAGACGTAGGGAATACCACAGTGGCTGCCAGGAACTGTGGGCAGAGGGCAATGTGGAGTGGCTGAATGGGTGTAAGATTGGGTTATAAGGAACAAGTCCCCAAAGTAGCCATATATCACCATGCCTGTAGTTAACAATCTGGTGCCAAGTGCTACAAAATGTATTAAGAGGGTATCTCTCATGTCAAGGGTTCTTAGCACAAAGCAGCAAAAATCCTAAACCTAAAGCAAGGTACACATAAAAACCTCAGCAAGTGTTGAAATATGTCTGCCATCTTGATTGTGGTAATGATATTACAGGTGTTTGAAGATGTCCAAAGTCATCAAATGGTACACATTGAATATGTTATATTCTTAATCAATGGCACCTCAGTAAAGCTCTTTTAAAAAATACCTGTTTTTATGTTTCAGATCCAAAACAAACTCCTCCTTTTGCTTTTGGAGTAGGCTCACCCTTGGAAATTGAAAGTGATATCCTGTGCCCACATTGCATTCTCTGTTCCCCCTCCTCCCTCCCTCCTCCTCCTTAGGCCCTGGTCTGGAGCCTAGAGCAGAGAAGAAGGGAAGCTTTCTTCCTCCTAGCTTTTCACTGCCAACTCCCAAAAACCTAAACCCTTAAGGGAAGGAAATCTCCTTGCAGCACAAAGCGTTAGGGGAAAACTTGAGGGACCCTCTTTTGTGTCCCTCCCACACACCAGACTCCCACTGTACCTCAGGGTCACTGAGCATGCCCGGGAATGCTCATGGGCAGACCCGAGACTCCCTCCGTGAATTCACTCAAGTCTCATCTCAGACACCACCTGAGCACCCGCCTATAATCATCCAGACACAGTCACTCTTTGTCTCTTCCTCTTCATAGCCCTTTCCTTCACCACCATCCTGACAGGTGTTTATTTGATTATTTTCTGCCCTCCAACCCTAACGCCATAGCTCTATTTGTTTCGTTCATGCCTGTACCTCTCCAGCACCTAGGACAGCACCTAATACTTCATAAGTGATTCGTGAGTATTGAATGAACAAATGGCCCATGTTGACAAACCACCAAGACCCAGAAGCATGGAATCTTCGGTGGATACTGTGGGAGACCAGAGAAGCTGGCTCCTCGATGCCTGTATCATTGATGCATGTGAGACCTCTAAATCTTAGATGCCACCCTAGGAACAAGCAGGGGACTATTTCATTGTGTCCAACACCCTAACATGGAGGCTAAACATAGAATTAACATAAGTTTAGAAAATGAAGTTATGTTCTTGCATGACGTTTGTGGACTGAGATTCTTCTGAAAGCAAAAACCGCTGTGGTAACTTCTCAACAGCCTGCATGGCCCTGCTGTTGAACTAGCTCACCCACTTCCCTCATTTCCGTTCATTGGCAATAGCACTCAAGACTTTCTCTGTGTCAGCACTGGGTTGGGTGGGCACCAGTTTACTATCAGTTATAACAATTAACATTTATTGAGCATTTACAGTTCCAGACTAATCTTCCCAGGTACCCTGTAAGGTTTGTAAGGCCTGAACTATTATTAACCACGCATTGCAGCTGGGTCCCTGACCTAGGAGCACTCCAAGTTCCATGGGGGAGGCTAAGACAAGAATCAATAATGACCATCTGGCAGGAGCTCAAATGGAAGGAAGCCCGATGCTGAGGAACACAGATGGAAGGCTGACTCATCCTCCTTGGGGAGGGGGGACCAATGAAATCTACCTTTTGCAACTACCAGAAACCTCCCAGATTCTGCTCTCTGCTCTGAGCCTGCTGTTCCCTTACTTGGGGACCCCCACCCTAGGCCCTGCAATTTGCCAGCTCCCCATCTTTATCTCTGATCAGGCTATGGCACCCCACCAACATAGGGCCCTTCTCCCCATCAAGGACAGTAGTTGGTCTGTTTACTAATCCTGTTTGCTGTTTTCTCATCTCCTCTACTTACTAAGATGTAAGCTCCCTGAGGGCAGAGACCCTGCCTGCCTCCATCACTGTATCCCCAAAGGCTGGACGAGTGATTGGCACAACAAAGGTGCCCCATAAGTATTTAATGGACAAAGACCTGTGTGAGTGTGGGAATTAAGCAATTAAAGTTACAAGAGGCTCAAAGGGCTAGAAGGAGGGAAGGAGGGGTAGAAGAGACTGCTGCATGGCAAAACTAGATAAACTTTTCTGGAACTCGGCGGGTGGGGTGGGGTGGCCAGGCAGTAAGGCCCCTCCAAGATGTCCTATGCTACACTCTGCTGGGGAATGCTGGGGAATCTCATGGTCAGTCCCTCACCGCCCCTCCCCCACCAAACCACCTCCTAGCCAAGGTCTCAAGACCCCTGGATTTTCCTTGATGTTTGGTGAATGAGGGAATGACCAGGACGATCCCCGCTGAATAAACAGGCAGCTGCCTGCCGTGCTGCCTCTCCTTGGCATTTCCTTCTCAGGTAGTAACTGGTCAGTTCACTCTTTTCCTGAATAGCCCGTCCACACTAGAAGTTTTCATACCAGACAGACCTTGATGGGAACCGCCCCTCCACACACACCTACTGTGGACAGGCTGCTAAGCCACTGAGCCCTTGTTTCTGCACCTGCAAAAGGGGGTGACAATATTTGAATGATCGCCATAAGGATTAAACGGGACGAGGTCTGGAACATCCTCTGCATAATGGTTGGTACATAGGTTGGTACAATTGCTAAATAACAGGTGGATGGATGGATAATAAATGACAAATGAATAGATAGTTTTGATGAGACCTTGGAATTTAGCGAATGTGAGACAGCTGGATGCAGGAGAGGCTGGACATCCCCCTCCCCAGGCAGCCTGAGAGGTGGTGGTTCTCTCTAAAAGCACAGCTATGAGCTGAGCCGGAGCCTTCCCTAAATGCCCACCCTCTTGACAGAACTGCAGCAATGGTTTGGAGGGTGTAGGGTCAGGGATGCTGATTTAATAATCTCCAGCATCCTGTCCTGTCCTCACCTCCAAGCTGGGACAGGCAGCACAGCCAGAAGATGCCTCCAAACCCCTGGTACCCAGAGAACAAGCCCAGCTGGGAGGGCCTGGCCTGGCCTGAGGCTGCCTTCAGAGAGTTTGTTAGAACTTTTCAGACATAGTTTGGTAGATGAGAGCATGGGCTACTCCCATTTTCTTACTATTTGTCTCTTCTTTTTATTTATTTATTTTTTTATAGACAGTGTCTTGCTCCATTATCCAGGCTGGAGTGCAGTGGTGTGATCATAGTTCACTGCAGCCTTGAACTCCTTGGCTCAATTAATCCTCCTGCCTCAGCCTTCCGAGTAACTGTGACTACAATTGCTTGTTTGACTAATTTTTAAAAATTTTTTGTACAGGCTGGGCTCAGTGGCTCACGCCTGTAATCCCAGCACTCTGGGAGGTCGAGACATGTGGATTGCCTGAGCTCACAGGTTTGAGACCAGCCTGAGCCAGAGCAAGACCCTGTCTCTAAAAATAGCAGGTGTTGTGGTAGGTGCCTGTAGTCCCAGCTCCTTGGGAGGCTGAGGCAAGAGAATCACTTGAGCCTAAGAGTTGAGGTCACTGTGAGCCATGATGCCCCAGCACTCTACCGAGAGCAACAAAGTGAAATTTTTTTTTTTTTTTTTTTGTACGGACAGGATTTCACTATTTTGCCAGGCTGGGCTCAAACTTCTAACCTCAAGTAACACTCCTGATTTGTCCTCTCAGAGTGCTGGGATTACAGGCATGAGTCACCTTGTCTGGTCTTTTTCTTAAAATTGACCAGATGCATTTGCTTAAGGGATTTGATTGAAAGAGGAAATAATGAAAGAACCCTAGAGACCATGAGTGGGAATGTCTTTTGTGAAGGACAGTGCATAATCTCCCTGCCGGTTTTAGTGCTCAGTTATAGAAAACACGAGGTTGGGATGGAACAGAGTACTGACATGGAGCAGGGCAAGAGACCTTGCCACTGAGCCGGCTTGTCTTACAAATGAGCAAACACCTGAGATTTAAGAGGGTAGATGGAAGTGGCTCACCAAGGCCCCCTAATAAGCTTGTGGCAGAACTTCAACCCAGGCCTTCTGGCAGTGAAATCAGTGTCTGTCCCCTGGCTTTCACTTAATTTTCACTTTCTTCTACTCCGAACATCTGGCAAGACCCTTGTGGAGTTCAGTACAACATTTAACGACAAGTCTTATTCATCTTTGAGTCTGGGTGCATGGTTAAATCGGTATGTCTCAGCACTCAGTCCTTGAAGTTGCCAACTGCTACGTGCATTGAGAGTTTGGGAAACAAAGTGCCTGTCATTGTCATGAATATTTATTTTCTTCAATAAACTTTGGCATTGTATTATAAAAGCCCTAAAGAACATCTGATATTCATCATGACTGGTAGTCAATGGAGAATAAAATGCTCTGTGCAAATTCTAATTTATAACATAGAGGTTTTTTGTTTTTGTTTTTGTTTTTTTATTTTGCAGTTTTTGGCCATGGTCAGGTATGGTACATGGGTCCAGTGCCCTACTCCTTGAGCCAGAGGCACCGCCCTATAACATAGAGATTTTTAAAAATGAAGTTTCTGTTCAAACTTCAAATGAAACTTTACATCTATCTGGACCTACCCAAATTCTAACCTTCATCAAGATACAGGTATTATTTGCCTTCTTCCTGTGTCCAGAAATTTCATCCTAACCATTTTTTGAAGGCTAAATTAACATGGCAGGAAGTGTAATATAGGCAGGGAATCTGCTTGAATGTGTTTCCCAAATGTTTACTTGGGATGAAATATTCACATATTTTGTCATGGACACACCAATAATTTTATCCTATGTTAATAATCAATCGGGAACTAATTGTTTCCGCCCTGGATTTGGTGCTCCTCCTGGTACGGCCAACACAGCCCACTTACGTGTCCAGAAACACAAGAAGTCTTCCAGAAGCTTCCTTCTCTGTCTTCCCCCACCCTCAACCCTGCACTCACCCCATCATTTCTGCCTCTGCCTGCATGCCCCTTAAATCTGCTGGCATCACCCCGTCTCCACTGCTCCTGACAGCCTGAGTCTTGCCTTCTTCCACCAGATAATTCTCATGGCCTCTAACTGGGCTCTCTGTCCCAGGCCTCTCCGTCTCTGATGCTTACACCATCTAGGCTAGTGACTAGAAATCCTCTGAGTGTCTGCCCAGCTGCTCTGTTTCTTTATTTTAAATTTCTCTCTCTCCTCCCTGATTCTTTATTAGCATCACTGCCCTTGGTAACTAGTCTACTGTGTCTTATATACAGTCTTAACTATGCATTGACTCTAATCAAATCAGTAAAGTTGCTCTGTGTGTAATGCATTTTAATTTAAATAAATTGTATTACACAATTAATTTCATTTGGTTTCCTACTTCTTTCCCTTGGAGGTCTCTCCATGCAACTCTGTGCCCACCTAATTCGTGGTTTCTGGGTCCTGCACGGTACCCGCTCAGTGTGTAGCCACCACATTTTGCTTGTTCTTGCCCCTACATATCCACACACACCCCCAAGGCTGCCTTCAATGTTCCCTTCCCTTCCACACAAAGCCCGGCAATGACAATCCTAGCACATGTTCCTTTACAGACCTTGGAAAGAATTTATCAGGGCTGTATACCTAGGGACGTGCTAACTGGGACATATGGCATGGGCAAGCTGAATTTTGCTAAGTGCCGCCGATCACTTTCCAGGAGGAGGAGGACTCTGCCAATTTACGTTCCCGCTTCAGAGCAGGAGAGCTCTGGTCCCCCCACATTCCCACCAGCACTTGGAAGTATTCACTAGCTAATATTTGTCAGCCTAATAGATGTAAATGGATCATCTCCGTGCTGTTCTCATTTTCATTTCTGTCATTACCAGTGAGCATGAGCCTCTCTTCATATATTGCTTAGCCATTTGGAGTCCCCCTTCTGGGAAAGAACCGTTCATCTTCTTTGCCCAATTTCCTATTGAGTTCTTTACTTTTTAAATTGAATTGTAGGAGTTTTCTGTATCTCCCAGGCATAAATAATCTACTGATGTAAACTATTTACTCTGCCTGTCATGTGTCTATGAACTTTTCTGATGGGACTGTTCATCGATAGGGAATCTTCCACTTTAATGGCAAACTCACCCATTGTTTATGCTTTCGGGCTTGTCAAGATCACTTTTTTTCCCTCCCAACTTACTCCTGATGACCACAGCACAGACAGCTATGTGCCCCCAGTGTCATCTTGCAAGTGATTGGTTCACAAGTAGGCACCTGGCCCCACTGGGGTGATGATCCCATTTCTAAAGAATGTTCCACTGGGACAGAGAACCAGTCAATCAATCCCTCCCCTAGTGGCTGTAAAATTTGGGAGCTATTCATGGCCATTTTCTACTGTGATAAAGTAGGTCTGCAGGTGTGCAAAGAGAAATGACAGGTGTGCAAAGAGAAACGACAGGTGTGCAAAGAAATACGACAGGTGTGCAAAGAGAAACAAACAACCAAGGGGCAGTGTTGGGGACTCCAAGAGTTCCATTTCCATTCTCTGTTCCAAAGACCCTGCTCCCTGGGCCAGCCCAGCATCTTCCTGACCAGTGTCTACCAACTACCTCTCCAAAAGATAATATCTGGGCATTCATTCAAATACTACCTTTAACTTAGCCACATCCGTATACCACATCTACTACCATTTACGTACTACTTTTCCTTAAATTGACTGGATGTGTTTGCTTAAAGCTTTGTATTTAAAGAAGAAACTTCATATCAAGACTATAAATAGAAAATTAGTACCATCTGCTATACCTAGAAGTAGGGCTGAAAGTACATATAATTAAAACAATGTAAATACTAGCTAAGTGCCATCACACACTGAAGGTGGAGACACACAGAAATACACTAAGACAAAATAGACCTACACTGATACTTTAGTGCACTAAGATTTATAAAGATTTAGGAAGAGAGAACTTTTTCGGTGCAATTCAATGTCATTTACTGGTTTTTCTCCAACCTTCTCAAACATACTTCCCTGTCTTGGGGTGTCTTTAAGAGCTAGTGTCCTAATATATTCCTCCTTTTGAATAGGGTAATGCCAGGCGTTGCTCAATAGTCAGAACACCCAAACCAAGTCTCCAAAAAAAGAGGAGGTGATAGAGAAGTAGACCAAACCCAGGTACAATAAAGATGGCCATGAAAAATTATCTCAGATGACCCTTACTGCTCATTAATGCTAGTTATGGTGCATTATAACTCCCACCAGCACCGTGACAGTTTACAAGTGGCATGACAACTCTCAGAAGTCATCCTTGTATGGTCTGGAAAGGGAAGGGACCCCCCCCCACCCAGTTCTGGGAACTCCTCACTCCTTTCCCAGAAATCTTATGGTTAGTCCTCTCTCCACTTAGTGTAAAATTAAATAGAAGGTATAAAATAAGACCTGGAAACTCACAAAGTGCTACTCTGTGTTGCTCTAGAATTCTTTCCCATGTGAAGCCAAAAAACCACTTGCCTTATAGGCTGGACAGGAGTTCTGGTGTCCACCTTCTCCCCTGACACTCTTTATCTTTTCCTTCTCATTAGCTTACTGAAAGGTTTCTTCTGATCATTGCCACCACACAACAAAGGGAATTATCTTCAGTTAAATGCACCAGATTTTCTAAATTTATTAAGAATCACGCTGATGGAGAAATAGCCAATTCTGTTGTCCAGAATTCAGTCGTAAGAGCCCTTCCTAGATGCAAAGGGGTCTGGAGAATATGGTCCAAACACAGTTGCTGCTTCCTGCAATAACTCTACTCCACAGAAAAGATGCACGAAGCCCTTATGTACCATGGCTGCCACACACTGTCACCAGCAGCCAACACAAGGTTGGCCATGTTTTACTACATAGGAGCTCAGGCGAGAGAGAAGGAAGGAAGAGCCAGAGAAAGAGAAGATACTCTATTATTTTTCTTTATGTAAGAAAAAATTCTATTCACCTGCATCTCTTACTCTTTTAAATGAACATGAACTACTTTTTCCACAAACATGTTGATACTTGGTATGAATAACTCAGTGAAAATGTAATAGTTTTGTTAAGTAGTCTCATTTTTACTCCTGGAATCTCTGTGGGAGTAAATTGCATGTAGATAATTCTTGAAAGGTCACCTGGAAAAATAGGCTTAAATAAATTAAATCTTGCCTTCTCCTGGCCTTCATTATGCTATCAAAGGAAAGTTTGTCTGGGAACACATTTCCAAGTCATATTATATTTAAGAATTCAGCTAAAGATATATTACAAACTAAAGTGTGTGTGTGGGTGTGTGTAGGGAAGATGGGTCTCAAAACAAGTCATAAATATTTAATAAAATTCCCCAAGAATAAAGATACTTAGATGTTGTGTTAATCTCCCAAGGCTGCTATAACAAAGTACCACACGCTGGATGGCTTAAACAACAGAAATGTGTTAACTTACAGTTATGGAGGTTGAAGTTCGTGATCAAGATGTTACTGGGCTGAGTCTCCTCAGTTGGCTATAAGAAGGAGTCCATTCCATGTCTCTGTTCTAGTTGCTGTGGGCTGGCACACAAATCTTTCAAATTCTTTGGATTGTAGATGCACCACCCATCTCTGCACTCATGTTTATGTGGCGTTCTATCTCTGTGTGTGTCTATCTCTGAGTCCAAGTCTCTCCTTTTTATAAACACACCAGTCATATTGGAGTAGGGCCTCCACCAATGACTTGGTCTTAACTTAATCATCTGTAAAGACCCTATCTCCGAATAAGATCCCTTCACAGTCCTGGGGGTTAGGATTTCAACTCTAGTGATTTGGGGAGGACACAATTCAACCTATAACAGGCATTGCCTCAAAATAAACATGTTCAAAGGAGAAGGAGTGGGGGTCCCATAAGAGAACAAAATACACTATGCCAAAGCCAACAGCCTCTGTCATCTATTCCCAGAGAGCAGGAAACACTTTTCGGTTTCTTCGATCCTATTTTCCAGCATTTCAAATAGCTATTGACATCCAACAGGGTGGGCTTTTAAGTATGATGAGATGATGAAAGTACGGGTGTTAGTGATGGACTGACTAGGTCCTAATTGAACTTAAATGTAAACAGCTACAGCAGAACCTCCACAGGTGACCACCTTCCTGCATTGACCACCTCCTCATGTTGACCTAATTTTCATAGACTGGACATGTACCACATGTACATATGAGTGGGGCTAGTTCTTTATGTTGACCACCTCTGTATATTGAGTAGTTAATTACAGTCTCTTGGGTGGTCAACTTACAAAGCTTCTACTGTATGTGAACTTGCACATGTTATTTTATCCTCTCTGGACCTCTTTTTCTCATCTGTAAAAAAGAAACCTTTGTTTTCTCATCATCTAAGATGAGGCATATCTCATATGGTTGTTACGGCAATTCAACAAGCAGAATGCCTGATGAGTAGGTCTCAGCAGGCATAGGTCCAAACTCACAGTGCCCTAGAGTGGTGTTTAAGACAGGCCTGCCTTAAAAAAGTTGTTTAGTGGCCAGCCACACCCCCACTACCTACATGAAATTAACATTTGGCTGCATTTCTTTTATCACTTATCTATCAGTCCTTCCACTCCATTCACACATTACTCCATCTTAAGTTTTAGGCATTTCGGAGTAAGTTGCTGGCATTGGTATACTTCTGAACATTTCAGCACGCACACCATTAATCGGCATTTGATATTTGTTTATAGTTCTTTTTTATTCTGAGATCAAATTTAATATAGTGAAGTGTACTTTTTTTTTGGAGACAGAAAAATGTCACGCTCGGTAGAGTGCGGTGGCCTCACACAGCTCACAGCAACCCCCAACTCCTGGGCTTAGGTGATTCTCTTGCCTCAGCCTCCCAAATAGCTGGGACTACAGGTTCCCACCACAATGCCTGGCTAATTTTTTTTTAATTAAATCATAGCTGTGTACATTAATGCAATCATGGGGTACAATGTGCTGGTTTATATACAGTTTGAAATATTCTCATCAAACTGGTTAACATAGCCTTCATGGCATTTTCTTAGTTATTGTGTTAAGACATTTATATTCTACATTGAGTAAGTTTCACATGTACCCTTGTAAGATGCAATTTTTTTGGCAATAAACTATTTTTATTTGTTTAACTTTTTAAAATTATTATTTCAGGTTAATTTGAGGGTTACAAAGAATTAGGTTACAATGTTTGCATTTGTTAGGTAGAGTGCCTTTGTTAATTGTGTCCCACTCCCAAGAGGTGTGCCATATGCTCTGACATTGTGCCCATTAAGTGAGCTCCCTCTTCCCCTCCCCCCACTCCCTCATTGCCTCGCTTGACACCTTGAATTGATTTGAGTTTTTCTCTCATGTGGGCATGTATTTTTAGGTTGTCTACTGGCTTCATATTAGTATTGAGTACATTGGATACTTGCTTCTCCATTCATGTGATACTTCATTAAGAAAAATGTGTTTTAACTCCATCCAGGTTAATACAAAAGATGTAAAGTTTCCATATTTTTAATAGCTGAATACTATTCCATGGTATACATGAAATGTACAAATCTTAAAAGTACCCATTGGTAGGTTTTGACAAATGACACCCCTGTGAAGTGCAAACATCTCTCAAGGTACAGAACATTTCCCTCGCCCTAAAACCTTCCCTGTGCTTCCTTCCCAGTTAATTTCCCGCACCCATCCACCCTCAGAGGCAACTGTTATTCTGATTTCTATCCTTAGAGACTAGTTTAACTGATACAAAACCTTATATGGATGGAATCAAACAGCATGTATTCTTTGGGGTAAGGCTTCTTTCACTCAGCCTAATGTTTTGGAGACTCATTCATGTTATGACACGTATCAATGGCCCATTTCTTCTATTGCTGAAAGTGTCCCATTACACGAATATGTCACAGGTCCTTTACCCATTCTCCTCCTGACCAGCACCTGGGCTATTCTCAGTGTCTCAGCCAACATGGAAAACGTGGCTATGGCTATTCTTATATGAGTCTTTGTGGGGACTTGTGCTTTCATATTTGGGGAGAGTGCATTGCTTAGTCAGAGAGTAGGTATATGTTTAGTCCTATTTTTTGTGTGTGTGTATTTTCTTTTTCTTTTTTTTTTTTTATTGAATGGTAACTGTGTACATTAATGCACTTCTGGGGTACAGTGTGGTGTTTTCACACACAATCCGAAACACTTCCATCAAACTGGTTAACATAGCCTTCATGTCATTTTCTTAGTTATTGTGTTAAAATGTTCATATTCTTAAAATGTTTTCAGAATTGGGCGGTGCCTGTGGCTCAAAGGTGTAGGACACCAGCCCCATATGCTGGAGGTGGCGGGTTCAAACCCAGCCCCGGCCAAAAACTGCAAAAAAAAAAAAAAAAAAAAAAAAGTTTTCAGAATTTTTCCAAAGTCACAGTATCATTCTGCCCTTCTACCAATAGTTTCCTAAGATTTTGTAAAAGGAAGATCATTCTAGAGGTCTCTGAGGAAGGCAGGCTTGGGAAAGAAGAGCCCAACCATGCAGGGGACTGGCTGGGAGGCTTCTGCATTATTCTGGAAAAGGATGACAGAAGCTTGACAGGCACCTCCCAGTTCACAAAGACCACGCTCATCCTACAAAAAGGTTTATAACACAGCACGATTTTGTTCTTCTCTGTGTGCTCTGAATAATCCCAAACTACTACCAAGCCACCAGGAGGAGAAGACCATTCTTACTTTAGACAGTAATTACCTGGGACAAAAAAGACCTATAAAGGTGGAATATTTTAATATCCACACTAGAGTGTTCTTTTATTAACTCTAAAAAGGCATGACCTATTTAATACAAGAGGGGAATAGTCTGGGCTGAGGGAGATGAAGCTATTTTAGCCATTTCTCCTTTCTTTCACTCCGCAGCTGCTACAGGGAACACTGGGCCCCTCAGAACTCTGGCTCTCCAGAAGCCAAGTTCTCCAGCCCTTTCCAGGAACCTGAGAACATTCTAGCAAGCTTTTATTATTCTCCTTTTTCTGCTTATATTTTTGAGAGTCTTCAAATGGGCACAGTTAACCCCTGAATGGTGCACAAAGACTCAGGTACATTTGGGGGAATTAATCTCCAAATCTTCAGTTTCCAAAAGCCTCCACTTGTAAAACAAGCCCTTCAGGATCTGTCTGTACTTCTTACCATGGGGAGGTTTTCCTGTCACCCTTCTCCTACTGAACAAGAGTAAGAATTGCCTCTCATTATCCCTATGGTGCTTTGCCACAGAGGGCAAATTACTCCAGGCCCAAATAAAGGGAAATATTCAAGAATGGACAGCTCCAGAGAGGGAATTGCTAAATCAAAGTAAAAATACTCAGCAAGGAATCAAAAACGGAAGCGAATTTCTTGCAGGGGCCCTGATTGACTTTATTCACCTATCTATCTGTCCATCCATCTATCTCTGTCTCTCTGTCTAACTCAGAATTTGGAATTGGGATTCCTGTCTTAACATCAGGTATTTGTATTTGAACACAGCAGTGAGGTCAAATATTTTCTGGCAGATAGTTTGACTTGGCTGATGGTATAAACAGATGGCCTTGCCATTTAGGCTACATAGTAGACATTTTTCTTTCTTTTGTGTGTGTATGTGGTAGACATTTTTCAAAATTAAAAGAGCCAAATGCACAGCTTCAAGAAAATATGTATATTTAAAGTACATGCCTAACTGTAATAAATAGTCACATCTTTTATGATTATTTAAACTTGTGATTTAAAAAATTTACTCATCATCCTGAAAGAGTTCAGGGAAAATGGTTTTTTAAATCATTGTTGTTGGCCCAGCATGGTTGATCACATCTGTAATCCTAGCACTCTAGGAGGCCAAGGCAGGTGGATGGCTTGAACTCAGGAGTTCAAGGCCAGCATGAGCAAGAGCAAGACCCCATCTCTATTAAAAATAGAAAAACCAGCCAGACATTGTGGTGGGCACCTGTAATCCCAGCGACTCGGGAGTCTGAGGCAAGAGGATCACTTGAGCCCAGGAGTCTGAGGTTGCTGTGAGCTATGATGATGCCACGGCACTCTAGGCAGGGTAACAGAGTAAGACTTTGTCTCAGAAAAATGAAAAGAAACTGTCGTTGTTTGGGGGGACTTTAAGTAAAAATTTTTGAGGACCACTGCCTGACATTGTCACCATTCATCTAACTGGTTTCTCTAGGCTTTTCTTCCAATAGCTACAGTGTTCTTCTCAGGAGGAAATCTGGCATATTGAACTCTCCCCATCTCACTGAAGGGGGAGGCAGGCAGTAGAACTATCCCTTCACTTTCAGGAAAGGAAATTCATTGGTAAAGAATTTGATCAGCCACAGTAAAGCTGTCCGAGGGGCCTGGGTGAAAGACAGATACATCAGTGTGCACCAGTGTCACATGGTGCACTTTTCATCTGTCCATATTTTCCAGGCCTCTGTTGAAAGAACCTTTCTTACTGCAGCAGCAAGAGGGGACTGCAGGTTGAAGCCCGAGCAAAAGGCACCACATGTTGCTTTTCACCAATGCAGAGTCTGAAGCCCCTTCGGCAGCTTCCCTGCAAGGGCAACTCTCTCTGCAAAGAGGCAACATCTACACCAGCAACGGCCCCCTCCGTCTACTTGCTTAGGAAGCGTGGCAGAGAGGATAGAAGTGGATTTCAGGTTGGCTTGAGCCCAGCTCAACCAGCTTTCATCTGGGCTGCTGAGAAAAGGGTCAAAGAACAACCAATTAAAAGCACCACTTTTCATGCTGAAGAAAATACAATAATGATTTCAAAAGATGTTCCTCTGTGTTCATGCCAGATGCAATTAAATGCCAACTACCTTTGCTGATTTCAAGCCCAAATTGCTGATGCTATTCTATCTACCTCTCATGATTACAAAAGAGCAGTTTGAGGGCTAACTCGACGTGAGAAAGAGAGTTTGTCTCCCAGCTCCGTCAGTCCCAAAGTTCTTCTCCTATCTTTGTTTTTCTCATGGATACTGGTGGTTGGGCTGTTGTGATTGTCAGCCTGATGATACTGTTGTCTGCAGATTGTCCTTCCACCCACCAACACTGTGACACCCTGCCCAGGGGCTGTGGGACACTTCCTTGATGTGATCCTCTCTGAGCTTTTCATAACCCTGTGGTCTGTCTCATAGACCTTAGTCTGAGAGCTTCATAGGGGCAGGGGCAGGCCCTCCCTTCTTTAACTCTCCATCAGCAGATCAGGCAGCATTGTCACTGTCTGAATGACTGTGGGACACACAAGAATAAAAGAGCCTCTCTCTGCAGTTGCAAGTGCTTGGCACGTGGCACCATTGCTTTGAAGGTGGGAGGTCTGCAGTTTAGTCATCAGTGGCTTTCCAGCTCCTAGTAGTGACCCTGCATGTGGCTGGAGGTCAGAGAATGCTGAACTGGGTAGATTCCCTCAACTCTGTATTTGGTTATTATAATGATAACACAATAAATCATTCTCACATGCAGTTCAGAGAAAAAGCACGGTGTTTGGAATCTGTGTTAGTTTGCTAGGGTGGCTATAACACGTACCACGATGGTGGCCTAAAGTGCATGTAAGCCAGAAATGACTTTTCCCAATTCTGGAGGCTAGAAGTACAAACCAAGGTGTCAGCAGTGTTGGCTCCTTCTGAGGTTTGCAAAGGAAGATCTGTCCCATGCCTCTGACCTGGCTGCAAGTGGTTCCCTGGCAGTCAGTAGTGTGCCTCAGCTTTTAGCTGCATCACCCTGATCCTCTGCCTTCACAGGGCACACTCCCTGTCTTTGTCCCTGTGTCCAATTTGTTCTTTTCCTAAGGACACCAGTCAGACTGGATTAGAGTCCAGCCCAATAGCCTCATTTTAACCTGATTAACTATGTAAAGACCCTATATCCAAATAGCCACATTCTGAAGTACTGGGTAGGTCAGGACTTGAGTGTATCATGGGAGGGCACAATTCAACCCACAAATAGGTTTGATGAGCCTGAGTCAAGTCATGACTCTGGGAGCTTCTGCCAGTCTGAACACATGCTCTAGTGTCCTTGAGAGGGTAGATGGGCCACTAGTTTGTTTTCTGCAATTTAATTTAAGGAATATTCCTCCCCTACTCCCAGACCATCTTGGAGTTCCCAAAACATGTGGACACTTTCTTAAATGATCTTCACAGGCACCCTGTGCGCAGAGGTGAATATCCACACTTTGTAGATGAGAAAAGCAAGGCTGGAGAGGTGACATGGCCTGTCCCAGGTCCCCCAGCCAGAGAGAAGGGGAACCGGATTCAGACCAAGGTCTGTCTGACTGCAGGCCCAGGATTCTGTGGATGCTATGGATTTGCTGATAGCATCTTCATTTTCTCTTTCAAGAGCTTGCTGGTCGTAATTGTGGTTTTTTTTTTCTTTTTTTAATTAGTTGGACAATTTGCATAGAAGGGAATAAATTATCAATGTGGAAAGGCACATCCTCCTCATCAAACGTGTTTATTTAAAGCTGCAGGGGAGAGAAGGCAGCCAGTGGAGATGGCGCTGGGTGCTATCAGTCCTGTAGGAGCAAGGGGAGAGGGGAAGGCCATGAGGAGCCTGGAGAAATAAGAACACAGCAGGAGCACAGGCATGTGCCAGGCACCAGCAGCAGAGCAAGGTGATCCCAGCAAACAGCCTCTCTGAACCACCATTTCTTCATCTGTGCAATAAAGTGACAATGGCACTGAGATTTCCGGCCTGAGTGAAGTGGTTGATGAAGTCATCTCCCAGTTTAAGAACCAAAGAAAATAAAGCATACTTGGGAGAAATATGACAAAGGTTTCAGGGGACATGGTGAGTATGAAGTGCCGGAAAGGATATTCAATTAGAAACAACCAGCAGGAAGAAGCCTCTACAGCTGTGACTCTCAGGAGAGAAATCTTGGCTAGAGAATGACATTTCGGAGTTATTGGCATGGACACTATATTTTTTTCCATTGATTCAAACATCCATCCAGGAGTTCATAGACAAGAAACCTGAAGATAAAATTGATTGTGATAATTCTGTAACAGAAGGACACACAGGAGTTGAGGAGACTGAAGTGGAGGACCCTGCCTAGTTTAGAGAGATCAGGGAAGACTTTGTGGGAAAATGTGACACCTGGACTGAGCCCTGAAGTATTAACTGGAATGTGCTTGATGGATGAGAAAGCCTGAAGGCTAAGGAGCTTTCTGGAGAGGGTTCACCTAAGGGAGAAGGGAGCACTATTGTTAACTCACCATTGTTGTGGATCCAAACAACTTTAACCAGGAATGATGTCCAGTTGGAAAATAGATTTCACATGTGTACTGGTCAAGGTGATTCTTTCTACTATAACAAATGAAATAAAAATTTCACTACTAACACTGTAAAAGTTATTTTTTACTCAACTAACAGCCCAAAGCATGCAGGTGGCTATCCTCCACATGGAGATTCAGGGATCTGGGCTTCTTCCATCTTGTGGCTCCATCGTCTGTCCCTCAAGGCCTGAGGTTCCTCAGTTTTCAGACATGGCAAGGTAGTGAGGGTTGGTGAGGAAGAGAGAATAGAGAAGCAAGCACCACTTGCTGAAATGCCAGCCTAGAAGCACATACATCACTCCCACTGCATTTGAATTGTGATTATTTGTATGTAAACAAACATAAAGAAGAGAGACTGGAAAGGATAATCCCCCACCAGTCAAGGCCCTCCTGGTGACAACTTTGTGCTTTGAACAGAAGACATGAAGCTTTCTAGGGAGCCACCAATCTCTGTCACTATCAGCATCAAATTGAGTAACAGAGGGAGCACAGAGAACTGTGTAGGGGAAATTATTTAGCTGCAACAGGGCTCAGCAGGAAAGAGTAATATGCAATTTGCAGAGTCTGCTACAGATGCAGGTAGGAACAGTAAACATGAACCATTTACCTATAACTCAAGCATGACAACAATTAACTCAAATTTCTCTTTCAATATAGCCTCCATGGATTCATGCATGGGTCCCAGGTAAAGCAGGGCAGAGGTGGGTAAAACCAAAAAAGCAAAGACAACTGTTTTGGTTGAAACTATAGGACACTGGAGGCTCAAGCAGTTTGGCAGAGGGCCCCAGATAATATAATGAAAATCAAAGGAAAAAGAATGCCTTCTTCACTGACCTCTACCAGAGTCTTAGGCTATGGAACTGGCAAGTACTCCAGGGCATCTGTGGAGCTGTCCATCAGAGTCTGAGAACATCTGGAGCATCCATGGAGCTCAGCAGAGCAGCAGAGCTTAGCAGGTGCACATCTGTTCTTGAGCACCTGTGAGCCTTACCTGGGGGCTCTCAGAAATACCTGGAGTGGGCTGGGCAGGAAGGTCTTTACAAGGGAGCCAGAATATGCATGAGCAGATGCATGGGTAGGTATTCATGACATTCAAGGTACTATTGTTGATAGACCTCATCTCTACTCTTAGCGGTGAGGCCTTGGGAAACTCAGCTTAACTATAGTGTAAAGCATTGCCCATTCTAAAAATGTTAGCCATCAGAAAATAAGTGGATAAGTGGATACATACACACATACATATACACATACCGGGTGGTTATAAAGTTCATGTGCAGTTTAAAATAGTTGTCTCGATTTTGAACTCCCAATCTACCCTTCCCCCCTCACCTGGTGATCCTGAAGCCTAACCTCTTGCAGAAACTGGAATGTCTGCAGTTTATTGCTAGGACCCAGCATTGCAAGGTCCATGGTAGTGAAGCTGCACTTTAACAGTGAGCCCAGTAGTAGTGCAGACAGACAAAGTGGAGAGTCTGTCAGGCTTGGCTCTGTGAAAGTGTAAATTGCCAGCAGGCCTGTGCCACCACCCCAGCCCTCAGGAGCCACCCCAGCCTGTGCAGCCACCCTGGCCTACAGGAGCTGCCTTGGAGCCTCGCAGAGACACCACCCAGAAAGCTTCAGCAAGAGTAGAGCATCCCACTAGGGTCTGATTTTGGTGAGACACCTCCCCAACTCTGAGGACTGCCAGAAAGAGTCAGACCTCGCCCTGTAGGGATACCAGAGCTGCAGAGCAGCTGGGGCAAAGTTGTGGTAGCTGAGGGAGAAAAATATTTGCTGACCTGTTATCTTCAGGTTTGGACTAAGCTCAGGTGAAACACTCCCCAGTTACTATTGAGTACCTGAGGCAGGCAGGCTTCAGCTCCTCTTGCTAACTGGTGGCAGAGGGTGGTGATCAGGCCAAGGAGACCTTGACATTCCTTTGACTCTGGCAGGTACAAAGCCTTGGCACATTTGCTTATTGGAGGGAACTGGGCAACAGCCCTGTGGGCTTACCAGTGACTGGGGGTGAAGGAGGTACAAGGTGTGGAAAGAGACACCAGCCCCCCTGATCCATCTCTTCTACTGGGTGGGCCTTTCTGACTCCATGGGGCAACAGAGCAAGCCACACTTGATCTGCCAGTAGACCCTTGCTATCTAGTTGCTGGAGACTTTTTGAACTCTACCACTTGTGAGTTGGTGCTGACTTGGACAATTTGTTTGGAACTCTTAACCTAGGCCAATCACCCAAGGACCTTCCAAGGTGATACCCTGGTTGTGCTGTAGTGGGAAGGTTTGATTTTCCTCTTCCAGTTGTTACCTGTGGGAGGCAGGGTGTCTTAGTTACTTATATTTCTCCACAGCTGAGACTTCAACTCAAAGTCACTGATTCACTAGGATTGGACAGAGACCAGCTGAATACAAGACAGAGCCACCTTGCCCCACCACACCAAGCAGGCCCCCAGTGTCTCAGGCTGTAGTATTGTATGGGTCCTTTTCAAAGCTATAGGGGGAAAGCTGCAGTCACTAGTCCCAGCTCTTTGGCAGAGGGCTGGTTAATCACAACTCCAGAAGCCCCCAGTCCAATTTCACCTTACCTGATCATCTAGCCAAATGGTGAAAAATAATCATGGGGCAGAATCAGTGGAAAAACTCTGGCAACATTAATAATCAAAGTAGAGCAACTCTTCCAAAGAATAACAAAACAGACACACAGGAAGAGCCCATTCATAAAGAAATGACTGAGATGTCAGAAATCGAGTTTATAATTTGGATGGCAAATAAGATCAACAGAATGGAAGTAAAATTGGAATTAGAAATTCTAGGAATAATACAAAAGAATTCAATGAATTCAAAGACAAAATCACCAAAGATTTTTAACACATTGAGAAAAGAATTTGCAGCCCTCCAAGATATGAATAGAAGTAGAATCCCTCAGTAACAGAATGGAGCAGGCAGAAGAAAGGATTTCTGACATTGAAGACAAAGCTTTTGAATGCTCCCAAATGCTCAAAGAGGAAAAGAAGTATAGAGCAAAAATGGATCATTGTCTCACAGAACTGTGGGACAACTCCAAAAAACCAAACATTCACCTTATAGAAATTCCTGAAGGTGATGAGGTTGTTCCGAAAGGCACAGATACTCTACTCCAAGAGATAATAGAAGAGAACTTCCCAAACATGGCAAGAGACACTGAAATTCAGACAGCAGACAGTTTCAGAACCCCAGTATGACTCAATCCAAATAAAGCATCTCTCAGACACATTATAATTAAAGTCACCAAAGTTAACATGAAGGAGAAAATTCTGCAAGCAGCCAGACATAATAAAACCATAACCAACAAGGGAAAGAATATTCAAATGACTGCAAATCTCTCTGCTGAAACTTTTCAAGCCAGAGGAGGATGGTCATTGACCTTCAACCTCCTAAAACAAAACAACTTTCAAACCAGGATCCTGTATCCAGCTAAACTGAGTTTCACTTATGATGGAGAAATTAAACACTTTAATGACATTCATATGTTGAAGAAATTTGCCATAACTAAATCAGCTCTCCAGGATATTCTCAGACACATCCTCCATAATGACCAGCACAGTGCTCTACCACCAAAGTAAAACCACTCAGAAACTTTTGATCAAATCCCAACTTCCACAGTGGTGAAAGGATTAAAAATGTCCACTAGACTTTTGAAAAACTTGACATCCAAAATACTACATGGCTTATCAATACTCTCAATTAATGTGAATGGCTTAAACTGTCCTCTAAAGAGCCACAGGTTGACAGGATACAAAAACTCAGGCCAGATTTCTGCTGAATACAAGAATCTCATCTTACCTTAAAAGATAAATATAGACTCAGGATGAAGAGATGGACATCTATAATTCAGGCAAATGGAAATCAGAAAAAAGAAGGTGTTGCAATTTTATTCACAGATACTATAGACTTTAAACCAATAAAAGTAAGGAAAGATAAGGGTGATCACTTCATATTGGTTAAGGGAAACACTCAACATGGTGAGATTTCAATTATTAACATTTATGTACCAAACCAGAATGCTCCCCAATTTATAAGAGACCTTAACAGACATGAGCAACTTGATATCCTCCAGCACCATAATAGCTGGAGATTTTAACACCCTTTTGGCAGTGTTGGATAGATCCTCCAATAAGAAACTAAGCAAAGAAATTTTAGACTTAAACTTAACCATTTAACAATTAGATTTAACAGACATCTACAGAACATTCCATCCTAACAAAACCAATACACATTCTTCTCATCAGTCCATGGAACATCCTTCAAAATTGATCACATCTTAGGTCACAAGTCTAACCTCAGCAAATTCTAAAAGAATAAAAATTATTCTATTAGGGATAATAGGAATTATTTCTAAAAGAATAGAAATTATTCCTTGTATCTTCTTGGACCATCAAGGAATAAAAGTTGAACTCAGCAACAACAGGAATCTGCATACTCATATGAAAACATGGAAACTAAGTAACCTTATGCTGAATGATAGCTGCATCATAGATGAAATTAAGAAGGAAATTATCAAATTTTTGGAACAAAATGATAATGAAGACATGAATTACCAGAACCTCTGGGATACTGCAAAGGCAGTCCTAAGAGGGAAATTTATAGCATTGCAAGCCTTCCTCAAGAGAACAGAAA
>NW_003852398.1:3103409-3124952 GCF_000181295.1 Otolemur garnettii
ACTGTCTCCATTGCTTTTTAACATTGTAATGGAAGTCTTAGTCATTGCAATCAGACAAGAGGTGATCAAGGGTATCGATACAGGATCAGAGGAGGTCATACTTTCACTCTTTGCAGATGATATGATTGCATACCTGGAAAACCCCAGGGACTCAACTATAAAACTCTTAGAAGTGATCAAGGAAATAGCAGTGTCTCAGGATACAAAATCAATACTCACAAATCAGTAGCATTTATATACACAAAACACAGTCAAGCTGAAAAAACAGTCAAGGACTCTATTCCTTTTACAGTAGTGCCAAAGAAGATGAAATATCTGGGAGTGTACCTAACAAAGGATGTGAAAGATCTTTATAAAGAGAACTTTGAAACTTTGAGAAAAGAAATAGCTGAAGATGTTAACAAATGGAAAAACATACCATGCACATGGCTGGAAGAGTCAACACTGTTAAAATGTCCATACTACACAAAGCAATATACAGATTTAATGCAATCCCTATTAAAGCACCTCAGTCATACTTTAAAGATCCGGAAAAACTAGTATTTCATTTTATATGGAAACAGAAAAAACCCTGAATAGCCAAGCCTTTACTCAGAAATAAAAATAAATCAGGAGAAATCACACTATCAGACTTCAGACTATACTATAAATCTATAGTGATCAAAACAGCATGGTACTGGAACAAAAATAGAGAGGTAGATGTATGGATCAGAATTGAGAACCAAGAGCTCAACCCAGGCGCTTATCATCATCTGATCTTTGATAAGCCTAGCAAAAATATAAATTGGGGGGATTTTCCCTATTTAACAAATGCTGCTGGGTGAACTGGCTGGCAACTTGTAGAAGACTGAAACTGGATCCACACCTCTTACCTCTAACAAAAGTTGATTCTCACTGGAGGTTTAAATTAAAGACATGAAACTATAAAGATTCTTGGAGAGAGTGCAGGGGAAACACTTGAAGAAATTGGCCTGGGAGAAAACTTTACGAGGAGGACCCCCCAGGCAATTGAATCAATACCAAAAATACATTACTGGGCTTTGACCAAACTAAAAAGCTTCTGCACTGCCAAGAACCCAGTAAGTAAAGCAAGCAGACAGCCCTCAGAATGGGAGAGGATATTTTCAGGCAATGTTTCTGACAAAGGTCTGATAACTAGAATCCACAGAGAACTCAAACTTATCAATAAGAAAAGAACAAGTGATCCCATTTCATTGTGGGTAAGAGACTTGAACAGAAACTTCTCTGAAGAAGACAGATGCATGATCTACAGACACATGAAAAGATGCTCATCATCTTTAATCATCAGAGAAATGCAAATCAAAACCACTTGGAGATACCACCTAACTCTAGTAAGAGTAGCCCACATAACAAAATCCCAAAACTACAGATGTTGGTGTGGATGTGGAGAAAAGGGAATACTTCTGCCCTGCTGGCAGAAGTGCAAGCTAATACATCCCTTTTGGAAAGAACTCTGGAGAACCCTTAGAAATCTAAAAGTAGACCTGCTGTTTGATCCTGCAATTCCTTTAATATATATATCCTTACAATTAAACATGAAGGAAGATGGGTATGCTCTCTAACACAATGTTAATGGCTCAAACAATGTCTCCAGTGATGTCATAAATTCCAAATGCCCTGCAAAATGTATCTGAAATGACTTCATATGTATTCTAGGGAGAAATGAATAAGCAAATATATTTGATAACAGAGTCATATTTCCCACTACCAGAGGAAAAAAGCTAAAAAGTTAAAAGCAAGCAAAGAGGAAATGCTGGAATAAGCCGTATGGTTTTTCATTAGAGTAAGAGGGACCAAAATAAACTCATGTTTGAGATATATGATATATAGGTAGATACATAAACAGATAGGTAGATAGATAAAGTATACATCCATAATTTCCTAGCTTTATATACCAAGAGAGACTGGAAACTACTATATATAATTCCCCTATAGCAAAGTGCACATCTAATATCCAGATCTTGATTTCTAAATATCATTCTCTCATAAAAGGCACCATAGCTCCTTGGAGACACAGTTGATTCCAGGACTGGAAAAGCAAAAATACAAGATGAGCCTGGAGTATCTTGAGATGCCAGGAGATGAAGAAGTGTTTTTAAAAAGTGATATGTGTCAAAAAGACACAGGAGCCAACCTGAAAGAGCTTCCAGTGACAAAAGCTCAAATACTTTGAGCAAGAACATATTGTATTGAGTTACAACCTAAAGAATAAATATTCATGAGACTCTACTAATAAAAATAAATACTTGAATCAATAAATAAATGTAGAGAGGGACTACTCTTCCATAAAAGACAATTGCAGTAAATAAACATAGAAGAAATGCGGGAAGTAGAAAATTACTAAGAAACACCATAGCAGCGATTGCTCAGATAGCATCCACAGATGAAAGCTCAACTTTAGAAAGAAGAGATAAGAACGTTGCTTTGCCCTCTAAGTTTAATTACAAAGAGAAGAAGTAGGAACATTTTGGTAGAGAAACCTGGCAAATGCCACCTAAATCAAGGGATCAGTGTTAGCCTCACCAGTAGTGGGATTTATCTATGTCACATAGCCCTTGATATGACACCCTAGGAAGGGCATGTTGCTGTTGGGACCGAAATCACCGCTGAGAGGTCACCATACACACACGTAAAAACGAAGGAGTGTCTTTATTCAAACATATGCCTGGGTCACTCCACCCTACTGCGTTGCTGCGGAGGGACCACCCGAAAAGAAGCAACGGGAGGTTTCTAAAGCGTATAGAGGAATTTCATTGGACGTTTTGTCGGGAGGGGTTGCCGTTGGCTGAGCTGTTGTCCAGGGATGCTTAGCGCCACCTAAAAGGCCAGAGGTGCTATAAGGTGGGCTTATGGTTAGGGACTTTCCAGAGGAGGGTTGCCTGTCCGCTTCTGATAGACTGGCTCAGTCTGGGCTGATTGACCTTGCCCAGAAGTGCGGAGGAGGGTTGCCTGATAGGCTGGCTCCACCTGGGCTGATCGAACTTGCCCAGATGGGAGTGTTGCTGTGGTTTTTATCTGTTATGGGCCTGAGTTCTAAAATGGAGTTACTGCAGCCTCTTCATTGCCTCTGTGCAGTTCTCCCCCCAGCTGCACATCTTCAGTTTAGCGAGGGAGGACCATCAGGTAAAATTGAGGGACAGTCCACAAAATACCTGATCAGCACTTCAAAAGTGTCAAGGTCACAAAAGACAAGGTAAGCCTAAGGAATTGTCATACCTCCCAAGGAACTAACAAGACAAGAAAAGTAATGTGGGTGACTTGGATCAGAGCCTACAAAAGGGTGTTTTGGTTTTGTTTGTTTTTTGATACAAAGTCTCATTCTGTGGCCCTGGGTAAAGTTCTA
This sequence comes from Otolemur garnettii, assembly GCF_000181295.1. NCBI lineage: Eukaryota > Metazoa > Chordata > Mammalia > Primates > Galagidae > Otolemur > Otolemur garnettii. The sequence goes on from NW_003852398.1 coordinate 3,106,774, forward strand.
TGCCATCATAGCTCACAGCAACCTCAAACTCCTGAGCTCAAATGATACTTTTACCTCAGCCTCCCAAGTACCTTGGACTACAGGCACCTGCCACCTTGCTCAGCTAGTTTTTCTATTTTTAGTAGAGACAGGGTCTCCCTCTTGCTCAGGCTGGTTTCAAACTCCTGAGCTCAAGCAATCCACCCACCTCCACCTCCCAGAGGGGTTACAGGCTTTAGCCACTATGCCCAGCCCAGAAAAAGGATTTTAGTTTAAAACCTAGTGAGATGTGAATGAAGCCTATAGTTTTGTTTCTGTAAATGCACATCAAGAATTTAATCACATTTGTTTTTAAAAATGTGAGAGACCCCAAAGCAATACTTTAAGCTAATTTCATTTTTAAAAATGATATATTTCTGTAACTAAATTCAGTAATTAAAAACTGCTAGTAGACACAAAGAACACAGGGTAGCTGGTGCCTTGGGTCAGAGCACAAGTTGCCAGGGAGACCTGGGAGCAAGGGACAGACAGGGGGAACAATTTCTATTGCTATAGACACTTCAAGGCCATTACCTTACTGTCACTCCCAGCAACCCTATGAGGGGGCAAGGAGGTATTTATATATAATTCCAATTTATAGATGAGGACACTGAGACGGAAAGAGAGAGAAATCCACAGGAGCTACAGGGTTTCTCCTGAGTGAGACAGGGAGAGAAGGGTGCTACAGGGTGCTGAGTGCCTGCTATAGGTAAACCTTTAAATACGATTTCATTGAATTCTTACAAAATGAGGTAGGGACAATTATTATCCCAATTTCTTTTCTTTCTTTCTTTCTTTTTTTTTTTTTTTGTTAATTGTTGAGGATTCATTGAGGGTACAAGAAACCAGGTTTATTATCCCAATTTTAAAGATGAGGAAGCTGTGGTGAAAAGAGGGGAAGGGAACTGGCTAAGGCCAGGCCCCAGGGGAGCAGAGCTAGGGGGCCAGCTGACCACAGGGCTGGCCACCCTCCTCCCAGTGTCTCCCACTCGCCATACCACACACCCTGCCCAGACCCTGAACAGCACTCACCAAGGGCCTTGAATTGGGAAATAAACCACATCAACTCAGTCTATGACCTCAGGCCACTGTTCCCTTGAAAGGGGATAGTGAGACAAAGAAAAAGATTAAGAGAGAAAGAGAGAGAGGAGAAGGTCCAGGGGGCGCCGTCTTAAGGGCAACTCTGGCGAATCGAACTCTAGTCTGTGAGCTCAGAAACAGATCTTTTCTGACAAAAGGACAGTCAGATAAGCACCCGCTGTGCTAGACTGAGTCTGATCTATGAGAAATGGCATTGATGTTGCCATGGAAACCAGCCCTTTTTCCCTCCACTGTTCAGGAGTGCTGTTTTCAAAAGAGATGTTATTTTGTGCTTCTTGGGGAAATATTGAGGATCCATTTCTTCTTCCTCTTCTTCCACATGACTCCCCAGTTGAATTAGAACTCACAGTGGGAATAGAAGGGAGATAAATCAACCAACAGTAGCTCCGACAGGTGGTCTTTCAGTCCTCAGAAAAATATACATCTCCTGAAATACATTCAGACCCTACCTACCACTGGGATTACCCGGGCACCATCTCTGCTTCTCCCCAATGCCCAGCCATCGCCTGCTCATTCATCTCACTACTCTGCCTGCTCCCCCAGCCCGGTCTGTGAGCCCCAGGGGAGCAGAGCAGCTGCTTTTGCGTGTTTAGCCCTCACCTCCAGCACTGGCACAGGGGAGACACCCAGGAGCTTTTGGAAGGAGAAGCCCTGGGCTCTGCCCCCTTCCCACCTTTATGATGCCACTTTTCTACCTGGGAGGAAGGCTCTGCGGTGTCTTTCCTCCACTCCCCTCAATTCTTCCTGTGACAATGCAACCCATTCTTCAAGACCAAGTTCCAAAGCCAGCTCCTCCAAGAAGCCAGGCTGACACCTTCATGGACACACCCTCCCCTCCACACAACCTCTGTCTTGCCCTTGACTTCTCGGCACAGCTCTGCTCATGTCTTATTGAGAAGCTCTCAAGAGAGGTTCCCAGCATTGGTGAACAGGTTTTAAAGTGTACAAAAAAAGCCACAAGCAGAGCTCGTTCTAAAACCAAGATACTGTTTTTATGATCATTGCCTGGCTCTTCCGACTTACCATAAACTAACAGGGCTCTGAAAATCCATCCGAGATTCAGAGGAGCTTTTCCCTGACCAGATCCTTTTGTTGAACTCTTCTAACTGATGTCCCACTCCTTGGACATATTCATGGAAGGAGTTAGCTACCCTCCTTTATTCTGATGAGAAAATGCAACTTGCCAAGAATAGCAAGTGACCCTAGGGTCAATCCTAAACCCAGCAATATCTGCCACCCATCTCCTATGCCTGTGGTCTCCAACCCCTGGGTCTCAGACAGGTACTGGGCCTGTTAGGAGCCACATAGCAGGCAGTGAGTGGCAGGCGACCAAAGCTTCATCTGTCACCATCTCCCATCACTCCTAGATGAGACCACCTAGTTGCAAGAAAAGAAGTACAGGGCTCCCACTGATTCTGTATTAAGGTGAGTTAATAATTATCTCATTATATATTACAATGTAATAATAGTAGAAATAAAGTACATGATAAATGTATTGCACTCAGATCATCCCCAAACCATCACCCCACCTCACCTAGGTCTGTAGAAAAATTGTGTTACGTGAAACCTCTCCCCAGTGTCAGAAAGGTTGAGGACCATTGCTCTATTCTACCCATGATCCCTTGTTCCCAGCCATATACCCATAGCCTGTTCATTCCAGAGAAAAGATAGCTTTGGTTTGTTTTTTGAGGCAATGGAGTGGCAAATCCATTTATGATAGAATTGTTTGAACATGTGTTCATTAAGTCTTCAGTTGACTTTGTGTAATTGAAAATAATATTGGGTGTTTCCGTGACGGCCATATGGATTAGCCAGCCTTTGTGAGTGGGATGCCAGCGTAGATCCCTGCGCTGTGCTCTCCAGCCCACTGTCCCCTAAAGTCAGGCTGGACATGCAAGGCTGTGTGGGTGTGGGGAGGGTTGTCTGAGGCCCTCTTCTGTGGCCACAGAGGGCAGAAGCTGCATTGTCTCCCTTCTCCCCCCCCCCCCCCCCCCCCCCCCGTCTACCACACATTTGGCCACAATCCCTGGCCCAGCTACCTGCTTGGGGCCTCTGCTTCCAACTCCCCCATTAATCTTGGTCCCTTCCTTAAACAGCCTGCCCACAGGTTAGAGAAGACTATAAGCACAGAGCAAGAGGCAGGCTGTGTGGCCACTGCTGAATGGCAGGTGGTGAAGACACTGCTACCAAAAGGGGCAGCTTGGAATCACAGCTCTGCCCCTGTCTGGGTGCAGGACCTTGCGCACCCTGCCCTCCTGCTTTCTGTCTCCATTTCTTTATCCTCAAATGGGGATAGTGATGACAACGTGGATGCAGTAGTATCCAAGGTGGGGACACCCACCTCACAGGATTGGTGAGAGGGCTGTGTGAAGGAAGACACGTGAAGAACTTGGCCTGGAGTGGGGGCACTGAGGTGTTTGCTGTTCTTAACATTAACCAGCAATACTAAATAAGCTAGTTCACATTTCATGTTTATGACAACTGCAATTTGACCTTCTGAGGCAGGAACTGTAACCTTCACAGTATTGTCCAGGGTCTTAAGCAGATCAGAAGCTGTCTATGGGGGCAAAGCAGTTCCCCAAACCTGGTCCCACAAACCTGGATCTGGATTCCTGCTCTTCTGTCATGGCCCGAGGGCATCTCTCCATCCTGCTGGGCCTCCATCTCCCTTCCCTGCCAAGGTCACCATAAGCTTTAACGGAGCCAGTTACAAAAAAGACCCCACTTGTGGCTTGTCACCTTCCTCCTCTGTGGTTGGCTGACCTGGAACTGCCTTATGTCAAGGGCATCACAAGACCCTTCTTTTGCAACTGCCTGTGTCCACATCTGACTCCCTCTCCAGACTTAAGGGCAGCAAACCCAGAGTCACCTATGGCTGTAGGTTCCGTGCATGGCACAGCATGGGCCTCAAAACGTGCCCGGCAGATGCTCACAGGATGAAGGGTGACGAGCTACAACAAGCAGGCAGGAGGGTCTTTTGGGCCTGACTCAGGACCCCAGTGTCCTCACAGGCCCCAGCTTGGGATGGAGGTCCCTCATGATCTGACTCTAGCCAGCAGACACCCAGCCCCAGGGCTCACCCTGCCCCCAAGGGCCCCTCCCCCTAGGCTCACCCAGCAGATTTTAAAGGTTGTGAAGGAAAATGAAGACTCTCAGACACATCTATCTTTATTTGTTTCCTGTCAGAAAATTGCAAGAGTTACACCAAAAAATACTTCAGCCTCTGCTACCTACTGACAAAAATACACCACAAAATTATAAAGCGCTCAGCGGTTTTGCTAGGGACGATTTGTTATTCCACTTTGGATGACAAATGAATTTACAGGTGACTCAAGGTGCTGGGAGGGTGGAGGAGAAGGGAGGAATAATCAGATGAGAGCATTTGGCAGGAGAGTTTGAGCTATACTAGTCTTATTACCCAGCTGTTGTGTATGATGATTTCAGCAACAAAGCAAGCCACAAAAATACCTTTCACATGGCCTGTCGGAGACCCATGGGGAAACTGTACCACATCTCAAATAACCAATCCTTCCACTCCCTGCCAGTTCTGGCCCTCTTGGGCCTGGAGCCAACACCCTGCAAAACTGGCCTCCCTGAACCGATTATGGGAGAATCAGGGGAGGGCCTGCTACGGTCCAGGGCAGTGGGAGACCTGGTCATGTCTGGATGTTGCCTCCATGTCAGGAGCATCTAGAACATCTAGAATCCAGTTGGAGAGTTTGGAAAAATGTCCCCTGTCAATACAAGGGAGTGGGCAAAAGATAGTCACATTTTTCAGCTTCTGTTAAAAATGATCTGGCATTGTTGCAGCCCCAATCTTAAAGTCCCTTCCTGGCTGTTCCCGAGGTTCCTGATGACAATCCTAGTGTTGTTGCTATTGTGATTAGCATTTTGGGAAACAGGAAACAAACAAAAATTTTCAAGTTGGGTGACCGTGCTTAGAGCTTGGCCCAGGGCTACCTGCCTGTCCTGTGCGTTCCTTCTTCTCACAGCCTCTCCTTCCTTCTCTCCCTCTCTACCCTTTCCATCTCATAAACACGGGCAGTGTCCAGGCGGATCTAGAAAAACAAGAAAAAGACAAAGAAAATCTGCCCACTCCTCAATGTTCACTGGTACAAAACCTATCACCGCAGGGTGAGTCTTCAGAGCCCAGGCCCAGGGTCTGCCCCAGTCCTAGTCTGGGAAATTAATCCTACAAAATGTACCAGAGGTTGGTACGGTTTACCGTGCACTCTGGAATTAGTAGTGCCAAAATCAGTCTTCTCTCCGACTTGGCCATTCCTATCTTCCCTAGTTTCTATCCTGCAGACCAGACAGAGGCCACCCAAATAGCCCCAGCCTGCCACTCACATGTTCTGTACCCTCTGAAATCCACACTGTCTCATCCAAGAAGCCCACGGCCTCTGCTATTTTTCTTCAGTATCTTCCTGATGGAGCCAGTTTAATGTTTTTTGTTCATTTTCTTTGTTTCTTTCCTTGTCTGTGTTCACATTTTCCTAACAAAGAATAAGCAGTGGCTTCGAAAATATCTTACATGGGAACAATCAACACGAAACATGCCTTTGTACATGAGCCTGACTTGGGGACGAATCAACAATACCAAGGGACAAAAAGAAATATCGATTCAGACAACTCCAGTGCACGATATTTTCGGTGAGTTCCTCCCCTCCCCCGCCCTGCCCCACCCCCCACCCCCAAATCCCAGGAGTACAGTGTTGTCTTGTAACTGGAGCTTGGCTTAGCCAACAGGGGTCCCCTCCTCCACCCCGCCCCCCCACTCTGGCTGGGGGAGACCTCTAATGGCCCTGGGTCTTGGGCGGCTTGGGCTCATGGATGACAGCAGCTGCCGACAGCCATGGCCCAATGGCCCGGGCAGTGCTCTGCTTGGCCACACTGTAGTGGCTGATGACTGTGTAGAAGCGGCTTCTGGAGTTGGGGTCCTGGGATGAGTAGTAAGCATCCAGGGAGGCTGGGATACAGCGCTTGTGCTGCGGAAGAAGGAGACAAGAGTCAGGGGTCATTCAGAGAGCTGCTTCCAGCCCTCCCAGAGACATAGCCACCCACCCCATCTGGGAGCCCCGCTGTATCAGGCTCTCAGCCAGAGAGCAGGTGACAGCTTCTGAGCTGGGCCTGGCACACAGCAGGCCTATCTAGCACCATCACCATCACTATAGCCAAAGCTGCCTCTAAAAGAAGCCAGAAGAGCTTGATTCAAGGTCAGCCACCTCTGCTTACCAACTGTAGGACTGCACTGAACACTGTAGGTCTCCACCCAACCTCCCTATCTGGCTGACTCGTACAGCCTCTGGTTGCCTCTTTGGGCCATTTTACTCACAGCCAGTGACTATTTCTTTGATTTTATGTTTGTACCTTTTTTCTCTTATATCAGAAGTCTTAGCTCCTAACAACATTAATATAATTATGTATTTGAATTATCCCATAATATGTATAGAACAGCCGAAACATAACACCAATGCCATTACTAAGAGCTAGACCACTAAACGAACTTAGAGATTTCTCTGCAGCTCTTGTCTCCACCAAGGGGGTAAGATCAATATCCTGTACTCGAGAGTGGTTAGGAATATTTATTTTCTTTGTACATGTATGTCCTCAACATGATATAGAGCTAGGTTCTTTGTTCACTTGTTTTTCCTTATTTATTTATTAAATTGTTCTCACATTTATGTATTCCAAGGATAAATATATAGGAAGATATATCCAGAGAAACCTTGCTTCCATCCCTGTCCCTGCACTCTGTTCCCTCCCTTTCTCCTGAGTAACAATTTTTTTTTTTTTTAGACAAAATCTCACTACGTTGCCTTGGGTAGAGTGCCATGGTGTCACAGCTCACAGCAACCTCAAACTCCTGGGATTAAGCTATTCTCTTGCCTCAGCCTCCCAAATAGCTAGGACTACAGATGCCCACCACAACACCCTGCTATGTTGTTGTTGTTGCAGTTGTCATTGTTGTTTAGCTGGCCTGGGCCAGGTTTGAACCCGCCACCCTCAGTGCACGTGGCCAGCACCATAACCACTGTGCTACAAGGCACTGCCCTGAGTAATAATTTTTATCAATTGTTTTTAATTTATCCTTCCAGAATTTCTTTTAGAAAAAAAAAAAAAAGAAAATATCTTTACCTCATCCTTTCTTACACAAAGGTAGACCCTTTTTTCTTTCATATTCTATGACTGTGTACTAAGGCCACTGTCACTTATTTTCACAGTGGTCTGGAATTCCACGGTGTGGATATATCATAGTCTGTTCGACGGCCCCCTAGTGTTGGGTGTTTCCAATTTTTCAGAACCCCAGTGGCAAACCACTAAGACTATGTAGTCTTAGGTAGACATACAACAGCACCAAAGGGCTGTTAGAACATTCCCCCCCACACTGAAACATAATAGCTGTGATGTCTTGGAAAACCCTTTTAACCAAGCACTCTTAAGCTCAATTTCTGTACATGCAAAATGAGAGCCATAAAACCTATTTTTCAGAAAGGCTGTATCACCCAATTGGGAAAATGTTTATGAAAATGGCTAGCCAAGAGCCTTACATATGATAAGCACCCAGTACATGATAATTGTAAATATTAATATTGTCATCTGTTTTAGCTCTAAAACAGATTCTGCCTATATTGCCACTTAACATTTGTTGAGACCTCATTATCTAGCAGGTCCTTTGTTAACTCATCTTATTTAAATTCCTTCCTTAAACATTCGGTGGGAAGGCATTATCAGTCCATGTTTTCCAAAGTCATGAGCTAACGCCAGTTTTTTAAGCAAAGAGAGCAATCAGAGTGAGTGTCAGGGGAAGGGGTCCAGGTGTAAGACTTGGGGACAGAATCTCAGAATTACTGGCTCCCTGTCATCACACCTCTGTAGGGCCACTGTGGGAGGCAACAACCAGCTCTCAAGCCAGGAAGACCCAAGCCACACAGAAGTTTCTGAAGATGAAATAGTCAATGTCAAGTGGTAGTGGGCGTCCCCTCATGCCAATGTGCAGTCCAAGGCTGGACCACCTCCTGACCCAATAGCACACCATCTCAGGGGAGGAGCTCTACTACCTATTGGAGACCAAAGCCCTCTTGAAAACCTGAGAACTCCTTGACAAATATAGATTACATTTTACACACTTGGTAGGGAGGATGCCATACTCAAATCTTGGACACCAATGAAGAGAAGACATCAATAAACCCTTTAACCAAACCTGACAGTGACCTGGGCCTACCCACCTGCCATGAGCCCCTTACCTTGTAGACAAATCCCTCTGGGCAGCTGTGGTCATAGGTGAAGGCTTTGTAAACCACCAGGAACACGATGCAAGCGAGGAAGGCTAGGGCCAGGCTGACAAGGATGGTGACCTGTAGGAAGACAAAACCGAGCATAACCCAGCCTCTGCTTGCCCACCTGTGGCCCCATGTGTGGCCTTCCAACTCTAGAACTGGCAGGCAGAGTGGTATGTTAGGTGGAGTAGGATTCCCAGGGCCCAAGGAACTTGCTTCATCCTGGCTTTGTCACTAACTTACACCCTGGGGCAAACTACCTACACTCTTTTGGCCTCAGTTTCCCCATTTTGTATATACCTTTTTTTTTTTTGACACAACAGGTGACTTTCTCCTTATTTTACTATGTGAGGAGTGATGGTTGGTCATTAAGCCATCACTTCTGGTGCATCAGCATGACCCCCAGCACCACCACTGAATTCTAACCTCACTTGTCAGCTGCCCTTCCCCCTGCCTATAACTTGTGACACACACCTGAGATGCATCCCCACCCCAAACTCCTGCTTTCCTTCTACCCTAAACTTTCTTTACCCCCATTCTTCCTCAGGGAACATCAGCTCCACCTTGGCAGTCCCTTGGGCCATACATCCTGAGGTTATCCTAAACTCTTTTTTTCTCACACTCTATCCAACCTACCAGCAGAGGCCATCATTCCTGCCTTAAAATACATCCATAATCTGACTTCTTCTCACCAGCTCCATCACGTCCGACCTGACCCAAACCATCAGCGCCTCTCACCTGTAGAACCTAACAGCCTTCCACCCAGAGACGTTCTTGCCCTCTCCTGTATGCTATGCACAGCAACCAGAGATCCTTGCAAAGCCTAAGACAAGGCATGGCCCTTTTTGCTCAAAAACCATGCAAAGTCTCCAACTCATTCAGAGTACAAACCTAGCTCTTACCCACCATCAGAAGGCCACCTTTAAAAAAATGGCTCAACACCAAACAGAGAGCACCATCAGGGTCTATCAGAAAGGAGTAACTGGCTAACTCTGGAGGCGCCTCCAGGCTTGCACTGGCCCCTTCTCGCTGCCTGTGCACAAAGGGACAGAGTAACCCCTGCAATATTAGGGCATCTAGTGTTAACAGCAGAGTTTGTATGTGTGCATTTTTTAAAAGCTGTGGTTCTTTGGGTGGGTCGGCCTAGAAATATGGCAAAATTCCTCTCATGGAATTCCCAATAGCCAAAAGGTAGAAACAGCTCAAACAAATTGAGCTTTGTTAACACAATGGAATGTTATCCAGCCATACAAGGGGATGACGTACACCCGATAAGCCCGGATGGACCAACAACACATTATGCTCAGGGAAAGAAGCCGAACCCAAAAGGTCATGTAGTTTGTGGTTCTATTTACATGAAATATCCGGAACAGGTAAATCCATAGAGACAGATACAGATGGCAGCTGACAGGGCCTGGGGGTAGGGGGATGCAAATTAACTGCTAGTGGGGGTGGGTTTCCTTTTGGAAGGATGAAAATGTTCTGGAACTTGGGCATGGCGCCTGTAGTACAGTGGTTATGGTGCCGGCCACATACATTGAGGCTGGAGCATTCAAACCTGGCCCAGGCCAGCTAAACAACAATGACAACTGCAACAAAAAAATAGCTGGGCCTTGTGGCGGACACCTGTAGTCCTATCTACTTGGGAGGATGAGGCAAGAGAATCACTTAAGCCCAAGAGTTGGAGGTTGCTGTGAGCAGTGTCAGCACAGCACTCTACCCAGGGCAACATAGTGAGACTCTGTCTCAAAAAAAGAAAGAAAAAAAAAAAGATGTTTTAGAACTAGGAGAGATGATGGTGACACAACACTGTCAATGTGCTAAATGCCACAGAACTGTTCACTTTAACGTGATTCGCTTTATGTTATGTGAATTCTACCACATTTTTTCTAAAATAAAAGCCAAAGCCCAGGAACTAGCCTGGCACCCATAGCTCTGCCAGAAGACAGGGAGCCATTTTCCTAAGTGGTGACTCCTTCTGTGAAACAGACCTTAAAATCCTGCTCTGTGAGCATTCCCTGGCCTCACAGAGAATATTGCCTGAGCCCAGCCAAGAGCACTAACTAGGAGACTGGGACACAAGGGACACAGACATGGACAGGGCTGGTCCCTGGCAACAAAGCAGCTGTGTGGAGAGGAGGGAGAAGAGGGCTGCAGGACTGCCTACCATTGCCACCAGCCTAATGCAGGGTCATGTGTGACCCCAACCCCTGACTATGCAGAGCCCTAGGCCTCTTGGCAGACTTGGGAGAAGGACCAGACAGGGTTGGATGCTTCCCTGGTCAGCAGCAAGTCAGTGATGGAGCTGGGGGCCAGCACAGGGCCCACCATGTCTAGCCATGGGACAGGTTCCCCTTACAGGGTGGGCTTTTCGACTCCTAACAATCCCTGAGTTAACAATCCCCTCCTAGGAAAAGCTGGGTCTGAGTCACCAGTGTCACCAGAGCTTAAGAGCACACACAGTGTAGGCCTTCAGCAAATGTTTCTGGAGAAAGAAAAGGGAGGGAGGGGGAAGGGAGGAGGTTAGTCCCCTCCCCTCTGTACAGTGGTTTCAAATCTGGCTGCACGTTAGGAATAGCTGAGAAGCTTTTAAATGCTGATGCCTAGGTTACCACCATCCCCACCGATTCTAATTTAAGGAGTCAGGATGCAGCTCTCCGCATGATTACAGTGTGCAGCCGGTATGATTCTGGGAGTGCTTCTCATACTGGCCACACACAGTTATAATCACCTGGGCCGCATGTTAAACAATCCTGGTGCCCTGGCCCCAGCCCAGACCTGTTATGTCAGAATCTCTGAGGGTGGAGGCCAAGTCTCAGGAGTGTTTTGAAGCCCCAGGGTGATCTCTGTGTGCAAACACTGGACAAGTTTCTGTGGCTGTCAGGATCAAGGGTCTAATGGTGGATGGAGGTGGGGGTGTGTCCACCCCTGGGAGTCTCCCCCAGCAAAGCTAGCTTCTGTCAGGCTGTGCCGCATGTGCCATAACCCCAAAATTAAGATGAGTGGAGGCTATGATAGCTGAAGAAGAGTTTGCCTCCCTGCCCTGACCTCTGGTAAGTTCTGCAACTCAAGGCAAATCATTCCCTATGAGTGTAGGGAGGTCGGACAGTATGTCATGGGAAATCAGGCACAGAAGCCCCCAAGAGACCTCGCTATCTACAGGGCAGGGAGATACAGGCCCATAGATGCAGGTGGTTGCCACATAGCAGTGGCACCCTGATCGAGGCTCAGAGGGGCTGCTGGACGTGACCAGCTAGGGGTGGGGGATCAGGGATATGACACCAGAAACAACTTCACAGAAGAACACTAGGATAGGGGAAGAAGACGTTTCTAAGCAGAGGAAGTGGCATTTGCCGTGGAACCGAAGCTGGAGAAAACACAGGCTATCTGGAATCATCACAGTTTGGCCTAGCAGGCCAGAGGGTGCAGGTGAGGAAGAAGCCTGAGGGGCTGCGGAGGTGGGAAGAGAACGGATGGCACCTGGGCTGCACCTCAAGGCAGTATGGACCCCCTGAAGGACTTTAGCAGGGAAGGGGCAGGATCAGAATTCTATTTTGGAAACCCGTCTCCCGGGCAATAGAAGGCAGGTTTGCAGGGGTGAGACTGAAGGCAGGGAGGCTGGTGGAGAGGCTGATTTATACATTAGACCCTCCACATGCTGGAGCCAGAGCTGGCCCATGGGCTGGAAAGTGTCCAAGGCCTGCGAAGGCATAGAGGGGAAAAGGGAAAGCTCCAGGAGTCAGCATTGGTTATGGAGGGGGGACGGGGGACAGGGGAGCTGGAGAGTTTTATTTTGTTCTGGGTGAGAGTTCCCGCAGGTGGATTTCAGTGCAGCAGTCCCAGGCCAACTTCTCCCTTTCTGGAAGATTCATGGAATTCACAGGCCCCACGTGCTCAATCTCTGCCAGGGAAAGAAATTCCCACTTCCCCACAAAGCACCTCAGAACATGAAAGCCCAACACCACATCAATATTTATTGACTTGGTTTATATAACCCCATTCCTCAGAGACATTCTAAAGCCCTTGCTTTCACCCCTTGAATTTTACAAGCTGGGCCTAGCAACAGCTTCTTAGTTTTCTGGTGCCAGAATTGAGGGTTTCATCAGTGATGCAATCTTCACCACATGGAAGCCCCTTTCTGTTCCCCACCGTCCCCCACCAGGTGCTTGGCCACCATCCCTTCACTCAGTGTCTATGTATTAAAGGGCCTATTGTGAGCCAGATGCTGTCAGGAGGAACTGACAGGAGGGAGAGAGTCGAACATTAAATCAGCAAATAACCAATCAAATAATTGCAAACAAGAGCTGAGCAGGCTCTGGAACAGAGCACAGGAGGCGAGCACTTTGATGGGTGGTCATGGAGGGGAGAAGGGGCCTGGTACAAGGTGGCCAGAGCACTAGAGCCTGACTACAGACCCCTCCCTGGAGGAGCTCAAGACCCCAGAGGGCCTGGAAGGAGCAGTGTGGCTGTGACAGACAGGACAAGGAGACAGCACTGCAGTGGGGGTGGGAGGGCCAGGGACCAGCCCTACAGGGCAATGGAGGCCAGTATTGCCCCTGTCTAACCAAGGGAGAAGCTGTCCAACAGCATGTGCCCTGGTGCTGTCAGGATGACATCTCTACTCAGCCAGCTCTCCCCTGCTGTCCTCCAGCCTCCTCCCCTGGCTCACTGAGAGTCCCTCAGCTGGGCCCAGGCCTGGAACTGCTGTGTGCCTTCCTCACCTGGAGAACATCTCTCAGCCTTCAAGTCCTGCTCTGAACCCCTGATCCACCTCTGCTCTGTAGCTGGGGCCTACCGCTGAGGGAGCACACTGCGACCCCATCACCACCCCACCCCTCTGAACCCTCCTTCTGCCAGGAAGGCTGCAGACAGAGAGAAATCTCATTCTTTTCTCTATGTCCCGCACAGTGACTCATACAAAATGGGGACCAGAAACATTTCCTGAACTGCAAGGTTGAATTGAATTAAGACCACACAGAGAGAGAGAGAGAGAGAGATACAGACACACGTACACTCTCCCCCAGACATACACAAACAAATAGACACGCAGACACAGTGCACAGCTGGGATGAAGCTCTAAAATATTTGCAGGTCACCTTCTGTTCTCCTCCATCCCCTCTGCTCAACCCCAACCACCACCAGTCTCAAGCACACTTTCAAACAAAAATATGTCAACCTTGAAAAGAACCAGTTCCACGAAGACAGCTCCAGAATTTCTCTTTTTTGAGGTCAGAGAGTGAATAGAGGAAGAATTTAAAGTGTGGAGCTAGCATCTCCAGCAAAGGCGTGCTTAGACTGCAGTCACAGTGACCACACCCCAGCTTCCATATTTTCATAGAAGAAGAAGATGAGTCGTGGTGGGGGTGATAGCAGTAACAACAGTAACAGGTCCTGAGTTACTGGGAACTAACTATATATGTCATAAGAATGACATATTGTAAGAAGAATTATTATCCCCATTTTGCTGGTAGGGAAACTGAGGCTCCAAGAGATTAAGTGATTTAGCTAAGGTAATCATTAGGTAATCACTGGGTAAACCCCCAGTTGGCAAAAAGCAAGTCCAAACAAGGGACCTTGACATCACCATATTCACAGGCTTGGTGTCCCTCCCCTGCCCTCCCTTCCCACCATCAGTCATGGTGGGAGGCAGTGCCGCCCAGCACCTCTGGAGCCTGTCTCTGCAGCCATCTGTGCCTCCACTTCTCCCCCAATGCTGGTCCCAGTCAGCCACCAACTCCAGCAGCTTCAGCTTCTGACATACCTTATTTAGCCCTCCCTGCTGTCTTTGTCATAAGTCCCCAGCCAGATCACCACACTTTCACCCCTGGGTGCAGCAGCCTCCTCACTGACCCCCCTCCACCAGCCTCCAGCTCCCAGCTTCCTTCCAGCTGCCCCAGATTTTCCAACAAGCCAACTTGGTCATGGAGCTTCCCTAGCTAACCAAGTAACTAACCTCACCTGTCTGTTTCCCCGGAGAGGTAATACTCCCCGGGTCCATTTACTAAGCACTGACTATGTGCCAGGCACTGTTCTCAGTGCAGTACAAAGATTTACTCTTGTAAATTTTATGATATCCCTGTGAGATAGATTATATTGTATCTCCATTTTTTAGGTAAGAAGACTAAGGCACAGAGAGGTTGCACAATTTTCTTAAGGTCACACAGATCATTAAGTAATACAATCAGGACTATTCCATGCAGCGTGGCTGGGGCTCTTAGCTATGTTCCTCATAAAGCAGGGACAGAAATATTTATTTATTCACCATATATTAACTGAGCACCCACAGTGTGTCAGAGATGACAGCACACACTGGGCATATAGAGCTAAAGAGGGCGGGAGGCCCTGCTCTCACAAAGTCTACCTCTAATCCCTTTGAATAGGTTTCCTCTTCTGCCAAAGGGGAAGAATTTAAATAAATTCTCAGAGTTCTGAAGATTAAGTCAGACAACACATGTGAAGGTGGTCCACAAAAATAAAAGTCCATATCCTAGTTGCTAGCACCTGTGAATATGCCTTTCTTTGGAAGAGAGGTCTATGAAGGCGCAATTAGGTTGAGGCTCTTGAGATGAGATCATCCTGGATTATGGACTGTGCAAGTGGGCATAATAAAGCCTAGGAGAAGGACCTTTTTAGAAGCATACAAGGCCGACAGACCCACAGGGAGCAGAGGAGAGGCCACTGAGGAAGGAGACAGAGACTGGAGTGAAGCATCTACAAGCCAAAGGACACTAGAGCCACCAGAAGCCAAGAGAGACAAGGAAAGATCCTTCTGTGGGGCTTCAGAGGCAATGTGGCCTACCAACACCTTGATTTGGGGCTTCTGGCCTCCTGAACAATGAGGGCATAAACAGCTGTTGCATTAGGCGACATGGTTTACAGTAATTTGCTTATGGCAGCTCCAGGTATACGTGCTACAAATGAGCCACTCCCCTCGGCACACACTTCAAAAAGTTCCAACCACTCAGAAAGACTGCTGAATCTGCCGCACGTATTGCTCTATACCTTTTCAGCCCTTTCCTTGGTGAACGCCTAGTAATGCTTAAAAACCCAGCAAGTCACCACCTCTGGGAAGACTTTCCTTGCCTGCTATTTGTGTCCCCACTACACTTTGTACGTCCGTCCACTACTCAGCACGCAGCCCCCTGTTTTGCAATTGTCTGTTCTACTGTGTGGGTTGTGTGGGCAGGGATCAGAAATTGTTTGTTTCTGCAGTCCTGACTTCCAGCTCATGATCTAGGGTAGGGGATCAGCTAATGCACGCATATCCTACACTCCCTGGCCCATACTTCTTTCCTAATTTTTGGCACAAAGCAGCAAGTTTTAGGGACCCTTCTGAAACTGTTCCGTAGCCTGACAGAGGGACTGAAGGGAGAGAAAGAGCCCAGTTAGAAAACATCACTGCATCAAATTGAGGCACAGAGAGGTCTAGTAATTTGTCTGAGGTGGCATGGTTATTAAAGCAGTAAAGTCCGACTGGAACACCGGAACATCAGGTCATCTGAAGAATAGTTGGTTTGATGTGGAAAGAATTACTAGCTGCCCCTGAAATGATCTCCTTATCTGCCTATTGTGCTGCTGAAAGACAAGAAGCTTCTGATGGCTGGGACAGCTGGGCCCTCA
Source organism: Otolemur garnettii (assembly GCF_000181295.1). Lineage (NCBI taxonomy): Eukaryota > Metazoa > Chordata > Mammalia > Primates > Galagidae > Otolemur > Otolemur garnettii. The sequence goes on from NW_003852398.1 coordinate 3,122,793, forward strand.
TTCTGGACCATACTCGTGTGGCTCTCTGCATTAGCTGTGGCTGCAGCCCCCTGGGTTCCCATCTCATTTCTGCCTCTGATGGGCTGTGTGACCTTGGGCAAGATGCTTCACCTCTCTGAGCCTCTGTTTCTACATCTGTTTCTACATTATCTGACTTAAGAATCCCATCCCATAGGATCAATGTGAAGAACAAACAAGAAGAAGGTTATAAATCACCTAGTGTTGTCCTTTCCCATGAGATTAATTGAAGTTAGCGATCACTTATTGACTGGGTACTGTGGCAAGTAATCTTTAGGTATTACCCCCTTCACCCTCATGGTAGCCCTGTTAAGTTCAATTATTACCTCCATTTTACAGCTATAGAAATTAAGGCACAGAAGGGTCTAGTAATTTGTCTGAAGTGACATGGTTATTAAAGGAGTAAAGTCCGACCGGAACCCCGGAACATCTGATTCTAAAAACCCTCACCACTAGGTTAACTGGCCTTTGGATGAATATTTTTCTGTCCCGCAGCTGCATTTGATTGCAATCGTGCTATGGAGAAAGGTGTTATGTTCAATACATAGTTTAAACTTATTCTAGAAGGATACATCACCACCGATATGGAAACCCCAGGAGTCAGGAAGACACTGGAGGGAAACCAAAAATCCTCCCCCTGTCAAGCCAGGATGTTGATGTAGAACCTTGATTATGCCAGGAAACATGATCTTCATTAACATTCAGGTACAGCAGCAGCTCGGCACCATCACAGGCAATAAACTTCCCTTTTTATGAAGAAGTCAACCCCTGGAAACCTCAAAGCAATAGAACCGCTCACATCAGGGAAATTAAACTTTGTCAGGAGATAAAAACAGAGCTGCCCGACATTCATTCATCTTCTGTATGCGGCCGCTGGAACCTCCAGAGACAGAATCAGACCTCCAGGCGCCTTGTTTCTGGCTGGGCCCCAAAGAGCCAGACAATAGGGCTTGCACGGAGGATGCAAAGGGATGGCAGCTCTGTAAATTCCACCCAAATGACACCCTGGGTTCTCAGCCCTTCCCCTAGCGCTAACTGGTAAGTGAAGCTCATCTTTTGAATCCAGAAGGTCTAGATTGGAAGTCCAGCTCCCCAGCTTACTCACAGTAGGCAAGCTGCTTACCTGGGGAGTTCTCGGCTTACTTCTCTCTAAAACAGAGGTAGTACCTACTGACTGCCACCTCACCTGGCTGCTGTAAGGAGAAACAAGGTAGCACAAGGAAGCCTTCAGGATAGGTTTAGCTCACCTGACCTGGGAACGACCTTAGCTAGCACCCATGACGTGTATGCATGCATTATAATAGTCCATGTCCTTGCAACTCAAGGGGGGGAGGTGCCTGTTGCACAGATGTTGCATCAGAGGCAGATGGAATCAGTCTACATATGTTAGGGGCAGAGGGAGGATTTGAACTCAGATGTGCCTAACTCAGAAGCCCAGTGGTTAGTCATATGACTGCATAGGAATTTATAACTGCATAGCATTTGCTTTTATTAAAAATATATTGCACAATTATTATAAGAACAATATCAAAACCAAGAGGAAAATACCCATTATAACCCCACTGTCATCCCCAGCCTGTTTTTACATGCTTCCTTCTTCTTCCTATCCACATGCATTCCAGCCTATACCGGATTCCTTCTGTTCTCTCCCATTTTACACACCTGTAGCCCTTCCAACTTCCTACAATGACAAACCAAACCCTTGAGCCAAGACAAGGCTGAATTTCAACATCTATTACATGGCTCTAAATTATGACATTAATCTACACAAAACTGTCATGAAGTACACCAAGATGAATAACATAAAAAGAGAGAGTGCCACGTAAACGCTGAGTAACGTTACGTGCTTGTGGTCACCGTTATTATTGTTAGAATTATGCATCATTAGGGCTGAATTTGGTTCGGTTATCTCCTGTGATGGTCATTGGGTGTTACACTGTGTTGCCATTACCTGTAATCTGTCCTCCACAGCCAGCTGTCAGGCCTTGGATGGCAGGACCCTATCTCTGTCTCTGGCCTTCCCCAAGGCCTGAGGGTCCTACCCTTCGAAAAGTTTGCTCGTGATCCATGGTGGTGATGCAGAGAAACACCTCTGATGAGGGCCATCTCCTCTCCGTGCCCTCCTGCCTCCCTCACCCTATC